>NC_041383.1:74886460-74913485 GCF_002162155.2 Triticum dicoccoides
AGCGAGGGGAGGGGGGCGACGGGGCGAGGGGAGGTGGGGCGACGGGGCGAGGGCAGGGGGGCGACGGGGCGAGGGAAGGTGGGGCTCGGCATTACTAACATTTTTTTTCAAAACTACTAATGGCGCACGGTGTGTGTGGTGCGCCATTACTATGTCAACTAGTAATGGCGCATTGTACAACGGTGCGCCATCGGTAACAATTTTTTTTTCAAAACTACTAATGGCGCACCAGGCACCAGGTGCGCCATTAGTAATATATTACTAATGGTGCACCACAACATGGTGCGCCATTAGTATATAGTAATGGCGCACTACATGCCTGGTGCGTCATTAGTGGCCATATCATCTATAGCCCTTTTCCTAGTAGTGCATCTACCTTATAGGATTAGTTTTTGACCTGAATAATTGTTATTTGGTGCCCGCGTTGAAACATGAACATTATATCTGGATCTTGTTTAGTGCGAGACGGTTATTCATTTAAATCAAAGAATAATGGTTGTTCTATTTATATAAATAATATCCTTTATGGTCGTGCACCCTTCAAGAGTGGTCTATTCTTGTTGAATCTCGATTGTAGTGATACACATCTTCATAATATTGATGCCAAAAGATGCAAAGAGTATAATGATAGTGCAACATATTTGTGTCACTGCCGTTTAGGACTTATTGGTGTAAAGCGCATGAAGAAACTCCATGAAGATGGACTTTTGGAATCACTTGATTATGAATCACTAGATACTTGCGAACCATGCCACCTTGGCATGATGACTAAAACTCCGTTCTCCAAAACAATGGAGCGAGCTAATGACTTATTTGAAATAATACATACAGATGTATGCGGTCTAATGAGTATTGAAGCACGCGGTGGGTGTCGTTATTTTCTGGCCTTCACAGATGATTTGAGCAGATATGGGTATATCTACTTAATGAAACACACGTCTGAAATATTTGAAAAGTTCAAAGAATTTCGGAGTGAAGTAGAGAATCATCGTAACAAGAAAATAAAGTTTCTACAATCTGATCACGGGGGCGAATATTTGAGTTACGAGTTTGGCCTTCATTTAAAACAATGTGGAATAGTTTCACAACTCACGCCACCTGGAACACCACAGCGTAATGGTGTGTCCGAACGTCGTAACTGTACTTTATTAGATATCGTGAGTTCTATGATGTCTCTTAGCAATTTACCACTATCGTCTTTGGGTTATGCATTAGAGACAACTGCATTCACGTTAAATAGGGCACCGTCTAAATCCGTTGAGACGACGCCATATGAACTATGGTTTGGCAAGAAACCAAAGTTGTCGTTCTTTAAATTTTGGGATGCACTCTTGTGTCCAAATGCTTCAGCCTGATAAGCTCGAACCTAAATCGGGGAAGTGTGTATTCATAGGATACCCTAAGGAAACAATTGGGTACACCTTCTTCCACAAATTCGAAGGCAAGACCTTTGTTGCTAAGAATGGGTCCTTTCTAGAGAAGGAGTTTCTCTCGAAAGAAGTGAGTGGGAGGAAAGTAGAACTTGATGAGGTAATTATACTTTCTCTCGAATTCGAAAGTAGCACATCACAGAAAACCATTCCCGTGATGCCTACATCAACCAGAGAGGAAGTTGTGATAATGATCATGAAACTTCAGATCAAGTTACTACTGAACCTCGTAGATCGACCAGAGCACGATCGGCACCAAAGTGGTACGGTAATCCTGTCCTGAATGTCATGTTACTAGACCTAGGTGAACCTACAAACTATGAAGAAGCTATGATGACACCAAATTCTGATAGATGGCTTGAGGCCATGAAATCTAAGATAGGATCCATGTATGAGAATAGAGTGTGGACTTTGATGGACTTGCCCGATGATCGGCAAGCCATAGAGAATAAATGGATCTTCAAGAAGAATAGTTACGCTAATGGTAATGTTACTATCTACAAAGCTTGACTTGTCGCAAAAGGTTTTCAACAAGCTCAAGGGGTTGACTACGATGAGACTTTCTCACCTGTAGCGATGCTTAAGTCCGTCCGAATCATGTTATCAATTGCCGCATTTTATGATTATGAAATCTGGCAAATGGACATCAAAATTGCATTCCTTAATGGATTTCTTAAATAAGAGTTGTATATGATGCAACCAGAAGGTTTTTCCTATCCCAAAGGTGCTAACAAAGTGTGCAAGCTCCAGTGATGCATCTACGGACTGGTGCAAGCATCTCGAAGTTAGAATATATGCTTTAATGAGGTGATCAAAGCATATGGTTTTATACAGACTATCGGTGAAGCCTGTATTTACAAGAAAGTGAGTGGGAGCTCTGTAGCATTTCTGATATTAAATGTAGATGACATATTCTTAATTGGAAATGATAAAGAATTTCAGGATAGCATAAAATGATACTTGAATAAGAGGTTTTCAATGAATGACCTTGGTGAAGCTGCTTATATATTGGGCATCAACATCTATTGAGATAGATCGAGATGCTTAATAGGACTTTCCCAAAGCACATACCTTGACAAAGTTTTGAAGACGTTCGATATGGACCAACCAAAGAAAGCGTTCTTGCCTGTGCTACAAGGTGTGAAGTTGAGTCAGATTCAAAGCCCGGCCACTAGAGAAGATAGAGAGAAAATGGAAGTCATTCCCTATTGATATGTCTCCAACGTATCTATAATTTTTGATTGTTCTATGCTATTATATTATCTATCTTGGATGTTTTATCTACATGTATATGTTATTTTATATGATTTTTGGGACTAACCTATTAACCTAGAGCCCAGTGCCAGTTTCTGTTTTTTTGCCTGTATTAGAGTGTCGCAGAAAAGGCATACCAAACGGAGTCCAATTGACCTGAAAATTTACGGAGATTAGTTTTGGACTAGAAGAAGCCCACAGAGCATCAGAGATGGACCAGAAGAGTCTCGAGGCCACCACGAGGGTGGAGGGCGGGCCCCCCTACCTCATGGCTTCCTCGTGGACCCCCCTGACTTATTCCCGACGCCAACACCTCTTATATATCCACAAACTTTCGGAATAGAAAGAAGATTGGGAGTTTCGCCGCTGAAAGCCTCTATAGCCACCAAAAACCGGAGGGGGGAATCATCACCGGTGACCATCTTCATCATCCCGACGCTCTCCATGACGAGGAGGGAGTAGTTCATCCTCGGGGCTGAGGGTATGCACCAGTAGCTATGTGTTTGATATCTCTCTCTCTCTCTCTCTCTCTCGTGTCCTTGATTTGGCACGATCTTGATGTACCGCGAGCTTTGCTATTATAGTTGGATCTTATGATGTTTCTCCCCCTCTACCTTCTTGTAATGGATTGAGTTTTCCCTTTGAAGTTATCTTATCGGATTGAGTCTTTAAGGATTTGAGAACACTTGATATATATCTTGCATGTGCTTATCTATGGTGATAATGGGATATTCACGTGATCCACTTGATGTATGTTTTGGTGATCAACTTGCGGGTTCTGTGACCTTGTGAACTTATGCATAGGGGTTGGCACACGTTTTCGTCTTAACTCTCCGGTAGAAAATTTGGGGTACTCTTTGAAGTTCTTTGTGTTGGTTTGAATAGATGAATCTAAGATTGTGTGATGCATATCGTATAATCAAACCCGTAGATACTTCAGGTGACATTGGAGTATCTAGGTGACATTAGGGTTTTCGTTGATTTGTGTCTTAAGGTGTTATTTTACTATGAACTCAAGGGCTGTTTGTGACAGTTATAGGAATAGCCCAGTGGATTGATCGGAAAGAATAACTTTAAGGTGGTTTCGTACCCTATAGTGATATCTTCGTTTGTTCTCCACTGTTAGTAACTTTGGAGTGACTCTTTGTTGCACGTTGAGGGATTTTTATATGATCCAATTATGTTATCATTGTTGAGAGAACTTGCACTAGTGAAAGTATGAACCCTAGGACTTGTTTTGAAGCATTGCAATACTGTTTTCGCTCACTTTTACCACTTGCTACCTTGCTGTTTTTATACTTTCAGATTACAAAAACCTATATCTACCATCCGTATTGCACTGTATCACCATCTCTTCACCGAACTAGTGCACCTATACAATTTACCATTGTATTGGGTGTGTTGGGGACACAATAGACTCTTTGTTATTTGGTTGCACGGTTGTTTGAGAGAGACCATCTTCATCCTATGCCTCCCATGGATTGATAAACCTTACGTCATCCACTTGAGCGAAAATTGCTACTGTCCTACAAACGTCTGCACTTGGAGACCCAACAACGTCTTCAAAAAGAAGGTTGTGTAGTAGACATCACCTATGCCTCAGCCATAGCTTCTATCATGTATGCTATGCCGTGTACTAGAACTGATGTGTGCCTTGCCATAAGTTTGGCAGGGATGTACCAAAGTAATCCGGGAGTGGATCACTCGACAGCGGTCAAGAACATCCTGAAGTACCTAAATGGACCATGGATATGTTTCTCGTTTATGGAGGTGATGAAGAGCTCGTCGTAAATGGTTACATCGATGCTAGCTTGGGAACTGATCCGGACTCTCAGTCAAAAACCGGATACGTATTTATATTGAATGGTGGAGCTGTCAGTTGGTGCAGTTTCGAGCAGTGCATCGTGGCGGCATCTACGTGTGAAGCGGAGTATATAGCTACTTTGGAAGCAGCAAATGAAGGAGTCTGGATGAAGGAGTTCGTATCTGATCTGGGTGTTATACCTAATGCATCGGGTCCAATGAAAATCTTTTGTGACAATACTGGAGCAATTGCCTTGGCAAACGAATCCAGATTTCACAAGAGAACCAAACACATCAAGAGACGCTTCAACTCCATTCGTGAACAACTGTTGTCATTTGATAACGGGATTACATCATTAGCAGAATGATGTGATGGACAAGACCCATCCGTTAGCTTACCATAATGATCGTTCAGTTTTATTGCTATTGCTTCCTTCATCTCAAATACTCCCTCCGTCCCAAAATTCATGTCTTAGATTTATCTAGATACGGATGTATCAAGTCACGTTTTAGTATTAGATACATCCGTATCTAGACAAATCTAAGACAAGAATTTTGGGACGGAGGGAGTACATATTCCTTCGACTATGAGATTATGCAACTCCCGGATACCGCAGGAATACCTTGTGTGCTATCAAACGTCACAACATAACTGGATGATCATAAATATGCTCTACAGGTATCTCCGAAGGTGTTTGTTGACTTGGCATAGATCAAGATTAGGATTTGTCACTCTGAGTATTGGAGAGGTATCTCTCGGCCCTCTCGGTAATACACATCATGAGAAGCCTTGCAAGCAAAGTGACTAATAAGTTAGTTGCGGGATGATGTATTACGGAACAAGTAAATAGACTTGCCGGTAACGAAACTGAACTAGGTATGAAGATACCGACGATCGAATCTCGGGCAAGTAACATATCGCTGGACAAAGGGAATTATGTATGTTGTCATAACGGTTTGACCGACAAAGCTCTTCGTAGGATATGTAGGAGCCAATATGGGCAATCAGGTTCCGCTATTGGTTATTGACCGGAGACGTGTCTCGGTCATGTCTACATAGTTCTCGAACCCGTACTGCACGCTTAACGTTTCTTAACGGTATAATGTTATATGAGTTATATGTTTTGGTGACTGAATGTTGTTCAGAGTCCTGGATGAGATCACGGACATGATAACGAGTCTCGAAATGGTCGAGAGGCAAAGACTTATATATAGGATGATGGTGTTTGGACACCAGAAGTGTTTCGGGACGTACCAGGAAGATATCGGGTCACCGAAAAGGGTTCTGGGCACCTCCCGGGAAGATATGGGCCTTATGGGCCAAAGGAAGGGACAGGCGAGCCCACAAAGGAGATGACACACCTCTTTATTGGCTGGCCGGCCCTAAGGGGAAGGAAAGAGGAGGGGTGGCCCCTCCTGCCTTTTCCTGCTCAGGAGAGAAAGGAAAGGGGCGGTGCCACCTCCTCCTTCCTTCCTCCCGCACTCCAAATAAGGAAGTGATACCTCTTGAGCTTGCATTGGTTTTCCCTTGAAGAGGAAAGGGTGATGCAGCAAAGTAGCATAAGTATTTCCCTCGGTTTTGAGAAGCAAGGTATCAATCCAGTAGGAGACGATGCACAAGTCACCGAATACCTGCACAAACAATCAAGAACTTGCAACCAACACGATAAAGGGGTTGTCAGTCCCTTCACGGTCACTCACAAAAGTGAGATCTGATAGTGATAGATAAACGGTAAAGTAAATATTTTTGGTATTTTTGGTTTATAGATTGGAAAGTAAAGATTTCAAAATAGTCGATCGGAAACTAGCAAAGTGTAAACGAGATTCAATAATATGGAAAAGAGACCCGGGGGCATAGGTTTCACTAGTGGCTTCTCTTGAGATAGCATATATTACGGTGGATGAACAAATTACTGTTGAGCAATTAATAGAAAAGCGCATAATTATGATGACATCTAAGGCAATGATCATGAACATAGGCATCACGTCTGTGTCAAGTAGACCGACTCCTGCCTACATCTACTACTATTAATCCACACATCCACCGCTATCCAGCATGCATCTGGAGTATTAAGTTCATAAAGAATGGAGTAACGCATTAAGCAAGATGACATGATGTAGAGGAATTAACTCAGCAATATGATGAAAACCCCATCTTTTTATCCTCGATGGCAACAATACAATACATGCTTTGTTGCCCCTACTGTCACTAGGAAAGGACACCGCAAGATTGAACCCAAAGCTAAGCACTTCTCCCATTGCAAGAAAGATCAATCTAGTAGGCCAAACTAAACCAAAAATTCAAAGAGACTTGCAAAGATATCAAATCATGCATATAAGAATTCAGAGAAGAACCAAATAATATTCATAGATAATCTTGTTCATAAATCCACAATTCATCGGATCTCGGCAAACACACCGCAAAAGAATATTACATCGAATAGATCTTCAAGAACATCGGGGAGAACTTTGTATTGAGAAACAAAGAGAGAGAAGAAGCCATCTAGCTAATAACTATGGACCCGAAGGTCTGTGGTAAACTACTCATGCTTCATCAGAGAGGTAATGGTGTTGATGTAGAATCCCTCCATGATCGAATCCCCCTCTGGCAGATCACCGGAAAAGGCCCCAACATGGGATCTCATGGGTACAGAAGGTTGTGGTGGTGGAAAGGTGGTTTCGTGGCCCCCCCTGATATTTTTAGGGTATAACAGTATATATAGGCGAACGAACTAGGCCAGGGGAGCTACAAGGGCCCCACGAGGGTGCGGGGCGTGCTACGTCTTGTGCTTGCGTTGGTTTTCCTCGAAGAGGAGAGGGTGATGCAGCAATAGTAGCGTAAGTATTTCCCTCAGTTTTTGAGAACCAAGGTATCAATCAAGTAGGAGGCTTCTCAACAAGTCCCACGAACATAAGTATCGGGGGCTATAGGTTTCACTAGAGGCTTCTCCCGAGAGCATAAGTATTACGATGGATGAACAAATTACTGTCGAGCAATTGATAGAAAAGCGAATAATTATGACGTTATCTAGGCATGATCATGTATATAGGCATCACGTCCGCAACAAGTAGACCGACTCCTGCCTGCATCTACTACTATTACTCCACACATCGACCGCTATCCAGCATGCATCTAGAGTATTATGTTCATAAGAACAGAGTAACGCATTAAGCAAGATGACATCATGTAGAGGGATGAACTCAAGCAATATGATATAAACCCCATCTTTTTATCCTCGATGGCAACAATACAATACGTGTCTTGCAACCCTTTCTGTCACTGGGTAAGAACACCGCAAGATTGAACCCAGAGCTAAGCACTTCTCCCATGGCAAGAAGATCAATCTAGTAGGCCAAACCAAACCGATAATTCGAAGAATCTTGCAAAGATAACTCAATCATATAAAAGAATTCATAGAAGATTCAATTATTATCCATAGATAAATCTGATCATAAACCCACAATTCATTGGATCTTGACAAACACACCGCAAAAAGAGATTACATCGAATAGATCTCCACAAGAGAGGGGCAGAACATTGTATTGAGATCCAAAAAGAGAGAAGAAGCCATCTAGCTAATAACTATGGACCCGTAGGTCTATGGTAAACTACTCGCAACTCATAGGAGGGGCAAGGATGTTGATGTAGAAGCGCTCCATGGTGGATTCCCCCTCCAGTAGAACACCGACGACGACTCCAAGATGGGATCTCGCGGATACAGAAGGTTACGGTGGTGGAAATTGTGTTTCGGGTGCCTCCTGGATGTTTTCGAGGTACGTAGGCTTATATAGGAGGAAGGAGTACGTCGGTGGATGCCCGAGGGGCCCACGAGACAGGGGCGCGCCCTATAGGGGGGCGCCCTCCTATCTCGTGGAGGCCTCGGCTGCTTCTTGACTTGCACTCCTAGTCCTCTGGATCACGTTTGTTCCAAAAATCACGCTCCCGAAGGTTTCATTCCGTTTGGACTCCATTTGATATTCCTTTTCTTCAAAATACTGAAATAGGCAAAAAAACAGCAATATGGGATGGGCCTCCGGTTAGTAGTTTAGTCCCAAAAATGATAATAATGTATAAAATAAAGTACATAAACATCCAAAACAGGTAATATAATAGCATGGAACAATCAAAAATTATAGGTACGTTGGAGACATATCAAGCATCCCCAAGCTTAATTCCTGCTCGTCCTCGAGTAGGTAAATGATAAAAAAGAAATTTTTGATGTGGAATGCTACCTAGAATAATTCTCAATGTAATTTTATTTAATGTGGCACGAAAGTTCAGATCCAAATGACTCAAGATAAAAGCTTATAAAACATTGTCCTCTCAAAATAACATAGCCAAAGAAAGCTTATCCATACAAAATCATATAGTTAGGCCATTCTTCATTTCCATTACACAAAATACTCCCATCATGCACAACCCCGATGACGAGCCGAGCAATTGGTTCATACTTTTTAACACGCTTCAGCTTTTCAACTTTACGCAATACATGAGCTCAAGCCATGAACATAGCACTATGGTGGTCTAATATAGTGGTTGTGAGGACAAAAAGTGGGCGAAGATAGTCTCACATCAACTAGGCGTATCAACGGGCTATGGAGATGCGCATCAATAGATATCAATGTGAGTGAGTAGGGATTGCCATGCAACGGATGCATTAGATCTATAAATTTATGAAAGCTCAACAAAATAAACTAGGTGGGTGCGCATCCAACTTGCTTGCTCATGAAGACCTAGGCCACTTTGAGGAAGCCCATCATTGGAATATACAAGCCAAGTTCTATAATGAAAAATTCCCACTAGTATATGAAAGTGACAACATAGGAGACTCTCTATCATGAAGATCATGGTGCTATTTTTGAAGCACAAGTGTGGAAAAAGAGATAGTAGCAATTGTCCCTTCTCTCTTTTTCTCTCATTTTTTTCTTTTTCTCTTTTTTTTTCTTACTTTTTTTCTTTTTTTCCTTTTTCTTTTTGGGCTTCTTTGGCCTCTTTTATTTTTATAAAGTCCAAAGTCCCATCCCGACTTGTGGGGGATAGTCTTCATCATCCTTTCCTCACTGGGACAATGCTCTAATAATGAAGATCATCACACTTTTATGGATTTACAACTCAAGAATTACAACTCAAAGCTAGAACAAAATATGACTCTATATGAATGCCTCCGGCGGTGTACCGGGATATGCAATGAATCAAGAGTGACATGTATGAAAATTATGAAGGTGGCCTTGCCACAAATACGATTTCAACTACATGATCATGCAAAGAGCAATATGACAATGACGAAACATGTCATAATAAACGGAATGGTGGAAAGTTGCATGGCAATATATCTCGGAATGGCTATGGAAATGCCATAATAGGTAGGTATGGTGGCTGTTTTGAGGAAGGTAAATAATGGGTTTATGCTACCGGCGAAAATTGCGTGGTAAAATAGATGCTAGCTAAGTGGAAGGATGAGTGTGCGTATATCCATGGACTCACATAAGTCATAAAGAACTCATATACTTATTGCAAAAATCTACTTCTCCCTCGAAGCAAAGTACTACTACGCATTCCCCAAGAGGGATAGATTGGTAGGAAAAAATTCCATCGCTCGTCCCTGACTGCCACTCATAAGGAAGACACTCAAAAGAGCACCTCATGCAACAAATTTGTCACACAACTTTTACCATACATGCATGCTACGGGACTTGCCAACATCAACAAAAGTATTTCTCAATTTCATAATTATCCACTAGCATGACCCTAACATTACTACCTTTATATCTCAAAACAATTATCAAGCATCAAATTGATCCTAGCATCCAATTCATTTTCTATGATAGTTTTTATTATACCCAACTTGGATGCTCATCATTCTAGGACCAAATTCATAACCAAAACAAATACCATCCTGTTCTAAGAGACTCTCAAAATAATATAAGTGAAGCATGAGAGACTAGCAATTTCTCCAAAATTAAGACACCACTGTGCTCTAAAAGATATAAGTGAAGCACTAGAGCAAAAACTATCAAGCTCAAAAGATATAAGTGAAGCACATAGAGTATTCTAGCAAATTCTAATCAAATAGGCTTCTCCAAAAAGGTGTTTACAGCAAGTATGATTGTGGTAAACTAACAAGAAAAGACTAATATAATACATTACGCTCCAAGCAAAACACATATCATGTGGCGAATAAAAATATAGCTCCAAGTAAAGTTACCAACGAACGAAGACGAAAGAGGGGATGCCTTCCCGGGGTATCCCCAAGATTAGGCTTTTGGCTATCATTTAATATCTTGGGGCGCCTTGGGCATCCCCAAGATTAGGCTCTTGCCACCCATTATTCCATAGTCCATAAAAGCTTTACCCAAAACTTGAAAACTTCACAACACAAAACTCAACAGGAAATCTTATAAGCTCCGTTAGTGAAAGAAAACAAAACCACCACATAAGGTATTGTAATGAACTCATTCTTTATTTATTTTGGTGTTAAACCTACTGTATTCCAAGTTCTCTATGGTTCATACCCTTACATACTAGCCATAGATGCATCAAAATAAGCAATCAACACACGAAAAACAGAATCTGTCAAAAACAGAACAGTCTGTAGCAATATGTAACTAACGCAAACTTCTGGAACTCTAAAAATCCTACCAAAATAGGACGTCCTAAAAAATTTGTTTATTGATCATCAGCAAAAATAATAAATGCAAAATCTTGTTTCTGTGATTTATTGAATGTTTTCTTGTGAGCGCAAAGTTTCTGTTTTTTCAGCAGAATCAAATCAACTATCATCATAGTTTATCCTATAGGTTCTACTTGGCACAAACACTAATTAAAAGATAAAAACACATCTAAACAGAAAGTAGAAACAAATTTAACACTAAATAGGAAAAAAAACAAAAAACATAAAGTAAATTGGGTTGCCTCCCAACGAGTGCTATCGTTTAACGCCCCTAGCTAGGCATAAAAGCGAAGATAGATCTAAGTAGTGCCATTTTTGGCACTTGATTCATAAGTAGCTCTCATGATAGATTCATAAGGTAATTTGACTTTCTTTCTTGGAAAGTGCTACATGCCTTTCTTTAATGGAAATTGGAATCTAATATTCCCTTCCTTCATATCAATAATCACACCAATCGTTCTAAGGAAAGGTCTACCAAGAATAATAGGGCAAGAAAGATTGCAATCTATATCAAGAACGATAAAATCAACGGGCACCAAATAGTCTATTTGCAACAATTAGAACATCATTTATTCTTCCCATTGGCTTTTTAATGGTGGAATCCGCAAGGTGCAAATTTAAAGAGCAATCATCAAGTTCATGGAAGCCTAGAATATCACATAAAGTTTTCGGAATCGTGGAAACACTAGCACCCAAATCACACAAAGCAAAACACTCATAATCTTTAATTCTAATCTTTATAGTAGGTTCCCACTCATCATTAATTTTTCTAGGTATAGAAACTTCCAAATTAAGTTTTTCATCATAAGATTGCATCAAGGCATCAACAATATGTTTGGTAAAAGCTTTATTTTGACTATAAGCATGTGGAGAATTAACAACGGATTGCAACAAGGAAATACAACTTTCTAAAGAACAATTATCATAATAAAATTCCTTGAAATCCGAGATAGTGGGTTCAAAGCTATTTAAAGTCATGACCTCTCCAATCCCACTTTTACCAAATTTAGCATCAAGATCTAAAAACTCTGAATTCTTGGGACGACTTCTAGGTAAAGTTGACTCATCTTAAGTCCCATAATTATCAAGATTCATATTGCAAAACAAAGATCTAATAGGGGACACATCAATAACTTTAAGATCTTCATCATTATTTTCATGTAAACTAGAAGAACATGCTTTTCTTTCTTAGCACGCAATCTAGCGGTTCTTTCCTTACACTCATCAATGGAAATTCTCATTGCTTTGAGAGACTCATTGATATCATGCTTAGGAGAATAAGATCTAATTTTGAGAGAATCAACATCAAGCGAAAGCCTATCAACGTTCCTAGCCAAATCATCAACTTTGAGCAAATTTTTCTTCAAGCAAAGCATTAAAATTCTTTTGAGAAATCATAAATTCTTTCACACTATTCTCAAAATCAGAGGGCATATTATTAAAATTACCATAAGAATTATTGTAGGAATTTCCATAATTATTAGAGGAATTACTAGGGAACGGTCTAGAATTAAAGTTTCCTCTATAAGCATTGTTTCCAAAACTATTCCTACCAACAAAATTCACATCCGTAGATTCATTATTATTCTCAATCAAGGTAGACAAGGGCATATCATTGGGATCAAGAGGAGTATTTTTAGTAGCAAACATTTTCATAAGTTCATCCATCTTTCCACTCAAAACATTGCTCTTCTATAGCATGCACTTTTTTACTAGAAAATCTTTCGGTATGCCATTGAGAATAATTAGCCATAATATTATCAAGAAGTTTTGTAGCATCTCCTAAAGTGATTTCCATAAACATGCCTCCGGCGGCCGAATCTAAAAGATTTCTAGAAGCAAAGTTCAAACTGGCATAAAATTTTTGTATGATCATCCATAAATTCAAACTATGAGTAGGGCAATTGCGAATCATCAATTTCATTCTTTCCCAAGATTGGGCAACATGCTCATGATCAAGTTGTTTAAAATTCATAATGTCGTTCCTAAGAGTGATGATCTTAGCGGGAGGAAAGTACTTAGAGATAAAAGCATCTTTACACTTGTTCCAAGAATCAATACTATTTTTAGGCAAAGACGAAAACCAAACTTTAGCACGGTCTCTAAGTGAAAACGGGAATAACTTCAATTTAACAATATCATTATTCGTATCTTTCTTCTTTTGCATATCACACAAATCAACAAAATTGTTTAGATGAGTAGCGGCATCTTCACTAGGAAGGCCGGCGAATTGATCTTTCATAACAAGATTCCGCAAAGCATTATTAATTTCACAAGACTCAACATCATTAAGAGGAGCAATTGGAGTACTAAGGAAATCATTATTATTGGTATTCGAGAAATAACACAATTTGGTATTATCTTGCGCCATGGCAACAAGTAATCCAACACACAAGCAAACAGAAAACGGCAAGCGGAAAAGAGAGGAGAAGATTGGGAAAGAGAGGGCGAATAAAACGGCAAGGGTGAAGTGGGGGAGAGGAAAACGAGAGGCAAATGGCAAATAACGTAAATGCGAGGGAGATGAGTTTGTGATGGGTACTTGGTATGTCTTGACTTGAGCGAAGACTGTCGGTGTCAAAACCGGCGGATCTCAGGTAGGGGGTCCCGATCTGTGCGTCTTAGGCTGATGGTAACAGGAAGCAAGGGACACAATGTTTACCCAGGTTCGGCCCCTCTCTATGGAGGTAAAACCCTACTTCCTGCTTGATTAATATTGAAGATATGAGTAGTACAAGAGTAGATCTACCACGAGATTGTAGAGGCTAAACCCGAGGAGCTAGCCTATGATGGTATGATTGTAATTGTGATCGGCCTTCTAAGGACCATGCCCTCCGGTTTATATAAACACCGGAGAGCTAGGGTTTACATGGAGTCGGTTACAAGGAAGGAAACATAATATCCAGATCGCCAAGCTTGTCTTCCACGCAAAGCAGAGTCCCATCCGGACACGAGCCGAAGTCTTGAGTCTTGTATCTTGACGCTTCTATAGTCCGGACGATGTAGACAGTCTGGCTGTCTGGATACCCCCTAATCCAGGACTCCCTCAGTAGCCCCTGAACCAGGCTTCAATGACGATGAGTCCGGCGCGCGGTCTTGTTTTCGGCATTGCAAGGCAGGTTCCTCCTCCGAATACTCCAAGGTTATTATCGAACACGTAGGCCGTGTCTGGATCTGTAAAATGATCTTCACATACCACCATAGAGAGAATGATACTTCAGCTGACAATTTTTAGATGACGTGACATGCTATTAGAGCCAGGTCATTATTCGAACCATTTTTTCACAACCAGCCACAGCGTGTACTGTGAGGCGGTTTCCTTAGCACGTCTTGTCGAAGCGCAGATTGTGTCCCTTTATCACGAGATTCTCATCAATACGGGTATGGGCAATCCAACTGTACCGCTAATCGCGGCGAGTGGGAGATGAGCGGGTTCCACCAGGCAAGTGGGGAGGCGCAAAAAAGCTCTTACCTTCTCTTATAAAGAGATAGGGCATCTTCCTCTTCTACCCACGCCTTCTCCTTCTGCTAACTCATTCCCCTCTGCTCGAGCCCGAACGCCCAAGCGTTCTTCTTCTCCATCGAAGAGAGGTTTTTCTAAGATGTCCGGATCCAGAGCAGGAGGCAAATGGATGGCCTCTACCGTCCGGGAGAAGGATATCAAGAGGCTCCGAGAAGCCGAATATCTGGCCAAGAAGATTGGCCACCGTCTCCCACCGGCGGGACAGGTTGTCCCTACTCCGGAGCCCCACAAGAGAGTCATGTTCCTTCCCCATTTTGTCCACGGGCTCAGGTTTCCCCTCCACCCATTTGTTCGAGGAGTCATGTATTACTACGAAATTGACTTTCACGATCTTTCCCCCAACTCTTTTCTCAATATCTCGACGTTCATCGTCGTGTGTGAGGCCTTCCTCCGGATTCCGCCTCACTTCGGCCTGTGGCTGAAGATTTTCAATGTGAAGCCCAAGGTGGTGAGTGGCGAACACGCCGAGTGCGGCTGCGCCATGGTGAGCAAGATGCCCAAGGTTGTTTGGCCGAAGGGAACTTTTAACCACTCCGTCAAGGAGTGGCAGCAGCAGTGGTTTTACATCACAGAACCACGCGGCGAAAAATAGGCAGCAACTCCTAAGTTCAGATCCGGAGCTCCACTACGGCTTACATCCTGGCCCAAGAAGGGCCCGAACTGGTGCTCGTCTGATGAGCTATCACTGCTCCAGACGCGTGTTCGGAGTATGGTCGACAAGGACGTCAAGCTTGTTGACGTGGTCCAAGTGATGCTAGTTCACCTGGTTCTCCCTTGCCAGCGTCGAGCCTGTACTTTATGGGAATTCGACCGAACCGAGCACCAAACCCTTCGGGAGCTCTATGATTCCTCCCACGAGGATATCTAGAAGGTTCTCTTTAGGTCCAGCAAATCATGGCCGGACTCTTCCGAGGACCGGGGGTATCAATTATCCCATTCTGCAAGCCCGGTAAGTTATACCCACGCCTTGTCCCTCCAAGCTTCAGCTGGCATATCATGAGGGGGACATTTTAATCGTGCTTCATTGTGGCTTTAGGGATGGATAAAAAAGGTGGAGCGGATACAATGTCCGACCCTGCTGCCGGAGGAACCGGCCAGACCTCCTCTGACGAAGATGCTGGTCCCTGCGCCTTACAAGGCTCCAAAGAAGGAGGCCTCCAAGAAGGTCAAGAAGACCCGGAGTGGCCTCCGTTGCCGCGGGATTCATATGCCAAATCCGAAGGCTCCAGCGTTGCTCCTTCTTCTGAAGACAAAGAGGAGGAGGCAGAGGAGGACGAGCCTCGCTCTGCAGGCAGGAAGAAGCGCGCGGCTTCCCCGTCCCTGGAGGCCGAATCTCCCAAGAGAGGGCGAGGTTCCCCTCCAGAGGCATCCACCCCGGCCGCCGATAACAGCCTGGAGTGGGATTACGAAGCCCAGCCCCTGGGAAAATCGTAAGTAACCGAAACCCGAATACGCCTATGTATCTAGGGTCGTCTGGGCATAATAGTTTTAACTGTCGCCACATTTCATACAGCCCAGCGGGGTCTCCTGCCGGATAGTCCTCATTGGAGGATTCGTTGAGCTTGAATGTTGTGGCGAGCGAGACGCCTCCGGGGACTCCTTTTCCGAAGTCTGGGCGCGACACCGAGGTGTCGTCTCAAAGAGACTCAGAGCCGGATAAGGTTCTGGAAGCCACTAAGGCTCCAGGATCGGGCGAGCGGCTACCTTCCATGAAGGGAGGTTTGACCACTCCCCCGGCAACCTCTATCTACGCAGAGCTGCCGGGTGACCTATTGACAGCGTTAAAGAACGTGTCCGTCATCGATGAACATCGGACCCTTATGGGTACGATGGATGGAAAGATTCAGGCTGCCGAAAGCGGGCTGAATGAGTCCCGTCTTGGCCTTATAAAGGCCTTTGAGGTATGGTTTCTAAGGAACCTTTGAAGAATTAGTATGGTATGAGGAGTAGCCCCTGATACATTGTCCGGCAAAAGAGAGCGGGGCAGGGGATCAAACCCTCTATTGTAATGGAACCTTTGTTTAATGATGCATACCCATTTGTTTTGAAAACAGGCGGCTGCGGAGAGGACTGCCGCTCATGATGCGGAAGTGTCCGAACTAAAGCAGAGCCTGGAACGGGACGAAGAAGAACTTGGCTGTGTGAAGAAGTAATTAGAAGAGAAACAGGGTATGTTAAACATTCTCTTGCATTGGGCACAAGTGAATAAGTCTGCTTATTGAAAAGTATTTGTGTTATGCACCCTAGGAGCGAGTGCTGAATATGAGGCACTGAAGAAGGCAGCGGCTGAGGCCCAAGCGAGGGCTGCCGCTGAACAGGCGATGCGTGAAAAACACGAGGCCAGGGTCGTCACGGCTGAGCGGGAGCTCCAGGATGCTGTGACGAAAAGCGAGAGCTTGGAGCAGAGTCTAGTAGGGAAAGAATCCGAACTCGCCCAAGCTCTCCAAACTGCGGAAGATGCTCGGGAAGAAGCCCAAGGTGTTATACGGGACATTCAGGAGGCCCGGAAAGTTGCAGCTGGTAAGGCCAGTTGTATCTATGGCCATTATTACATTATAGCATGGAGAACTCTAAGCAGCAAGCTGAATTCTTGTTCTTAGAGGGGCGTTTGCGGATCTGCCTCGCAGCATATCAGATGTTGCCCAATTTTACCGGACCGAGGAGAGGGAGTCTGCGGGGAGGGACTTCTGGTCACAGTATCTGGCGCCAAACTATCCGGTGCCTTTTGTCGATCAGCATATGCAGCTGGTCGAACTGCACCAAGCGGCCGAACTAGCCATGAAGGACTTGGTCATCCGGTTGTGGCCTGCAGAGCCAATTCCAAGTAGTTTCTTCGGACTCGTGAAGCGCATTGTGGGCACCTGTCCTCGGCTTGATACTATCAAGCGATCAGTCTGTATAGAAGGTGCACGAATGGCGCTTTCCCATGCAAAAGTGCATTGGGGGAAGCTTGATGCGGAGAAGCTGATAACTGAGGGGCCGCCAGAGGGTAAGGAGCATCGCAAGCCCGAACTGTATTATGAAGGTGTAATGAAGGGTGCCCGCCTGGCGGCAGATAAATGCACCAAAGACATTATATTTCCCTGAGGGCATTTTGCCAATTTTTGTAATATGGGATAATGTCACTTATATGTTGCCTGTTTTGTGTGAACATATGTTCTTCCTTTGCGGCTGTTTATTGTATGTAAAATCTGAGAGTTGGCCAGTCGTCGGCTTCAGCCCCCACGTGAGAAGTACGGGGGTGTTCAGGGTATTTCTGAACACTCTTTATCCCATGATTGGGTCCTTATAAGGAGGTGTTTCTCACCACAAACCAGGCAATCGGTCTATAGGGCTTTACTACTCACACTTAGCCATAGGAATTTGAGTATGGTCGGCGCAGCCCCTAGTGTTCGGAAGGCCGGACTAGGGGCTCTATTGGCACCTGATCGGAAGACCGATCCGTCGCAATCTGCATTTTATAGTGGCGTTATGCAGAATAAATCTTTAAGGATTTTATAACCTCTTGAACAGCTGACCGGCTCTCATAGCATCATGACAGTCGGTTTTTGGCTTTCTCTACTGAGGCGCTCGTCCGGCTGAACCGGGACGCAATCGCAGTAGTTCTCCCAGCGCTACCTTAGCCGACGGAACGGAACGTATGGTACCAAAACATGGGAGCCGGGCAAACCCAACCAATGACCCAAGACATGATTCGGAGCTGATGCATATAGTGCTATAAGTTCGGGGTGCCGAGCGACCGAAAAGGTGGTCGGACTTTATTGCCATATTGTGCAGCCCCTGGCATAACCAGGCGTAACACGAAGCGTGGCTACCATATTGTGGCAAAGAGGCGTCGATGACAAACGACGGCTGGTGCATGTTATTTACGTCTACGCATTGCGGTAATATGATATGTCTATGCATATGAATGCGATTTATGATTATGAAAAAGAGATGGTTTTTTGGCGGAACCTGTGATGGCCGGACTTGGAGGGGGATGTGAATGGATTGAAAGTGAATCCGAACTGCCTTCTACCTGCATGGTCCTGTCCTTGTGTGTCCGGGCCGAGTCCACGCCGCCAATCATGTCCTGCATACAAGTTAGTTTGCAAAGGTAAATGTTTGGAGGCAACTGAGCGTCCTCCTGTGATTGGTCTAGAGGTTCCTGATCGGACCCTGGTGACCCCAGCCGCTATTCCAAGAAGTAGCCCGGACTCCTCAGTCGGTGTCCGGATAGTTGACAGCTATATCAAAATATTGATAGGTATGCCCGACTTGTTACTCCGGCATCTGTATGATTTCCGCCCTAGTGGCGGGTTTTGGCCTTGTACGTAGGTGTGAATATATCACTGATTTTGGCCATACGGCCTGCCATGTGGAATCTGGTCAGCGTGGCTCGTCCCGTTAGCAGACGGTGAGTTACCGTATGAGGGGGATGCACTGATGATGTGGCGTTTTTTGGTTATCTAAGAACAACCGTTAGAGCGGTAGGCCAATGGACTTGGCCTTTGCGCCTGACGTTTTTATTTGCAAACTCATACCCGTGGGGGCTTTATGTGTTATGGAGCCCCTAGACCACTAGGTCTGGGGGTGCGGCAATTGAAGTGCCGAGGTTTGTATGATAGGGGGGGCATCGGTCGTACTGTTTGCGCCCTAGGGGTCTCTTGACTAGACACCTCCCTTCATTGTTTCCGGCACACGACTGGTTGCCTTGCTTTGAGGATTTTGCATTCTCTATTGGTATGCTTTGCCATCCTTTTAGGAGTACTGTGAATTTCGCACGGCTGATCAAGTTTGTGGCTTGGGCCGAATAGGCTTGAGCTGTTCTTTGTCCGATGACCGGACTGGGATTTGCTGAAATTGGTACCAGCTTCCCTAATTTGCCGTTTATGACCGTTGCACCGGGGCTTGAGGCTGCTTCTTCATGTATCTTTCTTGCCTTCTTGGACTGTGGTGGTGTGCGGACGTCGGGTTGTATGCATTTGGTTCTCCTGCTTAGGTTGAGGTAGCCAGGTGTGCCCTTTGTTAGGGCGGTCAAGTCCGTACTTTTCGGTGGCCAGGATCTTGGTCCACCTATCCATTAGCAAATCCTGGTCGGCTTTGAGCTGCTCTTGCTTCCTTTGCAGACTCTTTGCCGTGGTTGTGAGTCGTTGCTTAAAGCGAACTTGTTCCACTGGGTCTTCAGGCACGCTGAATTCGTCATTGTCGAGGCTTACCTCGTCTTTGGAGGGGGGTGAATAGTTGTCCCTCTCCAAGTATCCCACCATGGCATGTCCGGCCTGCTTGAAGTTAGGCTGATCAGGACTGTATTCCTCTTCGGCACTATTCGGATCATCTCCGGGGCCGGTATTGATGTGGCGAGGTTTGGAGTGGCGCCGAAGACGCCCATGTTTTGCTTTTTTCCCCGAGGGGTTGTCCTCCACTGCCTCGTCGCCATTGGTTTCTTTCGGAGTGTCCACCATGTATATATCGTTTGAAGAGGTGGCTGTCCACCGCCCTGTGAGCGGTGGCTCCAGTACGTCTCCGGCATCATCGTCCATACCGTCGATGTCTTCGAAGTCGAAGTCGAGCACGTCGGTTAAATCATCGATCGTGGCGACAACGTGGGTGGTGGGTGGGCAGCGAATTCCTTCTTCGCCTGCTTCCCACTCAAGCCGGACACAGTTCGGCTCAGAGCCTCCTGACAGAGAGAGAGACTTTAATGACTTCAGCGTGTCGACAAAAGTTGAGTGCTAAAAGACGTCTGTAGCGGTAAACTCCATTACCGGAGCCCAACCTGGCTCGACTGGCTCGAGAGTGTGTGGACCAGGACCAACAGCCGGATATGAGTCCGGGGGCCCAGGGTTACAGGCCTCCACAGAGGGGAGACCTGTGTTCGGCTCCACCGCCGATGAGTGTGCGGCCTGCGGGGTGGGGTCCAGCCCTCCGTCCATAGGCAACGCAACCTGCCCTGGATTTAGATCCAGGGCAGCTGCGGGGATGATGTCCCGAGCATTGTCCGACAGCAAGTCTAGGCCGTGCTCGTCGTGACTGTCCGGCATTCCTGGCGTAGGCTCGAATCCGTCGAAGATCAAGTCTCCGCGAATATCTGCCGTGTAGTTCGAGTTTCCGAACCTGATCTGGTGGCCAGGGGCGTAGCTGTCGACCTGCTCCAAATGATCAAGCGAATTGGCCTGCAGTGCAAAGCTGCCGAACACAAAGATCTGTCCGGGGAGAAAAGTCTCACCCTGGACTGTGTTGTTGACGATTGAAGACGCCATCAAGCCTTGAAGCGACGGCACAGAGGAACTCTCAATGAAAGCACCAATGTCGGTGTCAAAACCGGCAGATCTCGGGTAGGGGCTCCTGATCTGTCCGTCTTAGGCTGATGGTAACGGGAAGCAAGGGACACAATGTTTACCCAGGTTTGGGCCCCCTCGATGGAGGTAAAACCCTACTTCCTGCTTGATTAATATTGAAGATATGAGTAGTACAAGAGTAGATCTACCACGAGATCGTAGAGGCTAAACCCTAGGAGCTAGCCTATGATGGTATGATTGTAATTGTGATCGGCCTTCTAAGGACCATGCCCTCCGGTTTATATAGACACCGGAGAGCTAGGGTTTACATGGAGTCGGTTACAAGGAAGGAAACATAATATACAGATTGCCAAGCTTGTCTTCCACGCAAAGGAGAGTCCCATCCGGACACGAGCCAAAGTCTTGAGTCTTGTATCTTGACGCTTCTATAGTCCGGACGATGTATACAGTCTGGCTGTCCAGATACCCCCTAATCCAGGACTCCCTCAAAGACCTCCCCGGCAACGGCGCCAGAAATCCTTCTTGCTACGTCTTGAGCTTGTGTTGGTTTTCCTCGAAGAGGAGAGGGTGATGCAACAATAGTAGCGTAAGTATTTCCCTCAGTTTTTGAGAACCAAGGTATCAATCCAGTAGGAGGCTTCTCAACAAGTCCCACGAACCTACACAAACAAACAAAGAACTCGCAACCAACGCGACAAAGGGGTTGTCAATCCCTTCATGGCCGCTTGCGAAAGTGAGATCTGACAGAGATGGTATGATAAGATAAATATATTTTTGGTATTTTATAATATAGATGAAGAAAGTAAAGATGCAAATAAAACTAAATTGGAAGCAAATATGTTAAGAGATAGACCCGGGGGCCATAGGTTTCACTAGAGGCTTCTCTTGAGAGCATAAGTATTACGGTGGGTGAACATATTACTGTCGAGCAATTGATAGAAAAGCGAATAATTATGACGTTATCTAGGCATGATCATGTATATAGGCATCACGTCCGCAACAAGTAGACCGACTCCTGCCTGCATCTACTACTATTACTCCACACATAGACCGCTATCCAGCATGCATCTAGAGTATTAAGTTCATAAGAACAGAGTAACGCATTAAGAAAGATGACATGATGTAGAGGGATAAACTCAAGCAATATGATATAAACCCCATCTTTTTATCCTCGATGTCAACAATACAATACGTGTCTTGCAACCCTTTCTGTCACTTGGTAAGAACACCGCAAGATTGAACCCAAAGCTAAGCACTTCTCCCATGGGAAGAAAGATCAATCTAGTAGGACAAACCAAACTGATAATTCGAAGAGACTTGCAAAGATAACTCAATCATATAAAAGAATTCAGAGAAGATTCAATTATTATCCATAGATAAATCTGATCGTAAACCCACAATTCATCGGATCTTGACAAACACACCGCAAAAAGAGATTACATCGAATAGATCTCCACAAGAGAGGGGGAGAACATTGTATTGAAATCCAAAAAGAGAGAAGAAGCCATCTAGCTAATAACTATGGACCCGTAGGTCTGTGGTAAACTACTCACAACTCATAGGAGGGGCAAGGATGTTGATGTAGAAGCCCTCCGTGGTTGATTCCCCCTCCGGCAGAACGCCGGCGACGGCTCCAAGATGGGATCTCGCGGATATAGAAGGTTACGGTGGTGGAAATTGTGTTTCGGGTGCCTCCTGGATGTTTTCGGGGTACGTAGGCTTATATAGGTGGAAGAAGTACGTCGGTGGACGCCCAAGGGGCCCACGAGACAGGGGGCGCGCCCTATAGGTGGGGCACCCTCCTATCTCGTGGAGGCCTCGGCTGCTTCTTGACTTGCACTCCAAGTCCTCTGGATCACGTTTGTTCCAAAAATCACGCTCCTGAAGGTTTTATTCCGTTTGGACTCTGTTTGATATTCCTTTTCTTTGAAATACTGAAATAGGCAAAAAACAGCAATACGGGCTGGGCCTCCGGTTAGTAGGTTAGTCCCAAAAATGATAATAATGTATAAAATAAAGCCCATAAACATCCAAAACTGGTAATATAATAGCATGGAGCAATCAAAAATTATAAATACGTTGGAGACGTATCAGGGCGCGCCTACCCCCTGGGCGCCCCCTCATCCTTCGTGGCTGCCTCGTTGCCTCTCTGACTTCATCTCCTAGTCTTCTTGTTTGCTTTCGGTCCAAGAAAGATCATCGCGAAGGTTTCATTCCGTTTGGACTCCGTTTGGTATTCTTTTTCTGGAAAACTCTAAAATAGGCAAAAAAAAAAGTAAAAACTGGCACTGGGCCTTCGGTTAATAGGTTAATCCCAAAAATAATATAAAAGAGCATATTAAGGTCCATTAAACATCCAAAACAGATAATATAATAGCATGGAACAATAAAAAATTATAGATACATTGGAGATGTATCAAGCATCCCCAAGCGTAATTTTTGCTCGTCCTCGAGTAGGTAAATGGCAAAAACAGAATTTTTGATGTGGAATGCTACCTAACATATTTATGCATGTAATTTTCTTTATTGTGGCATGAATTTTCAGGTCTGAAAGATTCAAGACAAAAGTTTAATATTGACATAAAAACAATAATACTTCAAGCATACTAACAAAGCAATCATGTCTTCTCAAGATAACATGGCCAAAGAAAGCTATCCCTACAAAACCATATAGTCTGGCTATGCTCTATCTTCATCACACAATCTTCACGCAACCCCGGTGACAAGCCAAGCAATTGTTTCATACTTTTGATGTTCTCAAACTTTTTCAATCTTCACGCAATACATGAGCGTGAGCCACGGACATAGCACTATAGGTGGAATAGAAGGGTGATTGTGAAGAAGACAAAAAGGAGAAGATAGTCTCACATCAACTAGGCGTATCAACGGGCTATGGAGATGCCCATCAATAGATATCAATGTGAGTGAGTAGGGATTGCCATGCAACAGATGCACTAGAGCTATAAGTGTATGAAATCTCAACAAAAGAAACTGGGTGTGCATCCAACTTGCTTACTCACGAAGACCTAGGGCACTTTGATGAGGCCCATCATTGGAGTATACAAGCCAAGTTCTATAATGAAAAATTCGCACTAGTATATGAAAGTTACAACATAGGAGACTCTCTATCATGAAGATCATGGTGCTACTTTGAAGCACAAGTGTGGAAAAAGGATAGTAGCATGGCCCCTTCTCTGTTTTTCTCTTTTTTTTATTTGGGCCTTCTCTCTTGGCCTCTTTTTTTTGTCCGGAGTCTCATCCCGACTTGTGGGGGAATCATAGTCTCCACCATCCTTTACTCACATGGGACAATGCTCTAATAATGAAGATCATCACACATTTATTTACTTACAACTCAAGAATTACAACTCAATTCTAGAACAAAATATGACTCTATTTGAATGCCTCTGATGGTGTACCGGGATGTGTAATGATTCAAGAGTGACATGTATGAAAAATTTATGAACGGTGGCTTTGCCACAAATACGATGTCAACTACATGATCATGCAAAGAAATATATATTTTTAGAAAAAGAGGAGGACCCCCGGCCTCTGCATCTGAACGATGCATGTGGCCACTTTATTAATAATTCACACAAGACCTTACAAATTCATACAATACTAAGACTAAAGCCACCGTCTAGGGCAACATCTATCGCTACTCCTATCCAGTTGATGGAGGGATGCTGATAGTCTGGGCCTAATACCAAACGGACCTCGCTTCCAAACCTACCATCTAAGACCTGAGGTCCCAACCAGGAGGCCTGCCGGGTATGGGGCACCCAGCAGTCCGGCGCACTTCTCAACCAGGACGCCTGCCGGGTATGAGGGCGCCGCAGCCACATGCCACCAATCCATCTTCAGTGCTATACTGCTGCATCAACCTTGCCTGGTCTAGCTGTCGTCGACGCCACCACGACGCCAGACAGCGCCACCTCCCTGCGTGAGTCCATCTCCGCGCATTAGACGTCGATTCTCCATAGCACCATGCCACCAAGATCCACCACAAGCAATGTGTAAGTTGAAGCACCGCTCCACGAAAAAAGCCTTCCACTGGTCCCTCGATCTGTGTACACCTGCACGAATGACGCCCCCAAGAGGGATACGACACCATATCGCCACCGTCATCTGATCTACTGATCTAGAGTTTCCCCCGGAGGTAGCATATAGTGGCCTTGAACTTCTCCATGGCGATGCCTTCTAGAAGGGAACAACGCAGACAACGCCGCCACCGTCGGCCTTGGCAGCTAGACAAAAGCAGGTTTTCATTCAGATCTGTTCGAAGATCCTCCCTCCAGCATCTCATGGACGGACTACTACCGTCTCTGCCGGGGACTGGACGAAGGGATCCAGGCCGTTGCCGCCTGACCGGCCATGGAACCACCACGGTGCCTACAGCCGGCGCCGTCAGGCCCACCATGCTCGCCTGTAGATGCACACTGAAACCGCCGGCCATCCCAAGCCCATCTGGGCAAGACCAGATCGGCGATCTCGGCTGGCACCACAGGGGCGACTCCGCCGCGGGGAGGTTGCGCCTTCGCTGACGCCGCAATCACACGTGTCGTAGGGACGCCGACGATCCTTGCTGCCAGATCTCCGCCGAACTATGTGTCGCCGCCCCCCGGAAAAATTGCCACCACCTCGCGAGGGATAAGGCCCCGCCGCCGCCATCATAGGCCAGGCTTCGCCGGTGAGGCCTCAGGCAGCGGCAGGACGGAGGAGGCGAGGGGAGGGGGCCTAGGGCCGGTGGCGCGATTGCCCCCCTGTGTCGCCTAGGGTTGGCGATGTGGGGGTGTGTGTGTGGACCCCATAGTCGTTGTCATGCAAAGGAATATGACATTGATGAAGCGTGTCATAATAAATGGAACAGTGGAAAGTTGCATGTCAATATATCTTGGAATGGCTATGGAAATGCCATAATATGTAGGTGTGGTGGCTGTTTGAGGAAGGTATATGGTGGGTGTATGGTCTCAGCAAAAGTTGCACGACACAAGAGAACCTAGCAATGGTGGAAAGGTGAGAGTGCGTATAATCCATGGACTCAACATTAGTCATAAAGAACTCACGTACTTATTGCAAAAATCTATTAGTTATCAAAACGAAGTACTACGCGCATGCTCCTATGGGGACAGATTGATAGGAAAAGACCATCTCTCGTCCCCGACCGCCACTCATAAGGAAGACAATCAATAAATAAATCATGCTCCAACTTCATCACATAACGGTTCACCATCCGTGCATGCTACGGGAATCACAAACTTTAACACAAGTATCTCTCAAATTCACAACTACTCTACTAGCATGACTCTAATATCACCATCTTCATATCTCAAAAAATCATAAAGAATCAAACTTCTCATAGTATTCAACGCACTTTATATGAAAGTTTTTATTATACCCATCTTGGATGCCCATCATATTAGGACTAATTTTATAACCTAAGCAAATTACCATGCTGTTCGAAAAGACTCTCAAAACAATATAAGTGAAGCATAAGAGTTCAAAAATTTCTATAAAATAAAACCACCGATGTTCTCTAAAAAGATATAAGTGAAGCACTAGACCAATATTGTCTAGCTCAAAAGATATAAGTGAAGCACATAGAGTATTCTAATAAATCACTATTCATGCGTGTCTCTCCCAAAAGGTGTGTACAGCAAGGATGATTGTGGTAAACTAAAAAGCAAAGACTCAAATCATACAAGGCGCTCCAAGCAAAACACATATCATGTGGTGAATAAAAATATAGCCTCAAGTAAAGTTACCGATAGACGAAGACAAAAGAGGGGATGCCTTACGGGGCATCCCCAAGCTTAGGCTTTTGGTTGTCCTTGAATTTTACCTTGGGGTGCCTTGGGTATCCTCAAGTTAGGCTCTTGCCACTCCTATTCCAAATTCCATCAAATCCTTACCCAAAACTTGAAAACTTCACAACAGAAAACTTCAACAGAAAATCTCATGAGCTCCGTTAGTATAAGAAAATAAATCACCACTTTAAGGTACTATAATGAACTCATTCTTTATTTATATTGGTGTAAAACCTACTGTATTCAAACTTCTCTA
>NC_041383.1:74913969-74934713 GCF_002162155.2 Triticum dicoccoides
GCAATCTGTAACTTTCGAATACTTCTGTAACTCGAAAAATTCTGAAATAAATTGGTGGAAGTGAGGAATTTGTCTATTAATCTTCTACAAAACTAATCAACCTAAAAGCACTCTTCTGTAAAAAATGACAGCTATTCTCGTGAGCGCAAAAGTTTCTGTTTTTTATAGCAAGATCACATTAACTTCACCCAAGTTTTCCCAAAGGTTCTACTTGGCACAAACACTAATTAAAACATAAAACGACATCTAACCAGAGGCTATATGAATTATTTATTACTAAACAGGAGCAAAAAATAAAGAACAAAAATAAAATTGGGTTGCCTCCCAACAAGCGATTGTTTAACGCCCCTAGCTAGGCATAAAAACAAGAATAGCTCTAGGTATTGCCATCTTTGGCATGCAATCCATAAGTGGCTCTCATAATAGATTCATAAAGAAATTTAATTTTCTTCCTAGGAAAGTGTTCCATGCCCTTCCTTAACGGAAATTAGAATATAATGTTTCCTTCTTTCATATCCGAAATTGCACCAATCGTTCTAAGGAAAGTTCTACCAAGAATAACAGGACATGCAGGATTGCAAGCTGTATCAAGAATAATGAAATCTACGGGCACATAATTTCTATTTGCAACAATAAGAACATCATTAATCCTTCCCATAGGTTTCTTAATGGTGGAATCCGCAAGATGCAAATTAAAAAAAACAATCTTCAAATTCACAGAAACCTAGCACATCACACAAAGTTTTTGGAATCATGGAAACACTAGCACCCGAATCACACAAAGCATAACATTCATAATCTTTAATCTTAATATTAATAGTATGTTCCCACTCATCATAATTTTTTCTAGGGATAGAAACTTCTAGTTCAAGCTTTTCTTCAAAAGATTGCATCATAGCATCAACGTTATGTTTAGTAAAAGCTTTGTTTTGATTATAAGCATGAGGAGAATTTAACATGGATTGCAACAAGGAAATACAATCTATCAGAGAGCAATTATCATAATTAAATTCCTTGAAATCCAAAATAGTGGGTTCATTGTTACTTAAAGTTTTGACCTCTTCAATCCCACTTTTGTCAATTTTTGCATCTAGATCTAAAAACTCCTAATCATTGGGACGCCTTTAACTAAAGTTGACTCATCTCCAGTCCCATCTTTATTAAGATTCATATTGGAAAACAAAGATTTAATAGGAGCCAGATCAATCACTTTTAGATCTTCATCATTATTATCATGTAGGTCTTCCGGTTTAGCGACCATCTTATTAACTAAAGTGGATTGTTGATCAAAAATTTGGCCTACTAATCTTTCAAGATGAGCAAATTGAAATTTCAAACCATAAAATTCCTTAGACATATCATCGAGCTCTTTATTCATGTACTCCATAAAAAAATTGTTCATTAAGCTCGTTTTTGAAGAAATTATTATGCTCAAATTGCAAAGACATAAAGCTTCTAGCGTTGTTTTCAATTTCTTCCAACCTCCTAAGGTGAGGATCAACGCTTTTTGGCAGAGCCATCAAAGCAAACAGGCACACCAACACACAAGCACACAAGAAGCAAGCAAAAAGAGACAAACTGAAGAGGGGCGAAGACAAGGCAAAGGTTTTCGTAAACCGTTTTAGAAGTGGGGGAGAGGAAAACGAGAGGCGAATGGCGAATAATGTAATACAAGGGAGTAGAGTTTATGATGGGTACTTGTTATGGCTTGACTTGGCGTAGATCTCCCCGGCAACGGTGCCAGAAATCCTTTTTGCTACCTCTTGAGCTTGCATTGGTTTTCCCTTAAAGAGGAAAGGGTGATGCAGCAAAGTAGCGTAAGTATTTCCCTCTATTTTGACAACCAAGGTATCAATCCAGTAGGAGCCGACGCACAAGTCATCGAATACTTGCACAAACAATCAACCACTTGCAACCAACGCGATAAAGGGGTTGTCAATCCCTTCATAGTCACTTGCAAAAGTGAGATCTGATAGAGATAGATAAACGGTAAAGTAAATATTTTTGGTACTTTTGGTTTATAGATTGCAAAGTAAAGATTGCAAAATAGTAGACCGAAAACTAGCAACATGTAAACGAGATTCAATCATATGGAAAAGAGACCCGAGGGCCATAGGTTTCACTAGTGGCTTCTCTTGAGATAGCATATATTAAGGCGGGTGAACAAATTACTGCTGAGCAATTGATAGAAAAGAGCATAATTATGATGACATCTAAGACAATGATCATGAACATAGTCATCACGTTCGTGTCAAGTAGACCGACCCCTGCCTGCATCTACTACTATTACTCCACACATCGACCGCTATCCAGCATGCATCTAGAGTATTAAGTTTATAAAGGACGGAGTAACGCATTAAGCAAGATGACATGATGTAGAGGAATTAACTCAGCAATATGATGAAAACCCCATCTTTTTATCCTCGATGGCAACAATATAATATGTGCCTTGCTGCCCCTATTGTCACTGGGAAAGGACACCGCAAGATTGAACCCAAAGCTAAGCACTTCTCCCATTGCAAGGAAGATCAATCTAGTAGGCCAAACTAAATCAAAAATTTGAAGAGACTTGCAAAGATATCAAATCATGCATATAAGAATTCAGAGAAGAACCAAATAATATTCATAGATAATCTTGTTTATAAATCCACAATTAATCGGATCTCAGCAAACACACTGCAAAAGAATATTACATCGAATAGATCTCCAAGAACATCAAGGAGAAATTTGTATTGAGAATCAAAGAGAGAGAAGAATCCATCTAGCTAATAACTATGGACTCGAAAGTCTATGGTAAACTACTCACACTTCATCGGAGAGGTAATGGTGATGTAGAAGCCCTCCGTGATCAAATCCCCCATCGGCAGATCGCCGAAAAAAGCTCCAAGATGGGATCTCACGGGTAAAGAAGGTTGCGGCTGTGGAAAAGTGGTTTCATGGCTCCCCCTCATGTTTTTAGGGTATAAGAGTATATATAGGGGAAGGAACTAGGTCAGGGGAGCTACGAGGGGCCCACGAGGGTGGGGGCGCGCCCTCCTGCCTCGTGGCCGCCTCGTTACCTCTCTGACTTCACCTCCAAGTCTTCTGGTTTGCTTTCGGTCCAAGAAAGATCACCGCGAAGGTTTCATTCCGTTTGCACTCTGTTTGGTATTCCTTTTCTGCAAAACTCTAAAATAGGCACACACAAAACAGAAACTGGCACTGGGCCTTTGGTTAATAGGTTAGTCCCAAAAATAATAAAAAAGATCATATTAAAGCCCATTAAACATCCAAAATAGATAATATAATAGCATGGAACAATAAAAAATGATGGATACGTTGGAGACGTATCAGGAAGGGGGCACGGCTTGGGAGAGACCCCAAGTAGGATTCCTCCTACTTGGGCGCCCCCCTTGGCTGCTCCTATCTCCCTCCCACCTATATATATGCGGGAGGGGGGGCCTAGCACATAACAGACAATTGCCTAGCCGTGTGCGGTGCCCTCCTCCACAGTTTACACCCCCGTCATATTTTCGTAGTGCTTAGGCGAAGCCTTGCAGAGATAACTTCATCATCACCATCATCACGCCGTCGTGGTGCCGGAACTCATCCACTACCTTGCCGTCTTGCTGGATCAGGAAGGCGGAGCACGTCACCGAGCTGAACGTGTGCTGAACGCGGAGGTGTCGTACGTTCGGTACTCGATCAGTTGGATCATGAAGAAAGTTTGACTACATCAACTGCGTTGTTAAACGCTTCCGCTTATGGTCTACGAGGGTAAGTAGAGACACTCTCCCCCTCGTTGCTATGCATCTCCATGGATGGATCATTGCGTGTGCGTAGATTTTTATTTGTTTTCCTTGCAACGTTCCCTAACATTATGAAGTGTGGCAGATGGGACATGAGGATCCAGGGAGGGGTGTGGTGGACAAAGGTCATTTGCCAGCTACTGCTCGAACCCCAATTTCTATGTATAAAATCAATCTCTCTCGGACTAAATGTCTCCCCTATTGCTCTCTCAGTATAAATCGTAACGACTAGTATACGTGTAAAAGGGCAGCTTTCTCTCACCCGATCTTTTATTCTCTATATTAAATCCCCACGAGGAGCTTTTTTTGTAGGAGTCGGCAGAAGTGTTGCCTTTTCATTAAGAAGAGGAGCATGTTTTAAAGGGGACATGTCGAAACCCCTAAGATCCCAAGGATCCCACTGAAAAATCGCATGCTAACTACTCATGAATGTGAATCACTCTTGGCTGAAAGGCCAAATCGCACTGCACAATGTCGTCAAAGGTGAGGTGGCCATTTCTATGTAACTCAATCTTGTGACTTCGAAAATTCATCGATTCCTCTCCTTATAGGCATTCCACATCTTACATTCTTAAGAAGTTGTTCCCCACTACTACCAATTCTCTCACCATGCACACTATCCACATCATCTTTATGCCACGTCATCATTCAGTGAAGCCTATCTATCTATCACAGTGCCACGTCAGCCGTCAGTTTTTCCCAGCCACTGGCCAACTTTACATGTCTCCAGGCCTTAATTTCTCGGACTGCTCATCTTCTCCTATTCTTCTGCCACTCTCGGTCTTCCGGTCTTCCCACAACAAACGCAAATGAAAAGGATGCGGGATGCGAGCAATCATCCACCCCTCTGTTTTCCAATCTCAATACCTTCCCACAACGCACTTCCTCCCGCACCAAGGCCCTTCCTGATTGTAAGCACGTTCGAGCTCTTGGCTATGGCGCTCGCGTTGGATCCCCATCAACCACTTTCCGTGGAGGGAGTGATCGATGCCGCAATCCCCGTGCAGCCAAATCAGTCTGTGCGCACGCCGTTGTTCTGCTACGGGCCCTCCTTCCGCCGGCGGCCTCGAATGCGCAGCTCTGCTCCGGTCCTATCTCGCGATGGCGTCCTCAGATGCGCCTGACGCGGCCATCGCCATCGCGGCCCCGATTCCAGTCGGACGCTCTGTTCCGGGCCTCTCACGCTGAAGGCTTCGGACGCGCCTGATGTGGCCATCCCGCGCAACTGAGGAAGTCTGTGCGCAGGCGTTGCCCTTCTACGGCCCCTCCTCTCGCACAACGAACAATCTGGGGCAAAAGAAGCCGGCAGCGGCGGCAAGCAATCCCATTCCCATCAGACCGCGGTACACAAGTTTAATTCATCCATCGTCTACCATACTATTTTCTAGACAAATCTGGTGGATTTTCTTCTCCCTCCCATTCTCTATTTGCATCACTAGTTTTCAGTACTACCATAGCTGGGTGTCCAAAGTCCTTATCCAGATTTGATAATTTTTGCTCTGGGAAGTCAAAACGAGATGCTCATCTCCGCCCAGTAGCACATGTGCTAGATGGGATAAATTGAAGACCTGACCGCACCGACAGGACGCCTGCTTGGGAATCTGAAAAACTCTATGGTGCGTCCTTCTCAACATGAGTTCAAGCGTCTACCATCGGCCCATCGCTCATCCCCTTCTCCTTCAGGTACCAAGTGTGTTGGACGAACAAAACTGGAGCCCTTCCGCCACCACGGTGCCACCCCGCGGCCACCTAATCGGCAAATCTGAATCACTCTACAGTGGCAAATCTGAATCACTCTACAGGTACACCTTCGTCTTTATTAGCAGTTCAATCATCTTACATAATTTGGGGTTCTTATTAATTCCCAATCCGATGACTCTTGCTTCCTACCCGTTTAATTTATTGACGATTCATGGTGTTTGGATTTAATTGGAAGAAGTGATATGTGTCTTTCAATCTGCAATCAATTGGATACAACAATGAAGAACACTTGAGTTTTTGTTGCTGCAACAAATTATAGGCTGCCCCACGCATATGTTCATCTTCCTCAAACTAGACGATGAATGATGCCTGAGCCAGTCATGTCGCTCATGTTGATCTGCCATCTCCATTTTCTCAGTCAGGTTGGATGTAGATCTACATAACTAGATTTTCGTGAAATTTTACTCTTCGTCATGTGTCATTTGCAGGAAGGCCATTGCTACAGATGGATCCAAATAAATTTAACTGGCATGTTTTCCAGATTTCCTACCGATGCTTTTAGGTCATATGGCACTGGAGCATATCATTGATTTCCTCTTGTTCGGCCATATGAATTCTTATGATGAGATTGGATTCTTTATAGACAGGAATCACTAACAAACATAGTTGAATGAAAAACGTATGTGCTACCATATTTTTTAGTGGATTATGCCCGATGGGGCTAGCGCAAACATGGATGTCTTATTATGTACTTAGAATCAATATATTGCTATATCATGATTGGCCTTTATGCCCAGGAAATATTGAGTCCGCCTAAATTGATCTTAGGATGTAGTATATGGTTTACGATCCAAGTAGATAATACACATGAACTGGTACTTTTCAGTCAATTTTTGTTCCTCAGTTTGTGAAGATCTGCAACATTTAACATGTGTTTTTCTTAGTTAAAGTGGGTTTTTTTTTTGCGAGGATAGTTATGGTGGTTCAAACCAATTCAATATTTAGTAGTCCCAATTGGAGGAACTATTATGTATTCCCCTGAAAAGAACCATTGTATTCGTCAGATAAGAATGGATGAGATTAGTCGATGCGACCCCTTTTCAGTTCGGTCAAATGTACATCTTCAAAATTTCACTCAGTCACCTTAGATGACCCTTTTGTTCTCCATGTAAGGCTATCTCTTCCAGCGTGTTCAACTAAAAATAGCTAATTGACTTTTTTTTTATCTTCATATAGGTCTCTCTGTTCCAGCATGTTCAACTAAATATTTTCATATGCATTACGATTCATTGGTTCAATCTTCGCTGATAATCTAACAAAAAGTTCACTACTTCAGTACTATGAAAACATTATGAAACTGACAAGCTAACCTTCTTTATCAATGAAAATTTTGAAGCCTCTCATAACTTTTTTAATGAATTTTTTCACGGTTTACTATTTACTCACTTAATAAATCCTTCTCCTATACAATGCAACAAATTCCCGCAGCAACGCGCGGGGTATCATCTAGTTGTATAAATGAGGAAGCCGTTGCGTCGCCTTCTCAGGTAGTTTGTCAGTATTCTTGAGGCCATCATTCCACCAAGCGCCAATTGAGGAGGAAGTAACGGCCGGAGAGAATGTCAACGGCTTTCCCACCCAATCAGGACAAGGTTGCGGACAATAGAAGTGAATGGACAGGTCTTGCGTAGATGTTCAGTGGTCTATAGGCCGCGAAGACAAAGCTGGTAGATGGGGGCCATGCGTCCAGCCGCACGTGGCTAGCCAATCAGTTGTGAGGATCCTGTTGTGGAGGGCCAGCCAGGAGAAAAGCTTGCACGATGTAATTTCGCTATGAACAAATGCTCTTTTGGCTAGCCAATCAGTTGTGAGGATCCTGTTGTGGAGGGCCAGCCAGGAGAAAAGCTTGCACGATGTAATTTCGCTATGAACAAATGCTCTTTACTTGTAATATTCATGTGAAAGATGGATGTGCATAGATTAGCATGAATTTAATGGTTTAGGTATGAAAAATGTGGATGTCTGGTAGAACATATGAGAAGCCTCGAATGCTATGTGAGATCACTATCGGATATGATTGTGAACATTCATGAGGCTGGATTTGACAAGTCCGATAATAGATGCTCCAAAGTAACCAATTGCTCGCCAGGATGAGGTGCTCCTGAGCCCCTGATGACGTAATCAATCCCACGCACCCAGGATCATGCATGCACCCACCCTCTCCTAGTTACTCTCTCTCTCTCTCCTCAGAGACTAATCTCTCTCCCGGTTTACACAGAAGCAAAGAACGCGCCGGCCAGGTGTCTGACACACACCAACGCAGCATGCCTAACCCCTCCGTTAATCACAGAATGGATCCTACAGTGATCATAACTATCCTCTTTCTCTCTTCACACACACACACACATACACACACAAAAAGCCATTCCATCTATATAACCACAATCCATGGCATGCCCGTCCCCAGTCCCCATCGCATTCACTACACATCGTCCGTACCGGCAGGCGGCGGTGGCCACAACATAGCCGGCGAGTTCACTCTCCGGTGTCAATCGGAGTTCTGAGGTACGCATGCATTAGCTAGACATCGCCCGCGGACAGCTTCAGATTTAGTTTTTCTTTGCTTTTATTTTTCCACGCTTGTCTCGCTCTCGCGGCCATGCCAATCGTCCCCATAAAATTTTGGTGTAAGGAAAATCACCGGCGTCCAGGGTTCGCTTTTTGTTCTCGCTACGATCATGCTACGGGTGAATGAAATTGACACTCCTTGTGAAGCCACCGTAGGAGCGTGTGATACTAAATATTAATATTTATACTAAATTTGAATATTTGATAGAAGTAATTTTTCCAACTCGCAATGATAGCTAATTGTTATGGTAAATTTTAATATTTTTTGTAATAAAAAATATTTTGAAATAAAATACACCTTAAAAGATTTTAAAAACAATTCAAGTTAAATGTGATTAAACCAGAAATAATGAAATCCCATGTATTCTTGGATTAATTTGTGAATCATATATTAATGTAACGTACATGTATGTGTGTGTCGTTAACTATCTTAATAAGTGTGTGGTACACAAATATATCTTGGCAATTAACTTCACGATTAGAGATATGCAAATAGAAAAATCTAGAGTACACAAGATGTTTACGAGGAGTTTGGTACCTAATAATTGGCATGTATGTGACTTTTTGAAAATAACGGATGTGAGCCGACCTTTGAGGGGTGATCGGGTTGTCTGTGGACGCATGCAGACACATCCACGGACATTTACATGCCAGATTTATACATTATGGTTGTACAACATGCCAAGGGAGAAGCTGAAAGAGTGACAGAGTCATGCATTCACCTTGTATATTCCCTCTGAGAAAATAGAAAATGTTAAGGACCTTCCTGATTTGACCTATATGTGATATACACATTGAAGAATGGTCAGGCATATAGTACTTTCCACGCAGGATTATATGTGCACGATCTTAAAGTCATGAGATAGAACTTTCAACACCCGGGTGTCCCTACGCCCCTACTCCCTCTATGAATAGTAAATTCATAAAAAAATGAAAACAAAATCAAAAAATCTGCAACTTTGGGGGCTGAAAGATGATCATACTTTTGATGTTCTTGCAAATTTTCAGCCACAAATAATATTTGAGGAGCCCTCACCTAACAAAGCAAAATCAGTGTTCAAAGTTTATGTGCACTTTTAAGCAGTGATTATTTTTTTGGGTGAGGGCTCCTCGAATGGTATTTGTGGGTAAAACTTTGCAAAAATATTAAAAGTTTGATCATCTATTTTCATCCCCCAAAGTTTCAGATTTTTTCTAGATCTTTTCAATTCGTTTTGAATTTATTATTCACTAGCAAACATGATCTTGCGTTGCAATGGGACAATAAATGTTTCTTACCTGAGCCGCTATCATTTTGATCCAATTTTGATTCTAACTCATCATATTGATGGCGTGCACCTATGAGCACATTCGAGCATCATCTTTGCGGTGTTGTTCGACATTGAGGAGGCCACGTTTATAAATTAAGTCTATTCAAGAAAGCCTATATGTATAGCCATCACATGCAATAGATGGAACACAGATTAAAATGTACTTATCGGTTCCACTATTAACATTCATGACTATCACACGAATAGTTCGGATGTTTTCAAAATAAACCTTCATGTACTTCTGATGTTCATGAATTTTATAAGTGTCTGTACATCCTATAAAAATTCTTTGTGTATTCACTAAAAAAAATTGTGTAGTCCATTGGTAAGTATGCGCGTGAATTTCCCCACGAAAAGGTACGTGTGTAGGGTCTTCGATCATGAAACATGTACAAATAGAGAACCTAGTGAAGTAGCATGCCCAAGGATTATAACATTTCCCAAATATTAATTTTAATTTTACATGTTGCAATACAAATCGCCGGTATGAAATAAAGATGGACTGTGCGCCATTGATTAACATTGCACCCTAAATAGCATTTTAAAAATATTTAACGCGTAAAAGAACATGATATTCAAATTTTACACATTTTTATAATCAAATTTTACATATAACACGTTAAAATTAAAATTATGGTTTAAACGATATGGTTAGTTGAAAATAATAATTGGAGTAGTGCCACTAACACCTTTCTCTAAGAGCATCTCCAACAGGGGCGCGATATTAGCGTCACGCTGAAAAAATAGCATTTTTTGCGCGCACGCAGCCATTCCGGGCGCTCCAGCGGAGGCGCAAAAAACGCGCGCGCGGCATAAGTGGTTCAGCGCACGGAGCGAAAGGGCATCTCGCATGGCTTATTTCGCGCACTTGCTCCCGCACGCTGCACACTCGAGCGCCCCACGCCGCATTGCCGCCACCCTCTCCGGCGGCACCGCCTTCACCCCGCCCAGCGCCGCCGCCGGCGAATTCGCCTGATGGACGGCCACGCCGACATCCCCCTCACCCCTTCGTACACCCGTGACCCCTCCGCCGCCGCCGCCCAAACCCTAGCGCGGGGAGCTTTGGCTTCGCCTCCGCCGGTGCTCATCCAAGCATCGGTCTCGCGTGCGGCCTTTCCATGGCGCCACGGACAACCACGGCGGGTGGCATCGCGCCGGCGCCTGCCGTGAAGCCACGTGCCCCCCTCTCGAAGCTCCCAAATGCGGCGGTGGGGAAGGCCGGCAAGGTGTCCGGGAAGAAGAACAAGGCGGCGGACGGCTCCTCTAGGCGACAGAAGAAGAAGCTTGCAGGGGCGCACGGCGGATGCGGCAGCGGCGGATGCGGCAGCGGCCGAAGCGCCAGCGGCCTATGCACACAAGGTGTTCGATGAAATGCCTACAAGGTATGATTTCCCCCACTTTTTTTCATTGTTGTTTTTTACATGAATGGATACATATGGATAGCTTATTTGTTTTATTGTATATACTTTGTAGTTTCAATGATGAGACATATATGTCAACTATGGGTGTTGGCTCCAACAATTCTCATTGGTCTCAAACAAATGATGTGCATTTAGATGATCATGAGTTTGAGGTGGACGAGGATGGTGAGGTATCGTTGATGCACCGAAAGGAAGATCGGGAAACTACACATGGACAAAGACATCTTGCTAAGCAATACATGTTTGAAAGTGTCTAGGGATGCCATCGTTGTAGGGGATCAAGTAGAGATGCATATTGGATCCGGATGAAGGGGCACTTTGATTTACACAATAAAAATGGAATTGACGGCACGGAAAGATCTCTTCGCTCCCGGTGGTAGACAATCAACAAAGATTGTCAAAGGTCGGCGGCCACACTTAAGGCGGTTGACACGATAAACCCAGTGGCACTAACGATAGAGATTGTGTAAGTGTCATTTCAAGTGCTAACTTTTTCTTCCATGTTCATGCTTCTTCTTTGGTGTTTCAAGTGCTAAATTGTTCGTTTGTTTGTAGCTCACTATTGCACAAAACTTATTTCAAGGAGAGGAGAAGAAGGCCAAGAAAGGGAAGATCAAGAAAGGGAGACCATTTACCTTGCCCCATTGCTATGATGTGTTGAAGGGTGATTAGAAATGGAAGCCCCGTGAAGGTGTCGATTAGGAGAGCAACGAATGCAAGCGAACAATTGATTTGGATGATGATGACGAGGGGGCATCACGTGAAGATGGCAAGAGAAGCCCTACACCAAACTTGGTTGCCTACTCCAAGCCAAAAATACCAAATGTGGGCAAGAAAGACGGAAAAGAAAAGAAGAAGATGAAAATATATGGTGAGTTAGAAAATGCTATGCAAGCTATTGTGAACGCAAGAAAGGAAGCCCACGAAATGAGGAAGATGGCAAGGAACCAAGTTGCGGCGGCCGAGGAGAGGAGTGTGGTGGCCGAGGAGAGGAAGGTGGCATTGGAGGAGAAGAAATTGGCCATGGAGGAGAGAACTAGAATGTTGGAATGGGAGAAGTACTTGTTCTTCATGGACACATCTACTCTCGATGAGAAGCAAAATGAGTACGTCATTCTTGCCCGTGAGGAAGTCTTGATCCAAAAAAGAGCCATGGCCATGGGAGGCATGGGAGCACCTATGAGAGGCATGTGAGCACCTATGGGAGGCATGGGTGGCATGGGAGGCATGGCTACCATAGGAGGCATGGGTGGCTTCGGAGCTACCATGGACGGCTTGGGAGGCATGGGTGGCTTTGGAGCTACCATGAAAGGCATGGGAGGCATGAGTTTTGCGTCTCTCATGGGAGGCATGGGAGCACCTCCGGGTGACATGGGTGGACGCATGTCTTCCGGTGTGCCTCCTCACATACCTTCGCATGATCTCGTTGAAGATCTTGCCTACACCTTTCGAGCTCCCCATGATGATGCAGCGCGTGACAATGAAGAGGAGGAGAAAGAATCGTCTTTGGATGAGGATGAAGAATCGGAGGAAGGGAAGGACGATGATGAGGATGTGACATGATCGTTGATGTGCCATTTGTTTGTGTGAACTTTTATATTATGAATTTGGTTGGATGATGATGTGGCATGATTGTTGATGTGTCGTGCAACTAAACTATACTACGTCTTTTTTATGTTTAAAATGTCATAATATCGTCTCAAAATGAACATATTGCAAGCGCTAGCTGCTCGCGATTGCTGTAGTTTAGCGCGGCTGCTGGAGCGGCGGGCGTGCAATTTTGTGCAGCGACCGCTGGAGCCAGCGTTCTCTGGCGCGCTAAAAGTCGCTATTTTGGCCCTGTAAACTTGTTTTAGCGCGTCGCATGGTTACGCACCTGTTGGAGATGCTCTAAAGTATTTAGTGGATATTGCCACTGAACCGTACATACCTTTACCTTTAGAAAATAAAATTCGCTCTTCAAAGGCCAAACCGCAAGAAAGATTAAGGTTGTAGGGAAAACATCCAATATATATTGGAGGAGTACCTAGAACTCATCTAGATGAGATATAATTTGGTCTCATTCACTTTGAAAACAAGAAGAGATAAAACCCACGTCAGCACACACGCATCTTATAGCATAATATCTAATGGCTATAAAATGTGAATGAGACCAAATTATATCTCATCTAGATAAGTTCTAGCAAAACTGATATATATTTCCTTGAACTCTAGCTTCAACCATTACTGCTCGTCGTTTTCCACGTCATGCATGTCATCCAACCCATGAAGACACCGGTCCTCCAACCTCTCGGCGGCCGCCTCCGGGACCGACACCAGCGCAGTCACGCCACGGGGATCGTCGACCACCGGGAGGAACAAGCAGTACGTCTCGCTGGTCAGCGGGCCCACGTGCACCGGCCGCCCGGCTCCGATGTCCAGGTCCTCCAGCCCGATCCGCGTCCATGCTGAGATCACCAGGCTTGCAGAGAGGTCTGGCATGGCGTCCCGTCGCAGCTCGAGGAGGTCAACCGTGGAGCGGACGTAGTCATCGTCAATCATCTCTTTGGCCGCCCGCACTAGCCTCGCCGCGTGGTGCTCACCCGACGGCGCCGCCAACTGCCTAGCCGTCGACTCGGCGCACGCTAGCACGAAGCCGTTGCCGCAGTACCCTTCGGGGAGGCCCGGCTTCACCCGACGGTGGATGTCGACGGTGAAGAGGAGTTTCACGCGGAGGTCGCTCGGAGGACCGAGGGACCGCACCCACGCGCGCCAGACGTGCGCCGCGAGCGCCTCGAAGGATGTGCACTCCTCGAGCCACGGCGCGCACCTGTCCTTGAGGCGCTGGACGTGTGCCCCCGTGAAGGTTAGAGACACCGGCGCCAGCGGTCCGACGAAGAGGCTGGGCGTCACCGCCGGGTCACCGTCGCCGGGGAGGGAGTTGATGGCGTATTCCTGGTGCTCGAACGCGACGCGCGGGGGGCAGCGCGGCCTCAGGACGCCGCGGTCGTGGAAGGGCGCGACGTGGTGGTCGGCGGCTTCGAACTTGGCGACGCGCGCCCAGGCATGGAGAAACTGCGCGGCGCCGATGCCGTCGCAGAGGCAGTGGCTGATGGCCGCGCAGAGGACGGTGCCGCCGCAGCCGAGGCGAGTCACTTGGACGACAAGAGGGGGCACGTCAAGGAAGCTCTGCTCCTCGGCCCCGCGGAGCAGCTTCCTCCAAGACTCGTGAGGTTTAGCAATGGCAGACCCCCGGAGGAACTCGCCGGCAGTGAGGCCCGGCAGGAACCCCTCCTCGAAAAGCGCCCCCTCGGCGTTGCAGTCGACGACAAGCTTGCCGTCGTTCCCGGGCCCGAGCCTGCCGGCGAGCGGGTAGTAGTCGACGAGGACCCTGGACAGCGCCGTCCTGAGGGCGTCGACGTCGACGTCACCCGCGAACACGAAGAGGTACTCGACGGAGAAGCGGAGGAGGCACTGGTCGTCGAGGTTGGAGAGGTAGAGGGTGTGCCCCGGCGTCGGCTGGCTCGGGGTCACCAGCACCGGCTCCATGCGGTGCTCGCACTCAGCCGCGATCTCCATGTCTTCCTGCTCTGCTGTCGATCTGCGTCGTCGACTTCGGCTGCTGGTTTTGTAGGCCAGAAATGCAGATCAAACAGCTAGTGGAGATGGTCAATGATCTATCTATATCCGGTGACCGGTCGTCCTGATCTATCTATATCCGGTGATCCTCGAAATCTGATAGATATGTTGACCAATGTATATATATCCTCTGGCTATTCAAAGTGCTTGCACGTGTGTGTGCTGTTTTTCTTTCTGATTGCACACAAAACAACGTGCTGAAAAAACAAAAAAGCAAAATAAACTACATCGAGGATCCATATTAATTGTCCCTAATTTAGTATAAAGTTCATCAAGCGTGAAGACCTTGTTGTAATAAATCAGTGACAATTAATAATGTATAGGAGGGAGTAGTATAATATTGCACACAATTGATTCTTGTTGGTGATAATATTCGCCGTGATATTCTAAGCATTAGTATCATTGAATTTCTATTCTTCGCTCCTAGCAAAGAATACAATAGTAGTGTTCACGTACAAACCACATACCCTAGTTGTTGTGTTTGCCAGCCCAGTTCTGCTTCAAGCGGTTTTACCGTGTTTCTTGAAACTAGAAATGTGTACGTGCAGTGCACGTTGATATTATGCAGTATATTAATTGCATGTAAATATTATGTTGGATATTATTTGTGTGTTAATTATTTGATTAGTGTCAATATTGATATTTGAAATGATATCAGTTGCACGCTAGACATGTCGAGCACTCGCCGGGGCAGTCTGGGTCATTAGATTGAGCTGGTTTGATGGTCAAGATTAGTTGCATCTGCCCCTTTATGTATGTTTATATATTGGTATTGATATAGATTAACATAGTGATGTTTTTTGAGGTGCAACGGCCGGTGCACATCTTAACAGAATTGGTCGACTCAGATTTTGGGATTAGATAACCCTTGGAGCCAAAAGGAACGCAAACCACTTTTTACCGGTTCAGGGAGGTGCCGGTGAACGATCTGCCGTTCGTCTGGCTTGCGATTCGTGTGTTCTGGTGCCCACCTCTCGTATAACACTGTATTTTCTTAACCCACCTCTCATATAACACTGTAGTATGTCATATAATTAGCCTACATCTTTTCACCACTTTGGACTACAATGTTAGCTACAGGTACGGCTTTTGTCAGCACAGTGCACGCATGCATGTAACTTCTTTCCGCTCTCTCTCTCTCTCTCTCTCTCTCTCTCTCTCTCTCTCTCTCTTAGATAGCCACTATCTTTCACATTAAAATTTTGTTATTGATTTTTTATATATATATTCAAATTCCTTGCAACATAATCTGCAGAACGAGATCAATCTTAAAAATAACATGTTTCACAGTCTCCAAAAAATTCTAGTTTCATAGGTTTCACTTAGTTTAAACAAATTTCACTAAGTTCATAAATATAAATTATTTCAAAGAATTGAAACAAATATTCTAAGTCAAAATGATTGAAAATCAATAATTTATATTGACTGAAATCAGTTTTCTAAAATGAGTGAAATAATTCAAGCATGTCAAAGTTAGTATTTTAAAATGAGTGAAATCATTTTTCTAAAATGAGTGAAATGATTATTTTTGTGAAACTCCTTATTTCAGTGTGTATATTGTGAGTATAATGTGTTTTCTGAAACTAGTGAAATGAGTGAAATCTATCTTTTGTAAAAAGTGAAATCGCTTTTCTGAAACAAGTGAAATATGGTATTCCATTTGAGTGAGTGTAATATGTTTTCTGAAATAAGTTTCTTGAAATATAATATACCAGCTTTTTCATTCGAGTGAGTGTAATATGTTTTCTGAAATTAGTTTCTTGAAATCATTGTTTGAATGAACGAAATCATTTTTGAAATAAGTGAAACATAATTTTTGAAACGAGCAAAAGTTGTTTTAGGAAGCGAGCGGATTTGTTTTTTGAATTGAGCGATATCAGGTTTTTGAAATACTTCAGATGAGTTATTCGAAACGAGTAAATCAAGTTTGTTTTATGAAATGATTTAAGTTCATTTTTATTTGACATATACCAGCTTCTTGAAACAAGATTTTTTTATTTGTAATGAGTTAAAGTAGCTTTTCAAAATTATTGTAACATGTTTTTCTTTCGGTTGAAACAACCAAAATCAGTTGTATGCCTGCCTGTTTCCAGACCGCGCCTTCAGATGCTATCCGCCGTAGCACATGTCGCACGTCCGGACTCTTTCCATCAAACACAATTGAGTTTCGATGCTTCCATAGCTCCCACATGAGCATGACTGGCTGGCGCATGCTGACTTGGCATATCTTCCAAGATTAATTTCAACTTATCATCAGTAATTAAGTTCAAACTTGAAAAATTCTATAATCAAATTCATCAAGTATTACAAACTGCCACATCAGATCAGGCCTTCTGCATAGCATTACAAACAAGGGTCATCTAATCTGGATACACTACAAAGTGATACATGCACACGGTGCCACCATCAGCAAATCATGCTACCGCGTGTGTCCTCGACAATTGCGCATTCATGCTAACTTAAGCAATTTAGCAACTCATGTAGTAAGGATTCGGCCTGGGCTGCATCCCGGAAAATTGCGTATGCATGCTGGTGCCGGAGAACTGGCCGTCGAGGTGTCCCTCCAAACCGCACACCTCGTCAAAGGCAAAGAACTCGTCGAAGTTGATGTTCTCTGGCAGCTCGATATCTAAGAAGGACTCGTCCATCGCGCCGGAGGACGGTAGCGTTCCTTCCACCGTCGCAACACCATCATCTGCACCGGCGAACTCATGTATCACGCCAGCTGCTGGGGCGTCTTGACCTGATGTCGCCGCGGCCGGCCCTACTCCATGGTCTCCGCCTGGCAAGAACCACGAGCGGCCCAAGTCATGGGAAGAACCCAGCAGGTGATGATCCTCTGTCGCGTTTCCCGCGTTACCGTAGCCATCCTGATCTTCTGAAGATCTGCCGAAATCTGCCGACGCCGAAATCCGCTCCTCGAGAAGATGAAGTTCGGACTCTTCGTCTATGGGTTGCCGGGTGGCCGCGCGAGCTCCACCGTCGTGGTCGCGGCCGTAATCATCGGGCTCCCTCTTGCGCTTCTTGCCGTGGCCACTGAACAAAATGCGATACAGCCTGAGCGACGACGAGGTCAGATCGGGCGGGGCTGTGACGGAGTACTCGTGCATGACCCACCCCGTGCTGCCCTTCTCGCCGTCGTTGTGGAAGTTGAGCTGGTACTTCTTCCAGGTGATCTCCATGCCGCTGTCGGGGACGATGAGCTCCTTGTCATCCACGAGGACCTTCTGCCCTTCCCAGCACCCGCCGCCCGCGCAGGTCCGCTTGTTCCGACTGCCCTTGCTGTCGATGGTTTGCCCGTGGGCAAAGAAGAAAGCATTGTCCTCCAGCTCGTGTTTGTTCAAGAGCTCCCATGGCGGCGCGCTCAGCGGATCGTCCTCGAGGATGATGCCCTCCAGCGGGAGCTCCTGGCCAAGGAGTCGACGGAGCAGGTAATATTCCACCGCCTCGTCGTCGTGAGGCTCCAGCTTGTAGCCCCGCGTGAGGCCGAGCACGTCGGCCGGCTTTACCATAGCGTGCCTGGCTAGCTAGCTAGGATTAATGTTGCTAGGGTTTGGATGGATCGGGACTTGAGACGACAGGTACGTCTGGTGCGGTGCGTGATCGGAAGGTACGTAGGTACGTACGCCTGATATTTATTATCCCCGGACGGCCGGTGAGCAGATAGAACAGACTGCCATACGTATTCGGTCGATCAGGTTGGAACTCGGATCCGCAAGGAAACGCTTTAACGCTGTTGCTAAACGTGCATATATACTTAGGGCAGGCACGCTTATGTGAACGCTGTTGCTAAACGCTTTAACGCTGTCACTAAACGGCCCTTGTTGATGCTTCCACGGCCCTTCTGCGGCAACATGTGGTGCTCGCCATATGCGCAGTGATGGGCAGCAGGGAGACATGGTGGGGCATTACAGGGGTGGCGCCGATCCGGCCGTGCCACCCATAGCCAGCACAAAGCGGTGGCAGTCTACGATGTGCTCTGGTCCTGCAATTTCACTTCTTCCCTAACCTAGTGCCTCCTAGTCCTAGACCAAGCTGGGCAAGAAGAGTGTTGGTGGATTCGTTGGTGGTTGGGCCCTGCCGGTCAGGCATGGCCTGAAGCCATGGATGGAATCTTGGATGTCTGGACTCTAGGGCAGTAACCCTGATCGTGGAAGCCGTGGTGCTCATGGGCTGAGCGCATGGCTTAGAAGCTGGTTAGTTACCATGCCCGCCTAGGCGGCATCGTGATTGTTGCTTGACGATCAGTGTCGAAGGTGGAGCGAGCTTACCAGGGTGAAAACCGTTCATGCCTTTGGTCAGGCTGACGGAAGCGTCATCCATGCACATCGCCACCTTCTTGAAGTACCTTTCGTGGTTGCTCTACATGAAAGTCTTGATCCTTTGGATTGGGTGGTGGCAGGGCTCAGGTTTTGTGTCCTTCATGAAGGCACCACCTAGGAGCTCTTGGTTCGTTAGGCATGCTACTTTGTCTCTTCATCGTGGCTTGCTCACGGTTGAGAACTAGTTCGACTTCTTAGTGAGCCTTAGTGTTTATATGTTGTGTACTTGGACTTGTATGGGGTATTGTGGCTACTCCATAGCAGCTCCATATCTTACATTGGATGCGTGCATGCTGATGGCGTGTTGTATTTTATGGTTGTATGTTGGTCTTGCTTTTTAAATTAAAGCAGGGCGAGAGCCTTTTCTAGTGTAGAGGAGGAGGAGTAACAACCTCCTTGAGATTTCATATCAAGTTAACTATTACTAGCTCCGTCCGGGTTTATTGGTCCTCATTGTATTTCGTGCTAAATTTCGGTCATAGATCAAACCAACAAAATGTTCACGCATGTCACCAAACATTATATTTTTAAAAATTATGTTCAAAAATACGAATCCAATGTGATAATTTTTTTTAACATGCATTAATATTTTGTTAGTTAAATCTTTAGTCAAAATTTGGCACAAACTACAAAGGAGACCTGTAAACCAACCAGGACGGAGGTAGTAGGTGGCTGGAAATAAAATCATGCAGAGTAGAGATGATTCTACTCAAGAATTATGGTTGTCAACTTGTCATCACATCGCGTGCATCACAAGCAAGACACATATATACACTGCTAGAATCCATAGCTTTGTCTGAGTGTTGTAGTGTTTGTCGAGTAGAATTTATCGGGCACTTTTAGACCATCTCCAACAGCCGCGCTAAATAAGCGCCGCGCCGCAAATTTACCCTTTTTAGCGCGCGTGCAATCGGTATAGGGGCAACAGCGGACGCGCAATAAGCGCGCGCGGCATGTAGAGTTGGGTGCGCGGTCCGAATCTCCATTGCATGTTGTGTATTTGGTGCGCCCGCTTCCGCGCGCCGCACTCTCTTCGCCGCGCCACCTTCGCCCCGCCCGCGCCGGCGGCGGCGAATGGACCTGATGGACACCCGCGTCAGCACCCCCTCACCCCTTCCTACACCCGTGACCCCTCCGCTGCCGCCGCCACAAACCCTAGCGCGGAGCTTTGGCTTTGCCTCCGCCGGAGCTCCTCCAAGCACCGGCATGGCGCACTGCCTTTTCATGGCGCCACGGATTACCTCAGCGGCGGGCGGCGTCGCGCCGGAGCCCGCCGTGAAGCCACGTGCCCTCCTCTTGAAGCTCCCAAATGCGGCGGCCGAAGAAGGGCAAGGTATCCGCGAAGAAAAACAAGGCAGCGGACGGCTCCGGCTCCTCGAAGCCATCGAGGAAGAAGCTTGCAGGGCGTGCGACTGGCGCGGCGGCTACCGAAGCGCCGGCGAGCTCACTTGTTGAGCTGGCGGCCGACGCGCACAAGGTGTTCGAGGTGTTGGGGAACGTAGCAAAAATTCAAAATTTTCCTACGTGTCACCAGGATCTATCCATGGAGAGACTAGCAACGAGGGGAAGGAGAGTGCATCTACATACCCTTGTAGATCGCTAAGCGGAAGTGTTCAAGAGAACGGGGTTGAAGGAGTCGTAGTCGTCGTGATCCAAATCACCGGAGATCCTAGTGCCGAACGGACGACACCTCCGCGTTCAACACACGTACAGCCCGGTGACGTCTCCCACGCCTTGATCCAGCAAGGAGAGAAGGAGAGGTTGAGGAAGACTCCGTCCAGCAGCAGCACAACAGCGTGGTGGTGGTGGAGGAGCGTGGCAATCCTGCAGGGCTTCGCCAAGCACCGCGGGAGAGGAGAAGGGAGAGAGGTAGGGCTGCGCCAAGGAGAGGTCAAACTCATATGTTGGCAGCCCTCAAGACCTCAAGTATATATAGGGGGAGGGGGGGGGCTGCGC
>NC_041383.1:74935164-74956724 GCF_002162155.2 Triticum dicoccoides
GCGGCGGCCAGCCCAAGATCCCATCTGGGGGGCGGCCAAGGGGGGGGGGGAGAGGGGAAACTTGCCCCCCAAGTTAGGTGGGTGCGCCCCCACCCCCAACCCTAGGCGCCTTGGGCCCTTGTGGGGGGGCGCACCAGCCCACCTGGAGCTGGTCCCCTCCCACACTTGGCCCATGCAGCCCTCCGGGGCCGGTGGCCCCACTTGGTGGACCCCCGGGACCCTCCCGGTGGTCCCGGTACGTTACCGATAAAACCCAAAACTTTTCCGGTGACCAAAACAGGACTTCCCATATATAAATCTTTACCTCCGGACCATTCCGGAACTCCTCGTGACGTTCGGATCTCATCCGGGATTCCGAACAACATTCGGTAACCACATACAAACTTCCTTTATAACCCTAGCGTCATCGAACCTTAAGTGTGTAGACCCTACGGGTTCGGGAATCATGCAGACATGACCAAGACGTTCTCCGGTCAATAACCAACAGCGGGATCTGGATACCCATGTTGGCTCCCACATGTTCCACGATGATCTCATCGGATGAACCACGATGTCAAGGACTCAATCGATCCCGTATACAATTCCATTTGTCCTGCGGTATTGTACTTGCCTGATATTCGATCGTCGGTATGCCGATACCTTAGTTCAATCTCGTTACCGGCAAGTCGCTTTACTCGTTCCGTAACACATCATCCCATGATCAACCCCTTGGTCACATTGTGCACATTATGATGATCTCCTACAGAGTGGGCCCAGAGATACCTCTCCTTCAACCGGAGTGACAAATCCCAGTCTCGATTTGTGCCAACCCATCAGACACTTCCGGAGATACCTGTAGTGCACCTTTATAGCCACCCAGTTACGTTGTGACATTTGGTACACCCAAAGTATTCCTACGGCATCCGGGAGTTGCACAATCTCATGGTCTAAGGAAATGATACTTGACATTAGAAAAGCTTTAGCATATGAACTACGATCTTTGTGCTAGGCTTAGGATTGGGTCTTGTCCATCACATCATTCTCCTAATGATGTGATCCCGTTATCAACGACATCCAATGTCCATGGTCAGGAAACTGTAACCATCTATTGATCAACGAGCTAGCCAACTAGAGGCTTACTAGGGACATGGTGTTGTCTATGTATCCACACATGTATCTGAGTTTCCTTTCAATACAATTATAGCATGGATAATAAACGATTATCATGAACAAGGAAATATAATAATAACTAATTTATTATTGCCTCTAGGGCATATTTCGAACAGTCTCCCACTTGCACTAGAGTCAATAATCTAGTTCACATCGCCATGTGATTAACATTCACAGGTCAGATCGCCATGTGACCAACATTCGAAGAGTTTACTAGTGTCACTAAACTAGTTCACATCATCATGTGATTAAGACTCAATGAGTTCTGGGGTTTGATCATGTTTTGCTTGTGAGAGAGGTTTTAGTCAACGGATCTGTAACATTCAGATCCGTATGTACTTCGCAAATCTCTAGGTCATATTGTAAGTGCTGCTTCCACGCTCCACTTGAAGCTATTCCAAATGGTTGCTCCACTATACGTATCCGGTTTGCTTACTCAGAGTCATCCGGATAGGTGTTAAAGCTTGCATGGACGTAACCCTTTATGTCGAACTCTTTATCACCTCCATAAATGAGAAACATGTCCTTTATTTACTCCAAGGACAATTTTGACCGTTGTCCAATGATCCATTCCTGGATCATTCTTGTACCCCTTGACTGACTCATGGCAAGGCACACTTCTGATGCGGTACGCAACATAGCATACTATAGAGCCTACGTCTGAAGCATAGGGGACGACCTTCGTCCTTTCTCTCTCTTCTGTCGTGGTCGAGCTTTAACTCTTAACTTCATACCTTACAACTCAGGCAAGAACTCCTTCTTTGACTGATCCATCTTGAACACCTTCAAGATCATGTCAAGGTATGTGCTCATTTGAAAGTACCATTTAGCGTTTTTTGATATATCCTCATAGATCTTGATGCTCAATGTTCAAGTAGCTTAATCCAGGTTCTCCCTTGAAAACACTTTTCAAATAACCCCATATGCTTTCCAGAAATTCTACATCATTTCTGATCAACAATATGTCAACATCATATACTCATCAGAAATTCTATAGCGCTCCCACTCACTTCTTTGGAAATACAAGTTTCTCATAAACTTTTGTATAAACCCAAAATCTTTGATCATCTCATCAAAGCGTACATTCCAACTCTGAGATGCTTACTCCAGTCCTTAGAAGGATTGCTGGAGTTTTGCATATTTGTTAGCGTTCTTCAGGATTGTTAAAACCTTCTGGTTGTATCACATACAACCTTTCCTTAAGAAAACTGTCGAGGAAACAATGTTTTGACATTCTATCTGCAAGATTTCATAAATAATGCAGTAACTGCTAATCCATTTCCAACAGACTCTTAGCATCGCTACGAGTGAGAAAGCCTCACCGTAGTCAACTCCTTGAACTTGTCGAAAAACATCTTAACGACGAGTCGAGCTTTCTTAATGGTGATTCTTACCATCATTGTCTGTCTTACTTTTAAAATCCATCTGTACCCAACGGCCTTACGACCATCAAGTATTTCTTCCAAAGTCATGGATCCTTTCTCGGATTTTATGGCCTCGAGCCATTCGTCGGAATCCGGGCCCACCATCGCTTCTCCATAGCTCGTAGGTTCATTGTTGTCAAGCAACATGACCTCTAAGGCAGTATTGCGTACCACTCTGAAGTAGTACGCATCCTTGTCACCCTACGAGGTACGGTAGTGACTTGATTCGAAACTTTATGATCACTATCATAAGCTTCTACTTCAATTGGTGTAGGCGCCACAGGAACAACTTCCTGTGCCCTGCTACACACTAGTTGAAGTGACGGTTCAATAACCTCATCAAGTCTCCACCATCCTCCCACTCAATTCTTTCGAGAGAAACTTTTCCTCGAGAAAGGACCCGTTTCTAGAAACAATTACTTTTTGCTTCCGATCTGAGATAGGAGGTATACCCAACCATTTTGGGTGTCCTATGAAGATGTAATTATCCGTTTTGGGTTCGAGCTTATCATGATGAAACTTTTTCACATAAGCGTCGCAGCCCCAAACTTTTAAGAAACGACAACTTAGGTTTCTCCAAACCATAGTTCAAACAGTGTCGTCTCAACGGAATTACGTGGTGCCCTATTAAAGTGAGTGTGGTTGTCTCTAATGCCTAACCCATGATTGATAGTGGTAATTCGATAAGATACATCATGGTATGCATTATATCCAATAGGGTGCAAATATGATGTTCGGACACACCATCACACTATGGTGTTCCAGGCGGTATTAATTGTGAAACAATTTCCACAATGTCTTAATTGCGTGCCAAAACTCGTAACTCAGATACTCATCTCTATGATCATATCATAGACATTTTATCCTCTTGTCACGATGATCTTTAACTTCACTCTGAAATTACTTGAACCATTCAATAATTCAGACTTGTGTTTCATAAAGTAAATATACTCAACATCTACTCGAATCATCTGTGAAGTCAGAACATAACGATATTCACTGCATGCCTCAGCACTCATTGGACTGCACACATCAAAATGTGTTACTTCCAACAAGTTGCTATCTTGTTCCATCTTACTGAAAACGAGGTTTTTCAGTCATCTTGCCCATGTGGTATGATTTGCATATCTCAAGTGATTCAAAATCAAGTGAGTCCAAACAATCCATCTGCATGGAGTTTCTTCATGCGTATACACCAATAGACATTTCACATGTCTCAAACTTTTCAAAAACGAGTGAGTCCAAAGATCCATCAACATGGAGCTTCTTCATGCGTTTTACACCAATATGACTTACATGGCAGTGCCACAAGTAAGTGATACTATCATTACTATCTTATATCTTTTGGCATGAAAATGTGTATCACTACGATCGAGATTCAATAAACCATTCCTTTAGATGCAAGACCATTGAAGGTATTATTCAAATAAATAGAGTAACCATTATTCTCCTTAAATGAATAACCGTATTGTGATAGACATAATCCAATCATGTCTATGCTCAACTCAAACACCAAATGACAATTATTCAGGTTTAATACTAATCTTGATGGTAGAGGGAGTGTGCGATGTTTGATCACATCAAACTTGGAAACACTTCCAACACATATCGTCAGCTCACCTTTAGCTAGTCCCCGTTTATTCCGTAGCTCTTTTATTTCGAGTTACTAACACTTAGCAACCGAACCGGTATCTTAATACCCTGGTGCTACTAGGAGTACTAGTAAAGTACACATTAACATAATGTATATCCAATATACTTCTATCGACCTTCTCAGCCTTCTTATCTATGAAGTATCTAGGGTAATCCTGCTCCAGTGGCTGTTCCCCTTATTACAGAAGCACTTAGTCTTGGGTTTAGGTTCAACCTTGGGTTTCTTCATTAGAGCAGCAACCGTTTTTCCATTTCATGAAGCATCCCTTCTTGCCCTTGCCCTTCTTGAAACTAGTGGTTTTACAAACCATCAACAATTGATGCTCCTACTTGACTTCTACTTTCGCGGTGTCAAACATCACGAATACTTCAAGGATCATCATATCTATCCCTGATATGTTATAGTTCATCATGAAGCTCTAGCAGCTTGGTGGCAATGACTTTGGAGAAACATCACTATCTCATCTGGAAGATCAACTCCCACTCGATTCAAGTGATTGTTGCACTCAGACAATCTGAGCACAAGCTCAACGATTGAGCTTTTCTCCCTTAGTTTGCAGGCTAAGAAAAATCATCGGAGGTCTTATACCTCTTGACGTGGGCACGAGCCTGAAATCCCAATTTCAGCCCTCGAAACATCTCATATGTTCCGCGACTTTTCGAAAACGTCTTTGGTGCCTCAACTCTAAACCGTTTAACTGAACTATCACGTAGTTATCAAAACGTGTATGTCCGATGTTTGCAACATCCACAGACGTTTTGGGGTTCTGCACACTGAGCGGTGCATTAAGGACATAAGCTTTCTACTGATCGCATAATCGCTACTGTCAACTTTCAACTATATTTTCTCTAGAAACATATCTAAAACAGTAGAACTAAAGCGCGAGCTATGACATAATTTGCAAAGAGTTTTTGACTATGTTCAGGATAATTAAGTTCATATTATGAACTCCCACTTAGATAGACATCCCTCTAGTCATCTAAGTGATTACATGATCCAAGTCAACTAGGCCGTATCCGATCATCACGTGAGACGGACTAGTCATCATCGGTGAACATCTTCATGTTGATCGTATCCACCATACGACTCATGCTCGACCTTTCGGTCTCTTGTGTTTCGAGGCCATGTCTGTACATGCTAGGCTCGTCAAGTTAACCTAAATGTTTCGCGTGTGTAAATCTGGCTTACACCCGTTGTATGTGAACGTAAGAATCTATCACACTAGATCATCACGTGGTGCTTCGAAACGACGAACTTTCGCAACGGTGCACAGTTAGGGGGAACACTTTCTTGAAATTTTAATGAGGAATCATATTATTTACTACCGTCGTTCTAAGCAAATAAGATGAATAAACATGATAAACATCACATGCAATCAAATAGTGACATGATATGTCCAATATCATATTGCTCCTTTTGATCTCCATCTTCGGGGCTCCATGATCATCATCGTCACCGGCATGACACCATGATCTCCATCATCATGATCTCCATCATCGTGTCTCCATGAAGTTGTCTCGCCAACTTATTACTTCTACTACTATGGCTACCGGTTGGCAATAAAGTAAAGTAATTACATGGCGTTGTTCAATGACACGCAGGTCATACAATAAATAAAGACAACTCCTATGGCTCCTAACGGTTGTCATATTCATCGACATGCAAGTCGTGATTCCTATTACAAGAACATGATCAATCTCATACATCACATATCATTCATCACATTCTTCTTGGCCACATCACATCACATAGCATACCCTGCAAAAACAAGTTAGACGTCCTCTAATTGTTGTTTGCATGTTTTACGTGGCTGCTATGGGTTTCTAGCAAGAACGTTTCTTACCTATGCATAACCACAACGTGATATGTCAATTGCTATTTACCCTTCATAAGGACCCTTTTCATCGAATCCGTTCCAACTAAAGTGGGAGAGACTGGCACCCGCTAGCCACCTTATGCACCAAGTGCATGTCAGTCGGTGGAACCGGTCTCACGTAAGAGTACGTGTAAGATCGGTCCGGGCCGCTTCATCCCACAATACCATCGAAACAAGATTGGACTAGTAACGGTAAGCATATTGAACAAAATCAACGCCCACAACTACTTTGTGTTCTACTCGTGCAAAGAATCTACACAATAGACCTAGCTCATGATGCCACTGTTGGGGAACGTAGCAGAAATTCAAAATTTTCCTACATGTCACCAAGATCTATCCATGGAGAGACTAGCAACGAGGGGAAGGAGAGTGCATCTACATACCCTTGTAGATCGCTAAGCGGAAGCGTTCAAGAGAACGGGGTTGAAGGAGTCGTACTCGTTGTGATCCAAATCACCGGAGATCCTAGTGTCGAACGGACGGCACATCTGCGTTCAACACATGTACAGCCCGGTGACGTCTCCCACGCCTTGATCCAACAAGGAGAGAAGGAGAGGTTGAGGAAGACACCGTCCAGCAGCAGCACAACGGCGTGGTGGTGGTGGAGGAGCGTGGCAATCCTGCAAGGCTTCGCCAAGCACCGCGGGAGAGGAGAAGGGAGAGAGGTAGGGCTGCGCCAAGGAGAGGTCAAACTCATATGTTGGCAGCCCTCAAGACCTCAAGTATATATAGGGGGAGAGGGGGGGGCTGCGCCCCCACTTAGGGTTCCACCCTAGGGGTGGCGGCCAGCCCAAGATCCCATATATAAATCTTTACCTACGGACCATTCTGGAACTCCTCGTGACGTCCGGGATCTCATCCGGGATTCCGAACAACATTCGTTAACCACATACAAACTTCCTTTATAACCCTAGCGTCATCGAACCTTATGTGTGTAGACCCTATGGGTTCGGGAATCATGCAGACATGACCGAGACGTTCTCCGGTCAATAACCAACAGCGGGATCTGGATAGCCATGTTGGCTCCCACATGTTCCACGATGATCTCATCGGATGAACCACGATGTCAAGGACTCAATCGATCCCGTATACAATTCCCTTTGTCTTGCGGTATTGTACTTGCCCGAGATTCGATCGTCGGTATGCCGATACCTTGTTCAATCTCGTTACCGGCAAGTCTCTTTACTCGTTCCTTAACACATCATCCCGTGATCAACCCCTTGGTCACATTGTGCACATTATGATGATGTCCTACCGAGTGGGCCCAGAGATACCTCTCCGTCAACCGGAGTGACAAATCCCAGTCTCGATTTGTGCCAACCCATCAGACACTTTCAGAGATACCTGTAGTGCACCTTTATAGCCACCCAGTTACGTTGTGACATTTGGTACACCCAAAGCATTCCTACGGCATCCGGGAGTTGCACAATCTCATGGTCTAAGGAAATGATACTTGACATTAGAAAAGCTTTAGCATACGAACTACGATCTTTGTGCTAGGCTTAGGATTGGGTCTTGTCCATCACATCATTCTCCTAATGATGTGATCCCGTTATCAACGACATCCAATGTCCATGGTCAGGAAACTGTAACCATCTATTGATCAACGAGCTAGCCAACTAGAGGCTTACTAGGGACATGGTGTTGTCTATGTATCCACACATGTATCTGAGTTTCCTTTCAATACAATTATAGCATGGATAATAAACGATTACCATGAACAAGGAAATATAATAATAACTAATTTATTATTGCCTCTAGGGCATATTTCCAACACGAGGAAATGCCCCAAAGGCACAAAATTTCGCCAACTTTTTTGTTGTTGTTATTTCTTGAATGCATACATATAGATAGCTTATTTGCTTTGTTGTATATACTTTGTAGTGTCAACGATGAGGCATATATGTCAACTATGGGTGTTGGCTCCAACAATTCGCATTGGTCTCAAACCAATGACATGCATTTTGATGACCATGAGTTTGAGGTGGACGAGGATGGTGAGGGCATTGTCGACGCACTTGCAAGTGTCGGAGGATCCATCCGTTGGAGGTGATCAAAGTAGAGATGCTTATCGGAACTGGATGAAGGAGCACTTTTATCTACACAACAAGAGTGGAATTGACCGCTCCTCTTTATCTCTTTGCTCCCAGTGGTCGACAATCAGCAAAGATTGTCAAAAGTGGGCGGCTGCACAAAAGGCGGTTAACAAGTTGAACCCCAAGTGGCACTAACGATGAAGATAGGATAAGTGCCATTTCATCCATGTTCATCATGCTTGTTGTTGGTGTTTGTAGTGCTAACTTGTTTTGTTTTTATGTAGTTGAATATTGCACAAAACTTGTTCAAAGGAGAGGATAAGAAGAGCAAGAAGGGGAAGATCAAGAAAGAAAGACCATTTACCTTGCTTCATTGTTATGAAGCATTGAAGGGTGATGAGAAATGGAAGAAGCGTGATGATATGGATGATTTGGATTTGATAAACAAACGCAAGCGAACAATTGATTTGGATGATGATGAGGAGGAGGCATTAAGTGATGCCGGCAAGAGAAGACCCACACCAAACACGGTTTCATACTCGAAGCCAAAACGACTGGATGGGTGCAATAAAGACGCAAAAGAAAAGAAGAAGAGGAAAGGAGATGATGAGCTCAAAAATGCAATGGAAGCTATTGTGAAGGCAAGAAAAGAAGCCAACGAGGTGAGGAATATGGCAAGGAACCAAGATGTCGCGGCCGAGGAGAGGAGGGTGGCGGACGAGGAGAGGAAGGTATCATTGGAGGAGAGGACGGTGGGCATGGAGGAGCGATCTAGATTGTTGGATTGGGAGAAGTCCTTGTTCTTCATGGACACATCTATCCTCAATGAGGCGCAAAAGGAGTATGTCAATCTTGCCCATGAAGAAGTCTTGATCCAAAAAAGAGCCATGATTCGCGGCATGGGTGGCAGTGGCCTTGGAGGCATGGGAGGCATCGATGGCTTCAGAGCTACCATGGGCGGCATGGATGCCATGGGTGGCTTTGGAGCTACCATGGAGACCATGGGAGGCATGGGTGGTTTCGGAGCACCTCCGGGCGGCATGGCCGGCATGAGATGCATGAGTTTTGCGTCTCTCATGGGAGGCATGGGAGTACCTCCGGGCGGCATGGGCAGAATGTCTTCCGGTGTGCCTCACACAGCTTCGCATGAAGATGCCATTAAAGATCTTGCCAACACCTTCCGAGCTTCACATGACGATGCGGCGCGCGACAATGAAGAGAAAGAGGAAGAATCGTCTTCGGAGGATGAGGAAGAGTCATAGGAAGATGAGGATGAAGACGAGGACGAGGCTTGATTGTTGATGTGCCTTTCCTTGGTGGGAACTTTTGTGTCATGAACTTGGTTCGGATTTTGAACTTGATTGGATGATGTTGTGGGCATGAATTTGAACTTGTGGGAACTTTATGTCATCATAAACTTGTTTGTGTGATTTAAATTGTACCATGTCTTTATTTTGATGTTTGAAATTCATTTTGTGTCCAAAATGCAACATATGACAAGCGCCGGTTGCTCGCGCGCACTACATTTTTAGCGCGTCTGTTGGAGCTACGCGCGCGCCAAATTTACCGCGTCCGCTGGAGCCAGCACTCCTTGCCGCGCCAAAGCAGGCGATCGGCACACTGCAAACTGAATTTTAGTGCGCCGCGCGTTGGGCGGCTGTTGGAGATGCTCTTAGCAAAGCAAAATAAAGTCGAGTGTCTATAAAAAACTCAGCAGAGAGATAGCCCTCAGCCAAGATATCATTTTCCAAGTACACGTCATACAAAACTCGGCAAATACAAGTGCCCTCGGCAAAGTGCATGGCATGTGTCCCTTGTCGCCACAGTTGACAGAGCGTTGACGATGTTGCAATGTGTGACGAGTAGGGTACTCGGCAAAGAAAGTTTTGCTGCTAGTATGGTCATCTTTGGCAACAATGGGACTCGACAAAGGTCTATTTCGAACCTGTATCTTTTGTTTATTGTCTATTATTTCTTTTATTTTCTTTCTTTCTTTCTCCTTTATATTTTATATCTTTTATTTCCCACCATTTTTCTCACGTCATTATGTTCCATTGTTTCTCAAACTCCACTTTTACCGCCCTCCATTGGTATAAGTCACATCACTCCCTACTTGTTTTAACTTCGATCCGTGAGCATGTGGTAGTATTGTAGGTTATGCAAGTATTGATTCGTGATGTTTGATGAGTGGGCTTTTGCATCACTTTTTCGTGTCTATTCTAGTAGAAAAATCCATCGCATCATATCCATCTACCAATTTTTCATGTTCACAATGCATAGCTTTGGATCTTCACTCGCTTTACCAAGTTCATTACACAACTTATAGCTTGGTCGACATAAGAAAATTTGTTTGAATCAATGATAGTGCCGCTGCTAACTGTGATGCTCTCTAAACGTCTTGGGTGCCTCGACGATGTCTTTATCTGAGCCTCCATTTCCACCCCATGGTCCAACCTTTGTGGGAAGGCTCTACAATATGATAACACAATTATGTGATGTTTTCTTGAATAAAAGGGATGTGGACACAAACTAATGAAGATTTGGGTGAAGACAAAAAGTAGTTTTACATGTTGGTTATTCATCTCACCTGTGAACCATGGGACAAAATCCATGGATAGTGAGTTCTATGATGTTACCTTCACTCCTTTGTTCATGGAACTTTTTATAGATGACACCGGTCGCCATAGCGAACTGTCCTGTCCCACCAACAATAGCCCACTCACCTTCTTCGACGGATATCCCCATCACTTGAAGCGTTGATCCCTTAAACCTATATCACGTTCAGATGTGGTTGTTAACTATATCATGCACATGACATGATCATTTGTAGTTTAAGTAATCAACATGAAGATATATTTCTTCACAAATATATATATATAACCATGTATGAATGCATATGCGTACGTACCTTTCAACCTCGAATGTTATGCTGAAAGTATTCTGCCAGTTACCGGCATAGATATGCAGGCCTTGTGCACGCGCAACAACGGTGGCGCCGGGGCTAGGGCCATCACATATCGGCCAGTTGTTAACGACTGCCGCACCCAAACCGGTAGTAACATTCGAGTCTATTATGCCTGACTGATTCTGGTTTGAACCAAGGGGAGTGTGGAAAAGGTACAGGCTGCGGAAGTTGAGCTCATTGCTCTCCACGAACGCTGCGCGGGGAGTTATCTGGAAATTGGCCATGGTGACTAGTGAGTTGGGTGGGGCTCTGGTTCAAGGGATGTTGTAGGCTTATGAGATACTAGTAGATTGTTGTGTGTGAGAACTAGGAGGTTGGGAGTCGTATTTATAGATCGCTAGCTAGGGCCAATGCCAATGGGAGCATGTCTGGGATTAGATGGAGCGAGACATCCCACGATGTTTTGTGCATGTCAGGATCAGCCATGTACACCACGAATGACGCTAGGATGCATACGAGTACAGAACTGGTGGTGCTGATTCGGCCTTGTGCATCACGAGCACCTTTCTCACCGGCAACAGAATCACTCCATCTCAGCTTTGGTGGCAGTAAGAAATAAAGGCACGTACGGGTAACGCTGCATGCTTTCTTGACTAAGGACGTACATCTCGTGCATCACGAGCTCATGTGCTCTGTGCTCACATTCAGGATAAGATTTTTCCTTCGAGGCCATCATCAGTATACAACGATCCTTAGGTGCATCTTGCTAGTAATTTGGTACTCCCTCCATTCAGAAATACTTGTCGAAGAAATTGATCCGGAAATACTTGTCGAAGAAATGGATCCGAGACGGAGGGAGTATATATGATTCCGTTTTAAAATGAAATTTCCCTCTGAATGGGAACTTGTGGAATCCTATGTGATGGACCATGAAATGAAGGGCTGAAGTTGACTACTACATGTTCAAGAGAGATAGGGTCGTGCATCGCGCCTATTTTCAAACTTCAGAGCCCAGGTGTCTTATAAATTTTCGATTCTGAGAATTTTTTTTTGTTTTTGAAAATTTCACATGATCATTGAGAACTACATTTCTCAGTAATAACCTTAATAATTGTAAAACCCACTATCCCTTTGTAAATTTGATATTCATAATTCAGCCCGTTTGCGCATTTTAACATGGCATAATTATGACAACATTTGCTATTCGAGACTCGTGCATCACGAGAACCTGTGTCTAACCGACAAGAGAATCACTGCATCTCAGATCTGGTGGCAGTAAGAAATAAAGGCACGTACGGGTAACGCTGCAAGCGGTGTTGACTGAGGACGTGCACCTTGTGCATCACGAGCCCTCTCCGCTCAGTGCTCACAATCAGTACAAGATTCTTTTCAGGGAGGGGATCATTACTGTACAAATGTTGTTGCCGCTAACAAGGAAAACATACTGTTAGGCTTGCCCTACTTTTCTAACTTGTGGAAATCCGATTAGATGAACCATGAAATGAAGGGCTCAAGATGATTACTATTACAGGTTCAAGAGAGATAGGGTCGTGCATAAAGTGTGAAGTATATATGGTGTGCCTATGTGAGAAAACAACAAAACAAAAATGTATTCTGATAATTATCGATATGTGTATGTGGCATCCTATGTAAGATACTGATCATGAGAGTATTATGGTTTAGCAAAATAATAGCCCTCTTATGAGTTCAAGTGCATGTATGAAAATTTCAATTAACAAATATAACTATTTGCAATATATGAGAAAGCATTTGCACTCAACCTACCGATAGTCCAGCTCGGCTCTTATATCGGGAGGCAGTCATTTAATATTTTGCCCAAAATGCGCATACATATTTGTCCCATCAAATTCATGTAAAAATAGAAAGAAAAAAACTATGTTCTAAATATTTTAAATTAAATTATTTTCCTTTTTATGTAAGTACAAAACATATGCAACAGAATAGTGCAAATTCATACTCTCTCGGTTCGAAAATATAGTAACTGTGCGCCCCGTGGTGCCACCTGGCTTATGCATAAACCATGCGGCAGGCAACGCACTTGGCTTATGTATAAACTCCGCAACACACGGGCGACGTCTGCTTATGTATAAACCCTGCAACAGACGGTAGCACTCGGCTTATACAGACGGTGACGCATGGCTCTTAACACCCAACTGTCATCATGTTACTTTATTCAACCGAGAGTCACATGAAAACACTCGTTTATACATAAGCCGGGTTTTTTTTTGTTATGGCTCTCGGCTTATACCGTATAAGCCGGTCCACTATAAACCGTGTCATATAAGCCGGGAGTTTTACTCGGCCTATTCATAAACCGAGTTCAAATCGGCATAAGCCGAGTGTATTAGGCACACGGCTTATAATTTTTTTCCTATAGTGCCATATACCCACACCACCACGCCTAATCGCTACCTCATGTCTTCTTCGGCATCGCCATGTAGGAGAAGCCTCAGATAATCACCATATTAGCATAGGTTTGACGTCTCTGTTCTAGGTTTGGCTTTGGTCATTGTCCCGTTCGGATACAAAATCATGGGGGTGTTATTTTCAGGTTACGATGGCAAGCTTGTGAACCCAATGTCTCTTTGATAAGAGATGTCCAGTCCCAGGAGATGGTCTGCTCTTGATGCTTTCTTCTTTGGATGTCTTAAGTCTGGGCTTTATTCTATCTGGTCTATCATCCATCTTGTGCTCTAGCATTTAGTGGTAGGCTTCTACTGCCGTATTCAATCGTCATCGAACGCGCCAGCTTGACGAGCATACCCGCAGGCAAAATAACTCGAGGGTCTTAGGAAGGAGATCAAGATGAAGGAAACATCACCAACCAAAGATGTTGCTCTAGTGTTCAATCAACAGTGAAATGGAGCAAGTCCATTGCACATGAGTTGCCATCGACACCAGCCCTAGATCCGCAAAGGGGCCTCCCAGATTGGAGGTTATGAAATTTAGATTTGAAGTAAACAAAAATTATCAAAATAGGTGAACAGGATAAAAATTGGTAGCGACTTGATTTCTTGTTTGACTGTAGGTCAGGGGCGTATCAGATGCTGAGACCAAGTGGCACACACTTGTTAGACTCGGTGCAGAAGGAGCTAATTAAGTTTGTAGAGTGTGCCCAACCAAGTTGATTGCCACTAACCTTATGAACGCGGCCAGCTTGGTTTCCTTACACCTTGCACGCTTCCCTCTCAAAACTACAACTCTTCCCATGGGATGCTCCGATTTCTATGCAGCTTACATCACAAATTTTCTAAAAGATAGTTGAAATGTAACCGCAGCCACATGTCATGACAACATGCCAAGTTTCATGTTTTTCAGGCCACATTCAGGACAACATGCCAGCCATTGCACCATAAAAAATATCACTATGTTCTATATATATAGTATTAGTATTCGTCACCCAGGCTGCAGAATAAGTTATTCTTCATCCGAGGTAATCTTACGATCATTTCATAATTAAATTACATTTCGAATTCAAATAGTTACATTCTTATTGATTCACTACGTAAAATTTGACATAAGAAAATAAAAATATAGGTCATAAGACAAGAAAATTTACAGTTTATGTGTATTTTAGACTATGTTTTTATATTTGTAATTTTACATAACATAAAATATTTTTTACGGCGATTATATATTTTCTTATGGTCCCTTTTTGCGTCGGAAATAAGATAAAACTTACGGAACGTAAAATTACGGTGCATTGATGGTAAAATAGAGGGGGGTGAAGAATAACTATTCCTCACTCAGGGTGACGAATAGCGCGACCCATATATATATATATATACCTATAGAGACACATGCAACAAATCTTGACCATCAAACAAAATCAATCTAATGACCCATACTGCCCCAGCGAGTGCTCAACATGTCTAGCGTAAAATTAATATCATATCAAATATCAATATCGACACTAATCACGTAATTAATACGCAAATAATATCCTACATAATATTTACATGCAATCAATATACTGCCTAATATCAACTATCCTACCTAATGTCATATACTGCCTAATATCAACGGGAAATGATTCCCCTCAACCGGCTGATTTCTTGAAACCCATCCACCACCTCGCTCGCACAACATGTGGTCCTACGTGACATGCCACTGGCTCCTGATGATATTTTTTGCAACTTCTGCAATATCATCAATGTTGCGTAAGTTTCTTCCGTAACATTAGCTGTGTTGCAAAAAGACGAAGACGAAAAGAGAATTCTGCAACAAAGGCTCTGTTGCAAAAAAAAACAGCAACAAAACCTAGTTGGAAAATTTATATTTTTTTGCAAAAAGATGAAGACGAAAAAAGAAATTCTGCAATAAAGCCTGTGTTGCAAAAAAATGCAACAAAACCTCTGTTGCAAAAAAACTTATGCAACAAGACCTCTGTTGCAGAAACTTTCTGCAACAAGACCTATGTTGCAATGATGGAGGGCGCCGATGCGCCAGATCTGACGGCCTGTGAGCCGGCCGATCTTTTAAAAAGATCAGTCGGCGGACGCGTAGCAGTCCCCAATATCAACACGCATTGCAACTACACCTTACTAGTTTGAAGAAACACAGTAAAAACATTGTACCGTGAAAATCAAAAACAAGATGTGGGACGGGACGATGCAGAACTGGGCCAGCAAACACAACAATTGGTATGTGGTTTGCACTAGAACACTATTATAGTATTCTTCGCTAGGAGCAAAGAATAGACATTCCATGATAGTAATGCTTAGAATATCACGGCAAAATATTATTCCCTACAAGAATCAATATGTAGTTGAATGATTAGGAGGGTGATTGTACCCCTAGCCCAACAGGGATCAAACCATATTTCCCTCGACAGTGAGGCGTCTATGCTGATTTCGTCAATCTGAAGACCTGGATATGTGTTTGTACTGTGTTTAAAAAAAATCCATACATAGAGCAAGGAATAGTGGGGGACGGGTGTAACAATTAACATGTACTGTTTTAAAAAATCATGAGATATTTTTAATATAATATAAAATAAAAACATGTACTTGTTTTTAAAATTGTGCACATTTTTTATCAATTCAGGTAAGTTTTTTATTATTACTATTTTTAGAAAGAAAAAAAATAAATTTATTTAAAAATTTAGATTTTTTTATTTTTTTTGGAAATTCATGGAAGCTATTTAAAATGCATGAACAATTTTAATCAGTGAAGTTTTGAAAAACTTCATGAATATCTTTTCTTGTGTGAGATTCATGAATATCTTTTAGTATGTACTGTTTGTGTTAGAGAAGCTTTTTGAGAGATTTTATTTTACTCTGTCAAAGAAAACAAAAAAACAGGCTCGATCCCGGAACGGGACCATGTGTGCGCCTAGGCTGTCCCTCGCAATGGGCCGAGCCGCACTGCCGCGCGCAAAATTCGTGGAGGCAATGCGCTGAAAGAAAATGAGGAGAGCAGAGGAAGGGCGGAGCGCCGTTGGCCACATCAACATCTCGTCGACCACGGGAAGGTCGGCACGGCCACAGCAAGATCTCGGCGGCCACGAGATGGGCGGCGCGTCTCCACTGCCTTCTAGCCACACGGGCGGTCCGGGAACTCCAGATTTTTCACGGGAGTGGAGCACGAGCGCGGCGGTGACTCCTCCGGCGACCACGGCGGTGACCCTTTTTTCCTTTCAATGCCGATTTAACTCCTGATTGGGCTCCCCTTCCCCAACCCTAGTTCCCTCCTGGCTCTCCTGTAGGGCATTCGTCATGGTGGTTCTGCTCCGACTCGCGCTCTAGGTAGTCTGCCCTTGCCTATATGCAAACCGAGTCCGGCTGGGAGTCAGCCCGAGGCTCCCACTTCTTCATAAATAAGAGGGATTCGAAGACCTTTCATTTTTTTAGAGAAAAGGCCTAAGCCCGACTTTATAAATAAAGCCACAAGGCAGCGTCATAAGCCCAAGCAACCACCAGGGCGATACACCCAACAACCACAACAACAGAAAAGAGTACCAGAGGCACAAGAGAGTACTAGGTATACATGGCAACCTGCCAAACACGACACGCAGGCCGGAAGGATAACGAAACAGCCATCAACAGGAAAGACGATACTGCACCAAGGAAGGTTAGACATCAGGAGCCTGCCCGGAGAAGGAGGACGTCGAGGCCCGGATTTTAGAGATTAGCAGGTCCAGAGCTCTCTGGTCGTCCTCTTTAGTCAATGATCTCCACTGCTGCAAGAATATACATGATTTGAAAAGAACGTCAGCAGGCTTCGAAGGAAAGACATGTTCAATAGTAAATTTGTTCCTAATCGTCCAAAAGGACCAGCAAATCGCACCCAAGCCAACCCAAAAGATCCTCTTAGTGACCCCAACCAACGAACTGGCTAGGGTGCGTATCTCTAGAAAGGAGGAGGGGTCCCAAGTAACATGTAACCACGACCGTGCACAGCACCAAACTAACTTAGCCAAAACACAGTGAAAGAAGATGTGTTCCGTGTTTTCCACAACACCGCAAAGAGCACAAAAAGCCGAGCCCGGGCCATTACGCTTATGGATTTGGTCAGCAGCGGGAAGCCGACCTCTTAAGGCTTGCCATAGGAAGATTTTCACCTTAGGAGGAACTTTGGACCTCCAAATGCAGGAGAACCGATTGGAAGGGACACCTCCGATGAGCCTCGCGTACATAGACTTAACCGAAAACCGACCAGAGGCAGAATGAGGCCAGACAACAGCGTCCGGCGACTCCGAAAGCAGGGGGAAGAAGGCAGAAAGGCTTTGCCAGTCTTCCAACTCTTCAGGAGCAAAGAACGCCGAAAGGCCAAATCCCAATTATTAGCTGCCACCTCCGCGATGGAGATGTCAGGGTTCGGACAGAACGAAAACAGAATCGGGAAATTACGAGCCAAAGGAGCATCACCACACCACCAGTCGCGCCAAAAACGAACCGAGGTACCATCACCCACACTAAACTTAACATGATCCAGGAATAGAGGCCTGACTTTAATAAGGTCCTTTCAGAACTGAGATCCACGTCGGCCACCGGCAAACAGAGGGCTGGAGTGAGGAAAGTATTTAGCCTTAAGGATGGAATACCAAAGAGATCCGACCCCACTGGTCATGATTTTCCACCACCACTTAATTAACAGACATTTATTCATGACATGCATATTAATAATACCTAACCCTCCACGGTTTTTAGGCCTACACATAAGCTTCCATTTAACCAGCCTCTATTTCCGTTTATTATCAGCAACGTTCCAATAAAAAGCACCCTTGTGTTTGTCAAAACCAGCATGGATGCCAGCCGAGAGGAGATAAAATCCCATAAGGAACATTGAGAGGGAGGAGAGACAAGCATTAATAAAAGCAACTTTGCCAGCATTGGTGTTGTATCTACCACGCCAGGGAAGAACCCTATTTCCCACCTTAGACACCGCAGGAGCAAAGTCCTTACACTACTAGGGAAAAGGCTAGCAGCAGCGCGGGTTTTAGATGTATCAGTAGCGCGGGGATAGGCGCTACTAATAAGGCGCTACAGCTATTGCTTAGCAGCAGCGCGTGCCTGCCCGCGCTACTGCTAGGACAAATAGCTGCAGCGTTTGTTCGTTACCACACTGCTGCTAAGGTAACTACTTGCAGCGTGTTTTCTGTCCATCGCTACTAGTACTTTTTATTTTATTTTTTTAGTGTATTTATGCGCTATCGTACAAATATTGGTACAATACCAGTTATGAGGTTTACATCATTATGTCCATAACAGTGTGTCAAATGAAGGTGGATTAGGTTTAAGTGGAGGCAATATGTGGTGCATGTCAAAAGTATACTACTAATCCAAACTTGATCTAGTTTGGACTAGTAGTACTTTTCATGTGCACCACATGTTGCCTCCACTTGAATCTAATCCGCCAGCACAAGCTATTTAATCATCATCATAGTCATTACCACCAACAGTATTTATTTCTGTCTAAAAAAACAGTATTTATTTAATCACCACTAACACTAGCTAATAATAATCATCATAGTCATTACCACCAACACTAGCTATTTTATCATCATAGTAATATAGTGTAGCACATCATCATCCTCAAACTCATTTCTAGCTAGCTAATCACCCCTGCTGCTCTCTCTTAGGTAAAATAACATAAAACATATATAGCTCTCCTCCTTGATCAAGCTGGAGCATGCAGATGAACCTGTCTCCTAATCATGGGTAGCACATCTGTTTGCTGCCCCCTAGTACTTCTCAGCGCTCCCCCATCACATATTTGGTCCAGTCTTGCACTATTAAGCATCCATCGCTAATCTTGAATGCACTAAAGTAATCTGTAGGATATCTTGGCCGTAAGCTGATAATACTCATGGTACCTTTAGTCTCGATCCCATAAGGCACAACATTCATCGGGAGTCCCTGTTGAAGAACATCGTATGTTAACATACTTAGCAATGAAGTTTAGTTTTAAAAATAATGTATGGAAAAGATGCACTGATGACAAATAGTAAAAATCTTACCATCCTTCCTAAATAGATGTGACTGTAGTTTATTACGAACACTATTGGTCGCACATTTTCAGTACTAACATTTCTAAATGCAGGAAGAAAATTTGTTTTGACAGTATCAAGATCCTCAAGCCATGAAACATAATGACTGAGCTCCTCGCAGTTGAGTTCAGGCCCAGGACAATATACGGTCCTGTCTACCAAGCGCTGGACATGTTTGCTTGCACCAAAATAAGCTAACAATACAAATTAGTTGTCAACTATTTTTGAATAAACAATATCAAAGACATAAATATGGTTGAGAAACTTACATAATGGTATAACTGGAGGCGTCTGCACATCGACCCAAATGTCGGTATTACCTTCAATATCATCTTCCGGACGAATATCAAAGGTGATAACCATATAAGGCTCAAATGCATAAGTCTTGCATAGTGCTCGCCATGTTTTGCATCCAAAATAGGTGTAGTCGTCTGAGTTGTACAATTTTGCATGAAAAATATAACCATGCTCAGTCTTCAAGTAAAATTTCTTTTCCTCCATCTTATGACTGAAACCTATCTTATCCAATACAAAAACTCTTGCATGGCAGGGGATACGCTAGTAGAATAGTAAAAAAAATGAGTGGAAGCAAATGAAGCAGATGTCATGCTTAATTACGAAAAAAGACTTGTCGTTGTGACTTACTGTATCCATTTCAAAGTTCTTGTCCAGCTTGATGCTGAAGCGCCTATCATCATCTAGGAAGATTCCGTTGCACAGGCCGCGCTCGTCTTCGCAGTATTTGCAAATACCGAAATCATTTTCGTCGTCAGACATTTCCTATGTTCATAGTTAAAACATTAATTGAAAATCGATCGAAGACAACTACCAAGATACTCAACACACAAATCCGGGGCACTTGATATTTCCTACATATTCTGGCACAAGTCATGCCAAAATTCACGGAAAAATTCGGCATGACCTTTGCTAAAATAGGACATATCGAGCGCCTGAAATTTGCCGGAACGGAAATGAATCAACACTCCGGCAAAACATAGGTCACTCGGAGGTGTAACCTGCAAACATGACGGGCCACTTGGATATTGAGCAATACAAGATATACATTTCAAAATATCTTATAGGACTCAAATTAGCATGCATTCAATAAGCAAAAGTAAATCATCTCATACGTCCGTACATCGTCGAATATTATCACTAATACATCACGAATAGTGTCATACATATAACATCACTAATACAACTAAAACCCTAGCACACGACGGGTATCGGCGCGGGCGGTGGACACCCACAGAGAAGGAACCATCACAGGATCATAGCTCCAGTGAGATCCCCGGAGAACCTGCCAGGTATTGGAGAACGGCCTGTGCTCCAACGCAAACAAGTAGCGACGGACGTGCGCGTCCTCCTCACTGACACGGTGACGCACCACCTCCGCGGAGTCCTCGAGCCTCTCGATCGTCACTGGCCCACGCGACCGCCACCAAAGAAGGTTCGGGTCAACGACAGGCTGGCTCCTGACCAACATGCGCCCCCCGGTAGGTAGCGCCTCCTAGTACCACCCAGGCGGAGTCCAGTCCCGGACATGGCCGATCTGGTCAAGCAGGTGTCGTCCTCCGCCGACTCGACGACGAGGATGCGGGATAGGCATCGTCCACGTCGAGGCGGAAAAAATTGCTTTAACTAAAAAATAGAAACAAGTTCTTACTAACTAGTTCTATTAATTCAACCCCGATCAAAAAATAAGTTCTATTAATTGAACTAGTTCTTACTAAAAATAAACTTACTATAAATAAAAATATTCTATTACCTAATCAATACCTAGTTCTTAATATGCAACTAAAATAAACTTACTATAAATAAAAATAAACTTAATATGCAACTAAAATATAAAGAAACCCTAGGCAGAGGTAGGGGAGGGGAGGAGCGGGCGTGCTCACCTCGGGTGCCTGCGACGAGGGAGGGGCAGGGCGGCGTCGAGGTCGGGGTTGGGGCTCGGATGCGCGGCGATGGTGGCTGGCGTCGAGGTCGGGGTCGGGGCGGCAT
>NC_041383.1:74957120-74990747 GCF_002162155.2 Triticum dicoccoides
GGGGCGGCGTTCAGGTCGGGGGCGGGGGCGGTGTTGAGGTCGGGGGTCGGGGCGGTGTAGAGGGTGCGGAGAGCGCGCGGCGGCCGACAGGCGACGGCGGCGGCGAGAGTGGAGAGAGTTGGATTTGGGGGAGAAAGTGGCGTGGGGAAGGACGAACCCCGTGGTTAAGTCAGAAGTAGCAGTAGCGCGTTCCGGGAAAAGCGATGCTGCTATCTTAGCTACAGCGCGTTCTCTGGTACACGCTACTGCTACTCCTTTCTCTTTTTCCCTTTTTCATTTAGTTTTCTTCACATTTTATTTGTTTCCTTTCACCTTATTCTATTTCTTTCATTTTCAATTACCTTTCCATTTTCTTTCCATTTAATTTTATAACCTTTAGCAGCAATGAGTTTATATTAAAACGCGCTGCTACAAACAGCGTAGCGGTAGCGCGGTTCGTCATAGATCGCTACTACTATGTGTAGCCTATGGGCTAAGTCGTGGGAATTTTAGTAGCAACGTGTGTACAGCAAGACGCGCTATTGCTAGATCTTTATCTGTAGCGCGGTTACCTCAGGCGCGCTACTGCTAATTAGCACCAGCGTGCTTTTTTGACCCACACTACTGCTAAAGTTCTGTGTATAGGATTTTCCCTAGTAGTGTTAGCATGAAGCACCACAGGAGAGATAGGAAGGCCCAAATATTTGAAAGGGAAAGAGCCCAGGGAACAATTTAGCAACCTAGCAACTCGCAAGGCCTCAGAGTCATCGACCCTAGTAACCAGGACCTCACTTTTCGAAAAGTTGATTTTCAGGCCCGAGACAGCCTCAAAGCAAAGCAGGATGAACTTAAGGTTGGCAATGCAGGCATCGTTCAATTCCACCATAATAATGGTATCATCAGCGTATTGCAAATGAATGATACCGTCCGGGACTAGGTGAGAAGCCATAGGCAAGATATGACCATGCCGAGCTGCCCTAAGAAGAATGCGGGAAAAGGCATCGGCCACAAAATTGAAAAGCACAGGGGAGGCAGGATCCCCTTGACGCAAGCCTCGGCCGTTAACGAAGAAATTACTAATATGAGCATTCACAGAGACCGCGATATGACCGCCCGAGACCAACTGCATAATGCGATGCACATAAGCCCCGTCGAAGCCTTTCGCTAGGAGGACCTGCCTGAGAAAAGGCCAGTTAACCGAATCATAGGCCTTCTCAAAATCAAGTTCTAAAATGATCGCTTTGGAGTTACGAGACCGCAGGTCATGAACAATCTCATGAAGACAGAGGACCCCATCAAGAATGTAGCGCCCTTTGATGAAAGCAGACTGATACGGGCTGATGACTCTATGGGCAACGAGGGATAGACGATTAGCGAAACCCTTAGCAGGGAATTTAGCAAAGTTGTTAATCAAAGCAATAGGCCTAAATTGAGAGATCAATTCGGCACCTTTAACTTTAGAGATCAGGGAGATCACCGCATAATTAAGACGAGAAATATCAACAGTGCCTAGACAAAACCCTTGAATAACATTACAGATAACTGCCTCAAATGAGGTCAAAACTTCCAAAAGAAAGGGATAGAAAAGCCATCCGGCCCAGAAGCAGCGTTCGGGTTAGCAGAATTCACCACGTCCCAGATCTCCTTATCAGAAAGGGGAATCATGAGCGCGGCATTCTCCTCGGCCGAAACCCTCGAAGAAAGATCCCAAAGGGTAGGAGAGATAGACAATCCCGAAGGAGGTTTGGCCCCTAACAAAGAGGAGAAGAACTCAACCACATGAGATAAGATTAACGAATGTTCCGAAGTACGCATACCATTAATGATCAGCCTATTAATCCCACACCGCCTCCGACTACCGTTAGCAATGGCAAAGAAATAAGCCGTGGGAGAATCTCCTTTCAAGGTCCAGTTAAGCGTACCCCGCTGACGCCAGTAAATTTCCTCCTGATGATGCAACTGCATCAAGGCAGCCTCAAGGTTATATCGCAGTGACCAGCCGTCATCAGAGAGCCCAGAGGAATCAGCCACAAGGTCAAGAGACAAGATCTGAGCTTCAAGGAGGTCTTTTGAGCGGCGCTCCTCAGCTGCGTGGTTACGGGACCACCCTCTCAGAAATTTCCGCAAAGAATAAGAGCACGAGTGCCAGTCATCGAGAAGACCAAAGGATATAGCATTGGGGGAAAGAAGGAGAGTAATATTCGAGACCAACATATAAATAAAACCATCGGTCAACAACCAAGAAGCGTCAAATTGAAATCTAGCAGAAGGTCTATGAAGCTGCATCCCATCGTCCATAATAAGAGGAGTATGGTTAGAACCATTAGATTTGGATTCCCATTGTCATCTCCTTGCCCTTCCGTTTGTCTATAAATTTCTTCTCATGTACTGGCATCCTCGTAACCATCATCGGAATCAAAAAATCAATCTTTAGATCCAGTAAGGGCCGAAAGATCGATTGAACGAGACATGTCTAAGCGTCACCACTCTGAACCCAACGGCGGCCGCACCGGAAAAAGGCCACGGCGTGCGCCAAAGAAGCACCTCTACCTGGTGCTGGATGATTGGCATAAGGGCTTCAGCATCCACAAGATCGACGTCCGCCTTACAGGACACTACCACCGACCTGCACCATGGGTTTCCTGACCCTGCTATTCTCCGATTAGCCGCACCGGTACATCGTCTTCACATGGACTTTGCCGCCATGGGCAGCGACATCTTCATCACCACCAACCCATGCTGTCCACGCACTCCCACCCTCGTGTTTGACACCGAGACGGCTGGGCTCACCATGGGTCCCCGTCCACCGGTTCGACTCATCGACAGTACCGCCTTCACCGTGGCTGCCGGCGGCATGCTGTACGCGTTGACACATCCCCATGTCCATGAGCAGCACTCTTTCGAGGCCATATCATGGGCACCAATGGACAAGGACGATCCATGGCCGAGCCCAACCATGAGGTGGTCCTGGAAAAGCGTGCCCTCGCCACCACCATTCGCCATGGATGACATAATCACCTCTTACGCACTGCACCCGGACGGGCACACCATATTCATGTCCGCGCACGACATACGCTATCATCATCTTCCAAAGGGCACCTTCTCCTTCGACACCACGACCTCCGAGTGGAGGTTGCATGGGGATTGGGCTCTACCGTTCCAAGGGCAAGCCTACTACGACAACGAGCTAGACACATGGGTCGGGCTTCACAAGGACGGGTACATCTGCTCCTGTGAAGTCGCCTCCTGCAGCAGCACAAGTGCGGTGGAGCCGGAGTGGAAGGTGACCAGGGAGAAGCTGTTCCACAAGGACCCCGAGAGGCGGCTGGCATGTGCGAGGGCCAGCCTCGCGTACATGGGAGATGGCAGCTTTGCCTTGTGGAGTCTGTGCTACGCGAGGGAGTGGAGTTTAAGTGCGCCTTTGGTGACTGTGATGGCTGTGTCCTCCACATGAGCACGTTTGGTCTTAAGTATGATCGTAGGGGAGAACTGCAAACCACGCGCCACCACACTAACTCCTTTGTAGTGTCTAAGCATCTTCAGACATTTTCTCCTGTAGTGTTCTGGATGTAAAGCTAGTTGACATGTTTTATGCAAACCATGTTCGAGTAACGTAAGCTATGTATTATATGTGGGCAGTATATAAAGAGAAATAAAAAGGAAGTCCACTTCTCTTGGCATTTTAATGGAACATGAGTGATTCTTTTTGCGTGTTCTGAATCTGACCAAAGAAAGAAATGAGCATCATAGGCTGACCAAAGAAATGGTGTCAGAATCCAAACTGTGATGAAGATATCCATGTGATCCTAAGAGGAGAGGAGATACGCTGGACTCCTCTCATCCACTTGCCATTGAGGATGCCCTCACTGACCGTGATCTTTTTTTCCCTTACGCCAAACGTAACAGAGAAGCAGCAAAATCTCCAAGGGCTCCTACCCACGTCCGATCGCAGCCCGAAAGGAGACATGCTCCACATTATCGATCTGAATTTTAGTCTTTTAGCTTCATTTGGTGTCATACTAAAGCTGACCTCAGGTCTTGACTCCCCTTTTGTGTTTTCAGAGTCAATTCACTAACTGGAGGAAAATTTTCATAGCTTTTCCATTACACAGCAAAGCTAAGAGAGAGAGAGAGAGATACACTCAGGAGGGTCTACAACTCCACCACACCAGCATCACAAAGAAATATCATGGCATTAGGAACAAGTTCACAACAATACCAACAAAAAGAAAGAATATATTGATTTCAGGTGATGTTCCACCACATACCAAAGAGCATAAATGACATACACCAGTCATCACACATAAGTGTAAAGTGTCCACCACAATGACATCTCAAAGAAGGACAAGATTTCTACTATACAGCCCCCCAAAAAGAAAAATCGCTATCCGTTTTCTAGTTACAAGCTGTGTTCAAACACATCACCAGGTCTCCAGCCTTCAGCTTTCATTGCGTTGTACCTGTCCATGATGAAATGGAAGGATGAGGAGCTGTTGCTGCAGCGCACATTCTCGACGCAGAAGAGCTAAGGCTGCTATTGAGATTTACAGCATGGCTTGAATCATGTGCGGTCATACACAAGTGGATGTACAGAGTTTGCGAGGGTCTTGTATCAGATGACGAAATCTTACTGTGTGCAGAAGTACAATGTAGGACACTTTCAGATGCTGTAATTCACAGAGAGGTGACTGAGGTAGCCACCCTGGTGCAATGCCCTTTGAAGATCTGACAGCAACCTGCGGAACTCATTCATGATTAGGTAGATAGCGAGCCTGTAGTGGCTTTTTGCTGAGTGCCGAAACGAGTTCATCAACAACCTCAGAAGACCTCTGATGTCGTCTTCATATTGAAATCTATGGCCATCATCGTCCTCGTAGTGCAGTGTATCACGAAGAAATGAACATTGCAGGCCTCGAGCTTTCCATCCCCTGTAATGTCCCAAGAACTTCAGAAGATCTTCTCCACCAGTGGTATCTTTGACTTTCCAGAATAGCTAAAACAGGGAGACAAAGTTTCCATATCCCTGATAAGGCTCCATCAGGTCAATATGACTGCAAAGCAGGCTGCCATCACACGCATTCACTCCCTGGGAGATGATCCTTAGCTACTCGGTCAGTTCAACTGATAGCATCTGCCCAAGAAACACCTCCTCTACAACCATATGAACGAATTGCTCGTAGTTGAGGTCCCCGACAGCCTCACTATAGTCCACTATCGCGCCCTCAGCAAGCCCATCCAACTTGACAGAGTCATCTCGATAGATTTGGAAGTTCTTTGAGGAAAAGTTTCCAGCAAAAACAAAATGTCCAGCATGCAGCTTGACAACTTTGTTAAATGAACGCATCAAGATCACTCTACTGCGAAGCTTAGATAACTCCAGAGTGGTCATTATCATTATCTCAGCCCCCTCTTCGCAGCTCAGGACACTTTTACGTCCAGGGATCTCACAATACTCATGCATTCTAGCCACACGGACGGCCCAGCAATCGAGGACCACAGGCGCGTGGAGCACGAGCATGGCGATGATGACTCCGGCGACCACGGCGCGGTAACTCCGATGACCCATTTTTCCTTTCAATCCTGTTTACACTCTTGATTAGGCTCCCCTCCCCCAACCCTAGTTCCATCCTTCTCTCGTGTAGGGTGGTTCTGCTCTGACTCGGGCTCTAGGTCGTTGCCTATCTGCATTCTGCAATCCGAGACTGGCTTGGAGTTTGATTAGTCATCTCGAGGCTCCATAAATAAGTGGAGGGATTCGAAGACCTCTCGCTTCATCGCCAGGTTAGATCTGGATTCTAGTCACATTGCCTTCCGTTTGTCTATTATTAATTTTCTCATACGAGTTGCAAATTTCTCCGAGCCATGTCTCATTATCCTTGTGTTCGTATATCATGTCAACATATGTTGGGATGAAATCCTGTAATAATAGAATCCTAAAATGTCTTTCTCGCGTGTTGTGAAGAACACATTGAATACACTTTGAAAGAAAGAGATACCTAATGCATAGGGATGGACGAAAGAAATGATGGATTATATAAAATAAATATTGTAGTATTTATACCAAACTTTTCTATTTTCTTAAAATTTGTTATCAACCTATGATCTTACAAGTAGAGTTTTTATATATTAGTTGGAATATTTATCCATGTACCAAAAGTTAGGATGCGGTGATCTATACAATACAACTTTAATGTCTATCGTTCAAAATTGAAAATGCAGTTTTGCTAAAAATATAGCATTTTAATGCCAAACTTATGTTAGGTTTTTTCCATTCTGACATGTTGCCGCTTAAAAATATCTTTAGATGTGTAAAACAACATGGCATGCCTTCATGGATGGTATACATATATCCTTAAATATCTCGAATGCGGTCCCCAATGTGTGTATGCTGATTTGGAAGTGAAGCGACCGGAAGGTTCTAACCTCCAACTCCAACAATCCTCCTGATAACATCCCAAACATTAAGCAACTGAATAGATTTTTCAATGGTGAACTTAGTCTTGATGTCTCTCAACCAACGACCAGCAGTAAGGCCATCCATCAACCACTGTGTGAGTGGATTTCATATTGTATGGGACCGAGGCGACAAGACCTGGCGCAAGGTCAGCAACCGAGAAATCCTCAAGCCAAGCATCATACCAGAAAAGGAAACGTTTCCTGCCGGGGCGCCGGCCGAAACGTTCGGCCGGATACGCACCACGCGTTGGATCAGGCTTGATCGAACAGACGCGAGCCACGCTGGGCTCCTTTGCATGCATCCTGTGGGCCTCACTAGAAAAAGCAGCGGCAACCTTATCCTTCACCCGTTCCATCCTGTTGCTTCGTCTCTACCGCTCAATCTCTCCCCGGCTTCTCTCTCTGTCCCCTTTTCTCCACCACACAACCCTGGAAGTGAGGAGCTGCAGCGGTGTGCTAGAGCTGGAATCAACTTCGCGCTGGAGGTACAAACCGGTGACGCGTTGGAGTTGTGGCGGTGCGGAGCTGCATCGGTGCGCTGGAGCTGCGGGGCAGCCGTGAGGGTGGGGGAAGTGGGACTGCTGTGAGCCTAGGCGGCCACCTTGCCAGCCAGCATCGACGACGAGAGGCGGCGACCCGTGCTGGAGCCGGCATATGGCGAAGACGGCGACGAAAATGCTGGGACCGGCATTTTCCACTGCTGGAAACGGCAAAGAAAAAAGCTATGACGGGGCGATGAAAAATGCTAGAATGGCACGGATGGCGAGCTACAACCTACGGCAAAAAATGTTGGAACTGGCGACCTCCACTGCTGGGGACGGCCAAAAAAATGCTACGACGGGCGACGACGATTTGCACGCATGGTGAGCTACATCCGGCAACAAAAAATGCTGGAACCGGCGACCTCCGTTGCTGGAACCGGTGTCGCGGTGTGCTGCGACGCCGCACAATGGCAGCCTGCTGGGACCTATGCATCATCAACTGCTACGACCGGTGACGCAAATTTGCTGGAACCAGTGATGAAATTTGCTGGAACCGGCGATGAAATTTGCTGGAACTGGAGAAGTCGCAATTTTTGCTCAAACTTATGATGCAATTTGCTGGAAGCCGCATGTCGTTTCGCTGGAACCGGCAACGTCAATTGCTGCGACGGACGAGGTCATTTTTTGCTGGAAGATGAGATGCGGCGCTACAAGCCTGCAACCATACCGGAAGCGGCACCATGATAGCTGCATCCGGCAAAAAAGAAGTTGCAACCCGTGATGTCATAAGCAACAGCCGGCGAAAGGGGTTTTAAAGAAACTGGGACAGGGAAGGTTGTCGCCGGGACGACGGCGGTGCGGCAAGTGTCGGAGACGAGGTGGGCGGAGAGGTTGCGGCCAAGAGCATGTGGACTTGCAACCGGTTGCAACCATGCTAAAGCCGACCGTGGCGACGGCAAGGAGGCAAGCTCCGAGTAACAACGAGGGTGGCGAGTTCCAAGCTGTGGCGAGGGCGGTGGCCTGGGAACACCAAGGGGCGGGGAATGGTTCTTTCTGCGTGATGGGGATTTGATTTTTTTTCCATATGGGACGTTGACCAGCTAGAGGAAGAAGATGATTTTAGATAAGAGCCATCGCACGGCTGCGGCAGTCCAGATCGGACGGGTGCATGCTGACCGGCCGAATTGTTGGGCCGGTCCGCCGGCGCCTAATGGTGCCCTACCAGAAAAGGGTGTTTTTACCATTGCCCAGGATCACCCGAGCAGCTGAAGTGGAGTGGATCAGATTGTTGCCCCTTAGTGGAACACCCAAATGCCTCCAAGGTTTATCAGGTTCAATCCTAGCAATCCACGCCCGGCGAACCTGCATTGCAGAACTAATGCCGGTAAGCTTAATGACCCCAAGGCCCGCATGATCCTTAGAGCATCTCCAGCCGTTGGCCCCCAGGACGCATAAAAATTGCCTCCTGGGATGAACTGGCGATACATTCGGCGTTGGGGGCGGTTTTGCGTCCAGTCGTCGCCCCCAGTTCGCCCCCAGGCGCCAATGTTGGCCCACTTTTCAGTCCATTTCGGCCAATATAAAGCCTATATGGGCGGAAATAGGCCCATATTTGGCGTCGTTCGTCGTGGCTCGGCGTTCAGTTATCAACATAAATATTTTTTATTATATATTTCATCACAGAAAAATCAAATACTTCAACAAAATAGTTCAACAACAAATAGTTCAATGCATATTATATACTTCAACAAATAAAAACTCATATTTCATCACACATCGTGTCCGGCGTCGCCCTTGAGCCTCCATAAGTGCTCTATCAGATCTTGATGCAGTTGATGATGCACCTGTGGGTCTCGGATCTCCTGATGCATACTGAGGTAGGCAGTCCAGGTTGCTGGTAGCTGGTGATCAACTTGGGCAAGAGGACCCTGCCTGTGGTATGGTTCAGTGTCAAACATTGGCTCTTCCTGCTCGCTCTCTGTCGGTGTCAAAACCGGCGGATCTCGGGTAGGGGGTCCCAAGCAGTGCGTCTTAGGATCAATGGTAACAGGAGTCAAGGAACACGATGTTTTACCCAGGTTCGGGCCCTCTTGATGGAGGTAAAACCCTACGTCCTGCTTGATTGATATTGATAATGTGGGTATTACAAGAGTAGATCTACCACGAGATCAAGGAGGCTAAACCCTAGAAGCTAGCCTATGGTATAATTGTTGTCTATCTATCGACTAGCCTGGCCTCGGTTTATATAATGTACCAGAGGCCTAGAATAACAAGAGTCCTAGCCGAATACGCCGGTGGGGGAGGAGTCCTTGTCTTGATCGCCAAGTCTTGTGGAATCTTCCTTGTATGCGGCAACTGTCCGAACTGGCCCATGAGTATACGACCATGGGGATCCTCGGCCCAATCCAACTGATCGGGAAACGACGTGGTGAGTACCCCCTAGTCCAGGACACCGTCAGTAGCCCCCTGAACCGGTCTTCAAGTTGGGGACGCTCCTCGATTCTTCCGAAGTGTTCTTCATCTTCGGTTGCCGGTCTTGAAAACTGGTTCAACAAATCGTCTCATCTTCTCTCTTGAGGATCGCCGAAATGCATTCGGCGAGTTTACACGTTGGGTATCCGAGGAGCCCCTTTAAGTTTATGGCCTTTATCAATGCCTTGTTACTTTTATGCCATGCCTCGGGTTTGAGGTTGTTCCCGGGCGGCAATGTCCTCTTGCGTCCGAGCTCCAATGCCGGACTGCATTCGAGGTATCTTTTGCAACCGAGCACCAATGCCGGACTGCTTCCCAGCTCTAACGCCGGACTATGTATCCGAGCTCCAACGCCGGACGGTATCCGAGCTCCAACGCCGGACTATGTATCCGAGCTCCAACGCCGGACTGTATTCGAGGTGTCGTAAATCACCTTGGTTCAAAGAAGTTTGAAGGAGTTTAGCTGAGCTTAATGCCGGAAGTGCCCTCTATGGAGCCAGCCACTAGCGCCCGAGCTTTATGCCGGACTGCTTCCGAGGTGGTTAAGCACCTCGGTCATGGGCTGATTTTTGGTCAATGTTTTTTATTGATGCAATTTATTCTCTGACGATATATATAGCCAGTAGCCCTCATGGTGGGTATCGGTCTAAAACCCGAGATGCACATGAAGGATGACATAAGACCGCTGATCCCCGTAGCCGCTGAGACTCAGGTTGATTTGCAAAATCGGTCTGAGGATCAAGTCCTAGCTCGGCAGAATACTTCGGGACACAAAAAGCGGCGTGCTCAGTCCTCGAGACTCGGGTTGGGTGCGGCCGACCAACCTGAGGATCAAAATCTCCTCGGAAATTGTATTGTACTTAAAATTTTCTGCATAAAACAGGCAATGCAGTAGCCCCCGAGACACTGGTCGGGTGGCAATACCAGATCAGGGGATCGATGTGCCCCTTTAATATTTGTACAAATAATAAGCCCGAAGCCCAGTAGCCCCCGAGCCTTAATGCGGGCACGGGAGGCCGAATTAAGGATCGATATCCATAGTAAAATCACAAATTATGTGTAATGACTCTATGTATCCAAGTACTTTACGTCATTAATGCTCGGATCCGCATTCTACAAAACTTTATTGACCGACCATCGACTTCCACCTCCTCAGCCAATAGCCGAGGAGTGTTTGTCCTACTTTATAAAGCCTTTATGAGGGCAAAGATTTACAACAAACAAGGCAATCTGGCCATATGGTTTTATAAACAAAGGTACGCGGAGAGACATGTTATATTACTGTTTAACAGAAGAAATGTCTTCCAGAGAAAATAGTCCCGCTATCGGTTCCTTTCTTTGGGTTGTCATGCTAAGCATGATCATGAAACCTCTGCTCCAATGTAAGAGCAAAATATCGAGGATTTAGTTTGGGAGGCCAGTTAATAGCCCCCGATAGTGTTCGGCGACAATCGAGGTCAAGCCAGAAACACTTCGTCCAATGAATGGCCCGTCATTTAATATAGTCATCGGATCGCTACCCAGTTTACACCTATTGTGACAGTCAGTTTTCGGCTTTCTCCACTGAGGTGCTTGACCATGCGAGCTGGAAGCACAATCGAAGTGGTTCTCCCTTTGCACACCTAGCCGAACAAAGCGGAACGTAGGAGGCAAGCGTGGGAGCCGGGCAACCCAACTATTGACCGAAAACACAATTCAAAACTGATGCATATATAGCAATATCCGAGAATGTTTTTGCCGAATCTCAAAAGGTGTCCGGCGTTGCACTGCAAGACTTGTGCTGAAAACACACAAATAGTTTAAAAGTGCCATGGGCTCGAAAAGCCAAAAAACTTATTCAAAAGATTAATGTCCGAACTAGATCAAGTGTTCGGTGCCAATCCGAAAATTGGACTTTAGAAAAAAAAGGTGCTTCTGCCGTGCTATAACATGACACATCCTATCTCAAACTTCAAGCGGGTCAGCCTACGACTTCAACCTCCTATCCCGGAGACGGAGTACTTCTTACTAGGCCAGTTTAGTAAACTAAACTCTAGCGGCTTTGAGAGAGAAATTAGGCTCCCTGGCTAGTGACCGCACACTTGTGTCGAAAAAAGGAGTGATAAATAATAATAAAAACTTTGCAACGGCTAGGAAGAGAAACACTTAGTATGAAACGTCTCAAATAAACAGAAGAGCCCCCAAGTGACTTGGGTAAAAGTTGATAATGTAAGGTGACATGTAGAATGCCTTCTAGCCGGATTGTAGATCGTTTGTCGTAGCGGACCTTTTTGCTTCAACCTCTGGACCCAATAGTCCGGAGTGTGTCCGAATACCCTCGCGGTTATAAAAACCGGGGCATGCGTGGAGACCAGGCATAGGGGTCATTAGTGCTTTATCAGACAAGTGCCCAACTAGTTATGTTATATTACATGGTTAGTAAGAAACATCTTCCAGGGAGAATAGTTCCGTTAGGGGTTCCTTTCCCTGGGAGGCATGCCCTAAAGTGCATGTCCGGACTGCGAAAAGAGCAGAAAAACATCTGGGGGCAGGTAAATAAATAGGTAAGAAATCATCTTTTAGTTCACCGACCGAGTATTCCCTTAAGAACGCTAGCTTTTGGCTTCACCCAGTCTGAGGTACACATCCGGCTGACCCGGCAGTAACAATCGTAGAGGTGCTCCCTTTACCACCTAGCCGAACAATCGGGAACGTAGGGGTAAGCACAGGATCCATGCAACCCAGCTTGGCCAAAACTTAAGTCATATCGATGCATATAATGGTGAATAAAAGGTACATGCGGAAGTGTGACACATGTGTTGGGCATAAAGCCCGAATTAATAAGCTTCTGTTAAAGAAGCCCCCAGGTATAATGAGCGCGGGTAGCGCGTCAAGTGTGTGCGAACAAAGTTTCGACAAGGAAGATAAGCAATTTTTTCCCGAGAAAGTATAATGCTTGGTCGAACCGAACACAAGTTAGAAATTTTAAAACTTTGAGCATGAAGGCAACTTAGCTGGTTAATGTGTTCGGTATTGACGATGCGGTCCGAGCTTGATGCGTGATAAGGTTCCATCCCCCAAGCCGGTCCCGAGGTGGCGGAGCAAAGAGTTCGGCACTGTGAAGTGGTGACATAGCATGGTCAATGCAGGACGGCAGAGTGATGCCGAAGTCCCTGACATGGGGTAATGAAGTGTTGACGAAGCCCCCCGTCCAGCCGAGGTGACGTCAAAGGATATAGTCCGGCTGGATCATTTTCCTGTGCACAAAAAATAGTGCAAACCAGAGATAATAGTAAAAAAAATGTTGCATAATAAATAATTTATGCAAAGTGAGTAATAAAAGAAATATGGCCTGCCGCCGAAGTCGATGTCGATGCAGGTCGTCGGCGTAATGCAATAAAGGCATGGCAAAGCCTAGATTCACAGGTCGGTCCAAGTTCCGGATGCGGCGTTCGCCGGACTATGTACGGAAACTGACCGAACTATCATGCGACCGTCGATAATGCGGCCAGTATTTGATAGACCTGTGTACATATGATGGACTAACCAGAGTAATAATTCCTTGGGAAAAATTAACCCAAACAAGCAAAAAGAAATACTAGGATTAATAGCACCTGGTTTATTTGTTGTAGCAATCCGAAGGAAGGTGACTCCCAAAATTGGGACTCGATCCGCGCACCCATTGCCTAGTCGGCTAGTGACGCCGAAGTGTCCGGAGTAGGTTGATGAAGAGATGGCGAAGCCCCCGGTCCAGCCGAGATGTCGAAGTAGGTCGGCGTGATGGACACCAGCTTGAAGAAGCAATAGCGCGGCCCTGCCGATGCAGGTCGTGACGTGGTCGATGCCGGCTTGATGAAGCGACCGTGCGGCGATGCCGGTATGCCTGCTCCGTGTAATCCGTGGGGTGGCGATGTTGGTGATGATTTATCCTTCGTGATGTCGGACTCTCGTTCGGCTTGCCGAGATGATGATCCGAAGAAATTGAGCTCGGCTCAACAAAGCGACGACGTGTCTAACGTAGGTCGGCCGCCGTGGAGTGATGTTGTCGGGCTGGTTTGACACCGGCGCGGCGGTGAAGTTCGTATTGCAAGAATACTTTTAATACTACTGGGATGTGTTTGAGAATAAAACACAACACCCCATACGAAAACTTCCTTCAAAAAGGATGCCCGAGATCCCGTTCATAAAGAAGATGAATTCGGGTCGGATTCGTTCTCGCGCAGAAAGTAGATCCAAAAAGTGACGCACTAATCGGAAGTTTCCCGGAGTTTGGACGGTCGGATCGAGCTGAATTTTTGGCAGGTCGTAGATATGGTAATTCCGCAGCAAATCAACGGTTGGATCTTCCAAAGGACATCCGAGCTATATGCCGGACACCACGCCCTAAACTCGTCCGGATTCTCGTCCAGATTCAACAGGGCTCTGGTATATCGGAGATTGCCGGAGATTCCTCCATCGGAACTCGACGAAATTTTTGCAGGGTTGTTGTAGACTTAATTCCGCATAATTTCACCGAAGTAATCGTTTAAGCGACACTCGAGGAGGCGGTGGCAGCGGATACAAGTTTGCTGTCCAGAAAAACAGCACGGCCGCCTGAGGGCAATGTTGATGTTGAGCCCCCGAGCTCCATTGATGACTCCTCCATGATCTTGATAGAGATCGGAGTTGGTGTTGATGAAGGCCTTCATCCGAACATGACGATCGGAGGTAGGCCGCAGTCCTCGGTCAAGCCAAGGTGACCAGTCGAGCTGGCGACGAAGAAGCCGACGTCACAGTTGACCTGCAGTCGAGTCATTGATCCTTTCGTCGATCACACAGTGAAACTCTCAATGAAAGCACCAATGTCGGTGTCAAAACTGGCGGATCTCGGGTAGGGGGTCCCAAGCAGTGCGTCTTAGGATCAATGGTAACAGGAGTCAAGGGACACAATGTTTTACCCAGGTTCGGGCCCTCTTGATGGAGGTAAAACCCTACGTCCTGCTTGATTGATATTGATAATGTGGGTATTACAAGAGTAGATCTACCACGAGATCAAGGAGGCTAAACCCTAGAAGCTAGCCTATGGTATAATTGTTGTCTATCTATCGACTAGCCTGGCCTCGGTTTATATAATGCACCAGAGGCCTAGAATAACAAGAGTCCTAGCCGAATACGCCGGTGGGGGAGGAGTCCTTGTCTTGATCGCCAAGTCTTGTGGAATCTTCTTTGTATGCGGCAACTGTCCGGACTGGCCCATGAGTATATGGCCATGGGGATCCTCGGCCCAATCCAACTGATCGGGAGACGACGTGGTGAGTACCCCCTAGTCCAAGACACCGTCACTCTCAATGATCATGTTGTGCAAGATGACACAGCAGGTCATGATCTCCCACATTTGATCTTTCGACCAGGTCTGAGCAGGGTACCGGACAACAGCAAATCAAGATTGGAGCATACCAAATGCCCGCTCGACATCCTTCCTGCAAGCCTCCTGAATCTTCGCAAACGAGGCGTTCTTGCCTCTAGGCACAGGGTTTGAGATGGTCTTCACAAATGTCGACCATCTCGGATAGATGCCATCAGCTGGATAGTACCCCTTGTTGTAGTGTCGCCCATTGATCTCGAAGTTCACCAGAGGAGAATGACCTTCAACAAGCTTGGCAAAGATAGGAGAGCACTACAGCACGTTGATGTCATTGTGAGTTCCTGGCATACCAAATAAGGAGTGCCAACTCCAGAGGTCCTGTGTGGCCACCGCCTCAAGTACCACACTTCAACCGCCTTTGGCGCCTTTGTACATCCCCTGCCAAGGAAATGGGTAATTCTTCCATTTCCAATGCATACAGTCGATGCTTCCAAGCATCCCAGGAAATCCTCTTGCTGCATTCTGTGCTAGGATCCGAGCAGTGTCTTCCGCATTGGGTGTTCTCAAGTATTGCGGTCCAAACACTGCCACCACTGCCCGACAGAACTTGTAGAAACACTCTATGCTGGTGGACTCGGCCATTCGCCCATAGTCGTCCTGTGAGTCACCGGGAGATCCGTATGCAAGCATCCTCATCGCTGTCGTGCATTTCTGGATCGAGGTGAATCCAAGTTTGCTGGTGCAATCCATTTTGAATTTGAAGTAGTTGTCGAACTCCCAGATGGAATTCACAATCCTGAGGAAAAGCTTTCTGCTCATCCGATAACGGCGCCAAAATGTTTTGTCGTCGTGAAGTGGAGCATCGGCGAAGTAGTCTGAGTAGAGCATGTAGTAGCCTTCGAGACTATGCCGGTTCTTTGCTTTCACCCGCCCCGGCGCCGAGCCACCTCGCCGCGGCTTTTCATTGCTCGCCAGCAGCTGGGCGAGGGCGGCGAGCACCATGAGATGCTCTTCTTCCTGGACGTCGGCCTAGGCTTCCTCCTACAGCAGCGCGGCGAGCGCTTCCTCGTCATCCGAGTCCATCGGCGAGACAGGCAAATCGGCGAACACCTTCCGCCCGGTGGGCGTGCACCCGCCGCTAAACTTCCCCTCCGCAGCCGGAAACGGCGGTCTAAAACGCCCAGTTGCTGTCGGAGGGGCTGCCGCGGCGAACCTCTGCTATTTTTTCCGGTGGGGAATGGCTATCTAGCGGTGAAGGGCGGCGGGCGGCGCCGGGATATAGCTAGTGGCGGCTGAGAGCGCGGGGAGTGGGAGGCGAGTCGGGAAGAAAATCTTGACTTTTCACCTGACGGCGTGGGCCAGCCGCTCTTTTCCCTTGCGTCGGAGCCCCCGAGCGCCCCCAGCATGCCGAGTTTGGCCTGCGGCCACCGGGCATAAAAAAGGGCCGAACCGGCGCTTTTCGTGGTCCTGAGGGCGCAACTGGGGCATTTTTGGCGCCGGCGCCGAAAAAGTCGCCTGGGGGGGCTGTTGGGGCGCGGCTGGAGATGCTCTTAGGGGTGCAAACAATATCCCATTTTACAGGGCAGTGCCCTCCAACAACTTCAGAGCCATCGAGCTAAGCCTACCACGTTCACTGTTTGGTGGTATTGACATCTCTGTGGCCGCCGGTGATACGTTGTATGCATTGACATCTCACCATGCCAGCGAGCATCACTCTTTTGAGGCCATGCCATGGGCAGCCACGGGAAGCGATGAGCTGTGGGATCCACGGCGAGCCATGGACTGGTCCTGGAAAAATGTGCCATCGCCACCGCCATTTGCCAGGGATGATGTCATTTCCTCTTACGCGTTGCACCCGGATGAGCACACCATATTCATGTCTGCACACGATAGAAGTTATCAACATGTTCCAAAGGGTACCTTCTCATTCGACACCAAGCGTTCTGAGTGGAGGTGGCATGGGGAATGGGCTCTGCCTTTCCAAGGGCAAGGCTACTATGACAGCGAGCTAGACGCATGGATTGGGCTCCGTAAAGACAGGTACATTTGTGCCTGTGAAGTTGCCTCCCGCAGCCGCGAAAGTGATGTGCAACCATATTGGAAGATTGTGAAGGATAAGATGTTCCTCAAAGTCCCAGAGCGGCGACTGGCAGCAACAAGGGCCACTCTCACATACATGGGCAACAACAACTTTTGCCTTGTCGATTGTGTGCAGCGCGAGGGAGTGGAGCCTACATGCGTCTTCGATTGTTGAGTGCTCCATATGAGCATGTTTGGGCTTAAGTATGATGTGGAACCCCAATCCGTATGGAGCAGGGGGCCTTCGCACATTAGCCTATGATAACACCTGACGCACGACAGGTACATGATACAACATTCCAGGTACAAAAATATTCATCAATTACATGACATAGAGCAGTACATCATTGAGGAATAAAATGTGTGGCATAGCTCTAAGGCTATCTAAATGGCGGCGGAAGTCTTGGTTTGGCGGCTCGACGACTCTGGATGGGCTCCACAACTCACAGGACTGGCAAGGTTACGTCCTAGTGCGACAAGTCCCCTCCTGCAATCTGGCCATGTGCAAGGCCAGGTGAGTACTTTGAATGTACTCGCAAGACAACCAAATACATATCATCCAAACAAGCAGAAGACAAAGCAAGTACCGAGCGCATGCAAGAATTTACCTCATAACAATAACTAAGCATGGCATGATATTAACAAGGAACATGGATCAAACTAAGCATTGGCATATCATAGCATGGCAATAACATAACATGGCACATCATGGCATATCATAGCATGGCAATAACATAACATGGCACATCATGGCATATCATAGCATTTCATCATATAACATGGCATGGCATAGATGCATCTACAAGACATGGATATATGCATGAAACTATGCTGGAAAGTAAACTACCATTTACCTCCCGTGGAGAATGAAAGTAGTATACTGTTCATAAATCACTTACTCTGCCACTGCCCCTCTGGGCCAACTCATGACTCACCGAGATCTCATCTTGTGATCATGCCAGAAACAACTCTGTGACCTCTCGCGACTATCTCATAGTTCGAGTAACCACATTCTTTATAGCACATTAGTTATCAAATTATTCATATCGGGTTTATCCTCCATTTCGACCAAGACCCATTACGGTGGATCCCACGTGTTGGTCACCCTTGACGAAAGATATGACGCGTGATTTATCGTCATGGAAGTGGACACTTCCATGATGATAATTTTGGTAATGTCATGGAACACTTCTACGACAGCACAGGTATGGCTATCTTGATTCTGTCATAAAATCGTCATGGATGTACATGCATGACAAAAAAACGTGACCTACTGTGATAAACACGTAACATCATGGAAGTGTATTTTTTTGTAGTGTTATGACCGGCATACACTATAGCTGGAGGAAGCTGTTGGAGATATGCCCTAGAGGCAATCATGTAATGATGATATTTCCATATGTGTTCATGAGTCCTTTGTATTGTCCTTGAACATCATCAATGATATGTATCAATAAGTATGTGACTTGTTTGTGGAACAATGTATTGTATGATGATTGTTCTAATGGTCCCTAGTTGATGAGGTTATGCGGACACATATCCTCGACTAGTATATGACTCGGTTGATGACTATGTTTCACAAGTCATGTGCATGGAGATGCTAAACCGACAATATATACTCGGGGATGGAGATCACCGAGTCGGACAGACTCACTTTGAGACGCAGCGAGATATAGTCATCTGTTAGTCTCAAGTACAATGTCTATGACATGTCCTAGACCTGAGGTCCTCGCATATTCTTGGGATGAGGATCGACTCACTTAGGGTCTATCAAACGCTGCTCCATAACTGGGTAGTTATAAAGGTAGCTTTCGGGTGAGTCATGAGACATGCCGCGACACATGGTTGACCAAGATGGGATTTGCCACTCCTGTATGGAGAGATATTCTCTGGGCCCTCTCGAGTGATCAGATTCAGAAAGCATGGCCATGCGACTTGGGTTAAGTGTTAACCCAGTTCGAGAATCTGTATCACGGTTTTGAGAAGAGAGGTCGTGCTACCACAAGGGTGACAAGTACTCGCCTTGGGCTCGACAGCAAATATCGTGAGGCAAAAGGAATGTTGCATATGACACATTGTCAAGGTTCGTCAAACGACTTTACGCACACATGGGAGTTGGCACGTTCTGCTAGGATCTGCTACCAACTATTGATTCTGGTCGTGTCCATGTGTACGTGAACCTATAGGGTCGCACACTTAAGGGGTTGCAGCCCATCCGGACTAGATCCGAGTGGTAAATGGATGTTGACTCCTAGTGGGCTCAAGTGTTGGGCCCACCTCGGAGGTCTATATAAAGGGGATTGGGCGCACCACTTAGGGTTGATCTTTATCCAACCCTCGATAGCCGCCGCCATTCCCCACACCCATGACGTGCAACCGGACCTAGCAGTCCGCCGCCCGCCGCTGCACCCCGCACGTGTGGATACCTTGGAGGCATCGCATCTGCGGTGCTTGGACGAACCGTTCGAGGGAACCGCGAGGCACCGTCCGCGGGAGATCACCGTTCACGGGTCTTCGCTGTTCGCGGGAGACCGACGACGCGAGGAGGAGATGACTCGGGAGATCGGCTACACGCATCACCAACTCTACTTCCGCTGCGGTGACTGCGCATCTAGTGGTAAACCCGATCTCGTGATCTATTTCCAGCAGCATGATCTTGGGTGCATGGTAGAATTTTTTTATTTGGCGCTAGTGTAGCGTACCGCGTGTTCCAACAGTGGTATCAGAGCCTCCGATGTGTGGTGATAGATTCGATGATATGCATATTGGATATGTAGATCGGTTCAAGTGCGGGACGATGAGATCGGTCGCGCACGTCAGTGTTGAAGGTTGGTTTCGTGATCTTGTTTCCGTGATCATGATGCAGAGGTCGTGACACGACTTACCCCTACCGGTCGGTTTCCACCATCGGGGTAGACAGTGGAACTAAACCCGGATGCAGCATGCGAAGATCAATGAGATTGATCGAATCGGAACATAGATCAACACCTTGGAAATGTGATTTCCGTGATGCTGAAATCTGTTGGAGCGGTCTCGGTAAAACGGCTGTATCTTTTGCATACGAACTCCTATTTTGCTCCAGGACCTATCAAACTGAAGCTAATGAAAAGTTGGATTAGTGGCAAAATTTCGGAATGGCATTTTGGCGCTTCTGGCTAGGCCAAAATCCGCTTGGAAGATAGAGTTTCAGGAGGTTTTATCTTCGGCGGTAGGACGTCTGACTCGTTTTTGCAGGGAATGACTGTGATTTGGTATAGCCCATGTATGTTGCTTGTATATTTTTGTTTCATGACCTGCGAGTCATGAGTGCGGCAACCGGTAGGAGCCATATGGTTGTCCCATTATTGTATTAATGACTTGCGTGTCAACATGAGAAGACATGTAATGTAATTTACTTTCAGTAGCTATTAGTTTTTAATAGCATAGTATCTTATGTAAAACTTGGCGGTTGACACCATGGCATGGAGATGGAGATCACCACGAGGACAACCATGCATGGGCAGACCGCGCACGTGGAGATGGAGATCACCATGCGCTGTGAAAAGAGGCTATACCATATCACGCATATATAAACTGCGTGTGAAAGTTTATCCCTTTTATGCAACCTTCTTTTGCATGGTAGATGTTTTAAGTAGGGTGATCCCTTAAAGAATGTCAAGTACAAGTGCCTCCCCAATTGTTGCACCTTCACATGTCAAGTATATTTAGTGGCGGGCCTATGAAATTAGGGTGCCACTAGATCTCCTTGAATTGATGGGTTTCTGTCAGACACTTACACGCGAAGTATTGGTTGACTTGTCGTGGCGATCAAAATAGTTTTGGGCCACGAGGCATAGGAGTTGGCGAGGCATGAGATGTCCCCCAACAACAAGAGTCGTATGGAGATATGATTAGCAAGAGTTGCTTACCGAGTGATCTTGTCCTCTAGCGGTGATGCAAAAGCTCACTAGTTGACATGTTGATCTTGGATCTTGAATCACTAATTATCAACCGAGGGATGTTGATTTTAGTGGGAGTAATGACCTTATTAAAATTCTTTAATATGAATTACTCTTCATGAATACATGTCTTAGTGTTTTGCATATTTCTGTTGTAGATTAATGGCACCACCTGCTCAAGTTACCCCTTTTCCGTTGAAATCAATCCTGGAAAAAGATAAATTGAATGGAACAAACTTTACCACCTGGTATAGAAACCTGAGAATTGTTCTTAGGCATGAGAAAAAGGAACAAGTTCTAGAGAATCTGCTTCCAGAGGAACCTGCCGATAATGCTAATGCCACAACCAGAAATGCCCACCAGAAACTCGTTGATGAATCAAACGAGATCAATTGTCTCATGCTGGCTTCTATGGAGCCCGATCTGCAGCAGCAATTCAAAAATATTGAGGCTTTCGATATGATCGAGAACCTCAAGAGCATGTTTCAAATGCAGTCTGGGACCGAAAGGTTCAACATCGGGAGATCCTTGATGGATTGTAAGCTGAAAGAGGGTGATCCACTGAGCCCACATGTGATCAAGATGATCGGGTACATGCAAGCTCTGGATCGGTTGGGCTTCCCACTTGGGGACGAGTTGTCCATAGATACAATTCTGGGTTCTCTCCCGGATAGCTATGGGCCGTTCATCTCGAACTTCCATATGCATGGGATGGAAAAGAAACTCACTGAATTGCATGGGATGCTCAAAGTGGCAGAGCAGGATATCAAGAAAGGTACGCATCGTCAAGTGTTGATGGTGCAGAACTCGACTAAGTTCAAGAAGAGCTGGTCCAAGAAAAAGGCTAAGGCAATGGGCAAAGAGAAGGAGGCAACTCCAACTGCCACTGCTGCGCCTAAGTCAGGGACGGCCTCGGGGAGTATTTGCTTTCATTGCAAGGAACCCATACACTGGAAAAGGAACTGCAGCAAGTGGCTTGTCGAGAAGGGCAAGAAGACTGGAAGTATGACTTCTTCTTCAGGTACACTTGTTGTATATGTTATAGACATTTATCTTGCTGATGTTTCTAGTAGCTCTTGGGTATATGATACCAGATCAGTTGTTCACATATGCAACTCGATGCAGGGGCTAAGCAGAACTAGGAATTTCACAAGAGGAGAAGTTGACATACGCGTCGGGAATAAAGCAAGAGTTGTTGCATTGGCCGTTGGCACTATGCAACTTAATTTACCTTCAGGATTTGTAATGGAACTTCATAATTGTTATTATATTCCTGCTTTGAGTTGAAACATTATTTCTGCCTCATGTTCGATGATACAAGGTTATGAATTCAATATTAAGGACAATGGTTGTTCTATTTACTTGAATAATATGTTTGATGTCTTTGCACCCGCTGTGAATGGGTTATTTATCCTAGATCTTGAAGGTGAATCAGTCTATAACATAAATGTCAAGAGGCATAAACCTAATGAGATAAATCCGACTTACATCTGGCATTGTCGACTTGGACACATTAGTCAAAAGCGCATGAAGAAGCTCCATGATGATGGAATTCTAATTTCATTTGATTTTGAATCATTCGAGACATGCGAGTCTTGCCTACTCGGTAAAATGACTAAGACTCCTTTTGCAAAGAGTTGCGAGAGGGCGTCCGAGCTGTTGGAACTTATACATTGTGATGTATGTGGACCAATGAGCACGACAGCCAGAGGTGGTTTCCAATTCGTGACTTTCACCGACGACTTGAGTAGATATGGATATGTTTACTTGATGAGGCACAGTAGGAAACTTTTGAAAAGTTCAAGGAGTTTCAGAATGAAGCGGAGAATCAACTTGGCAAGAGAATCAAACTTCTACGATCTAATCATGGCGGTGAGTATATGAGCCAGGAGTTTGATGATCATCTGAAGAGTCGTGGAATAGTTCCACAACTGACTCCTCCGGGTACGCCACAGAGAAATGGTGTGTCGGAATGGAGGAATCGAACCCTCTTGGACATGGTCCGATCGATGATGAGTCAGTCGGATTTACCCTTGTCATTTTGGGGATACGCTCTAGAAACTGCAGCTTTCACACTAAACAGGGTATCATCTAAGTCCGTAGATAAGACACCATATGAGATATGGACTGCGAAGAGTCACAATTTGTCTTTTTTGAAAATTTGGGGATGTGAAGCATATGTCAAGCGACTCCAGCCGGATAAGCACACACCCAAATCGGACAAGTGCATATTCATGGGATATCCAAGGGAAACCTTGGGATATTACTTCTACAACCGTGAAGAGGGCAATGTGTTTGTCGCTCGACATGGAGTTTTCCTTGAGAAAGAGTTTCTCAATCGGAAGGCTAGTGGGAGGACGGTCTGACTATAAGAAATTCGAGAACCACACGGGGACATTCCGGTAGGTGATAGTCACACCAGAGCCATGGACATAGCACTATAGGTGGAATAGAAGGGTGGTTGTGGAGAAGACAAAAAGGAGAAGATAGTCTCACATCAACTAGGCGTATCAACGGGATATGGAGATGCCCATCAATAGATATCAATATGAGTGAGTAGGGATTGCCATGCAACGGATGCACTAGAGCTATAAGTGTATGAAAGCTCAACAAAATAAACTAAGTGGGTGTGCATCCAACTTGCTTGCTCACGAAGACCTAGGGCACTTTGAGGAGGCCCATCATTGGAATATACAAGCCAATTTCTATAATGAAAAATTCCCACTAGTATATGAAAGTGACAACATAGGAGACTATCATGAAGATCATGGTGCTACTTTGAAGCAAAAGTGTGGAAAAGGATAGTAGCATGGCCCCTTCTCTGTTTTTCTCTCTCTTTTTTATTTGGGCCTTCTCTCTTTTTTATGGCCTCTATTTTTCGTCCAGAGTCTCATCCCGACTTGTGGGGGAATCATAGTCTCTATCATCCTTTCCTCACATGGGACAATGCTCTAATAATGAAGATCGTCACACATTTATTTAGTTACAACTCAAGAATTACAACTCAATTCTAGAACAAAATCTGACTCTATGTAAATGCCTCCAGTGGTGTACCAGGATGTGCAATGATTCAAGAGTGACATGTATGAACAATTTATGAACGGTGGCTTTTCCACAAATACAATGTCAACTACATGATCATGCAAAGAAATATATTTTTTTAGAAAAAGAGGAGGACCCCCGGCCTCTGCATCTAGACGATGCATGCGGCCACTTTATTAATAATTCACACAAGACCTTAAAAAGTCATACAACAGTAAGACTAAAGCCACCGTCTAGGGCAACATATATCGCTACTCCTATCCAGTTGATGGAGGGATGCTGATAGTCTGGGCCTAATACTAAACAGACCTCACAGCCAAATCTACCATCTAAGACCTAAGGTCCCAACCAGGACGCATGCCGGGTATGGGGCACCCACCAGTCTGGCGCACTTCTCAACCAGGACGCCTGCCGGGTATGAGGGCGCTGCAGCCACATGCCACCAATCCATCTTCAGAGTTGTACTGTTGCATCAACCTTGCCCGGTCTAGCTGTCGTCGACGCCACCGTGATGCCAGACAGCGCCACCTCCCTGCGCGAGTACATCTCCGTGCATCAGACGTCGATTCTCCACAGCACCATGCTACCAAGATCCACCGCCAGCAATGTGTAAGTTGAAGCACCGCTCCACGAAAAAAGCCTTCCACTGGTCCCTCGGTCCGTGTACACCTGCACGACTGACGCCCCCAAGAGGGATACGACACCATATCGCTGTCGTCATCTGATCTACTGATCTAGAGTTTCTCCCAGAGGTAGCATAGAGTGGCCTTGAACTTCTCCATGGCGATGCCTTCCAGAAGGAAACAACGCAGACAACGCCGCCACCGCCGGCCTTGGCAGCTAGCCAAAAGCAGGTTTTCACCCAGATCTGTTCGAAGATCCTCCCTCCAGCATCTCGTGGATGGACTGCCGCCATCTCTACCGGGGACTGGACGAAGGGATCTAGGCCGTCGCCGCCTGACCGGCCATGGAACCACCACGGTGCCTACAGCCGGCGCCGTCAGGCCCACCATGCTCGCCAGTAGATGCACATCGAAGCCGCCGGCCATCCCAAGCCCATCTGGGCAAGACCAGATCGGCGATCTCGGCCACCACCACAGGGGCGACTCCTCCGCGGGGAGGTTGCGCCTCCACTGACTCTGCCATCACGCATGTCGTAGGGACCCCACCGATCCTTGCCGCCGGATCTCCGCCGAACTATGTGTCGCCGCCCCCCCGGAAAAATTGCCACCACCCCGCGAGGGATAAGGCCCCGCCGCCGTCATCATAGGCCAGGCTTCGCTGGTGAGGCCTCAGGCGGCGGCAGGACGGAGGATGCGAGGGGAGGGGGCCTAGGGCCGGTCGCGCGATTGCCCCCCGTGTCGCCTAGGGTTGGCGACGCGGGTGTGTGTGTGTACCCCGTAGTCGTTGTCATGCAAAGGAATATGACATTGATGAAGCGTGTCATAATAAACGGAATGGTGGAAAGTTGCATGTCAATATATCTTGGAATGGCTATGGAAATGCCATTATAGGTAGGTATGGTGGCTGTTTGAGGAAGGCATATGGTGGGTGTATGGTATCGGCGAAAGTTGTGCGACACAATAGAAGCTAGAAATGGTGGAAGGGTGACAGTGCGTATAATCCATGGACTCAACACTAGTCATAAAGAACTCACATACTTATTGCAAAAATCTATTAGTTATCAAAAAGAAGTATTATACGCATGCTCCTAGGGGGATAGATTGGTAGGAAAGGACCATCGCTCGTCCCCGACCGCCACTCGTAAGGAAGACAATCAATAAATAAATCATTCTCCAACTTCATCACATAATGGTTCACCATACGTGCATGCTATGGGAATCACAAACTTTAACACAAGTATCTCTAAAATTCACAACTACTCTACTAGCATGACTCTAATATCACCATCTTCATATCTCAAAAAAATCATAAAGAATCAAACTTCTCATAGTATTCAACGCACTTTATATGAAAGTTTTTATTATACCCATCTTGGATGCCCATCATATTAGGACTAATTTTATAACCTAAGCAAGTTACCATGCTATTCTAAAATACTCTCAAAACAATATAAGTGAAGCATGAGAGTTCAACAAGTTCTATAAAATAAAACCACCGATGTTCTCTAAAAAGATATAAGTGAAGCACTAGACCAATATTGTCTAGCTCAAAAGATATAAGTGAAGCACATAGACTATTCTAATAAATCACTATTCATGTGTGTCTCTTCCAAAAGGTGTGTACAGCAAGGATGATTGTGGTAAACTAAAAAGCAAGACTCAAATCATACAAGACGCTCCAAGCAAAACACATATCATGTGGTGAACAAAAATATAGCCTCAAGTAAAGTTACCGATAGACGAAGACAAAAGAGGGGTTGCCTTCTGAGGCATCCCCAAGCTTAGGCTTTTGGTTTTACTTGAATTTTACCTTGGGGTGCCTTGGGTATCCCCAAGCTTAGGCTCTTTCCACTCCTTATTCCAAATTCCATCCAATCCTTACCCAAAACATGAAAACTTCACAACACAAAACTTCAACAGAAAATCTCATGAGCTCCATTAGTATAAGAAAATAAATCACCACTTTAAGATACTGTAATGAACTCATTCTTTATTTATATTGGTGTAAAACCTACTATATTCCAGCTTCTCTATAGTTCATACCCCCTGTCGGTGTCAAAACCGGCGGATCTCGGGTAGGGGGTCCCGTACTGTGCGTCTAGGCGGATGGTAACAGGAGACAAGGGACACGATGTTTTTACCCAGGTTCGGGCCCTCTCGATGGAGGTAAAACCCTACTCCTGCTTGATTAATATTGATGATATGGGTAGTACAAGAGTAGATCTACCACAAGATCAGAGAGGCTAAACCCTAGAAGCTAGCCTATGGTATGATTGTTGTTCGTCCTACGGACTAAAACCCTCTGGTTTATATAGACACCTGAGAGGGCTAGGGTTACACAGATTCGGTTACAATGGGAGGAGATCTACATATCGTATCGCCAAGCTTGCCTTCCACGCCAAGGAAAGTCCCATCCAGACACGGGACGAAGTCTTCAATCTTGTATCTTCATAGTCCAAGAGTCCGGCCAAAGGTCATAGTCCAGTCCTCCGGACACCCCCTAATCCAAAACTCCCTCAATAGCCCCTGAACCAGGCTTCAATGATGACGAGTCCGGCGCGCAAATTGTCTTCGGCATTGCAAGGCGGGTTCCTCCACTGAATACTTCATAGAAGATGTTGAACACAAGGATAGTGTCCGGCTCTACAAAATAAGTTCCACATACCACCGTACAGAGAATAATATTTGTACAAATCTAATCTGCTGACGTATTCCGCAGCGTGACATCATGCCACGGCCAAGTCTCACCGCAGCATGACATCATACCACCGTAGAGAGAATAATATTCGTTTTACTGTCCCACCTCAACGCGTTTAGCGAGGCGGTTTCCTTGGCACGTCTTGTCAAAGTAGAGATCGTGTCCCCTTATTATGGGACTCTCATTACTAAGGGTGTGGGTAACCCAACCGTGCCATTGGTATGTCTCCTTAATCGAAAGTGAGTCCCAAACGGTCACGGGGAGGGCTCTTGGAATTTAACCTCTTTATAAAGAGACCAAGGCTCGAATCCTCCCTTTCAATCCCGATCAAATCCGCCTCTCGCCTTGAGTTCCAACACCCAAAGCTCCAGATTCAGGCGCTTCGGACCTTTCGACAATGTCTGGCTCCGACCTCCAAGGCCGGTGGATGCCTTCCTCCGTTATGGAAGAAGACGTGCGAAAGCTGAGAGATGCCAGGTATCTAACCGGTGAAATCTCACATAGGCTGCCTGCTCATGTCTCACTCCCAAAACCGGTGAGAGCGTGGTGTTCATGTCTCACTTCCTTCGGGGGCTAAGCTTCCCGATTGATCCCTTCGTGATGGGGCTCATGTTTTATTACTGGCTAGAATTTCACGATTTGGCTCCGGAGTCCACCCTCCAAATCTCATCGTTCATCATCGTGTGTGAGGCCTTCCTCCATATTACTCCTCACTTCGGATTGTGGCTTAAGACCTTCAAGGTAGAACCGAAGACAATCGAGGGGCAGCACGTAGAGTGCGGAGGTGCTGTTATAAGCAAGATTGCCGACGCTCCATGGCCCGAGGGCTCTTTTCAAGAGCAGTTCGGCTTATGGCAACGTGAGTGGTTTTATATCACAGCTCCCAGGGGCACCACATGGGTGGCGCCACCTGTTTTTCGCTCGGGTCCCCCACCACGACTAGCGTCATGGGTCAATAAAGGGCTTAACTGGGGGCCTTCCAAGGACGTGCCCTTGCAGCAGGGCCGCCTTCGAGATCTCCTAGAAAGAGATATCAATCTGGCCGTAGCGACGCAAGTTATGTTGATTCGCCGCATACTGCCCTGCAAACGTCACCCCCTCCGCCTGTGGGAATTTAATCCGGAAGGACCGCGAGCCCTCCAACATTTTATCGGCGCGACGCCCATGGAGATGTATAAATTATTCTTCGGATCACAAGCAACATGTCCGGACTCGTCCGTGGACGCAGGTCTGAGCTGCAATCGCCCGGACACTCAAGTGAGTAGCCCTGTACCTGGACACGTTATCCGTATATTTATCATAAAATTGCCCTTAAAAGAGCTATCTTTTGAACAGGAGTGGATAGCAAAAGCAAAGCTTATCAGGTGTCCGACCCCCTCCCTGAGACCACACCGGATCCCGTGTTAACCCGGATGCTGGAGGTTGCGCCTTTGGAAGAAGGCGAAGAGGGGAACAAAGAAGCTACCGCCTCCGCAAAGGAGGCTGTCAGGAAAGGAGGAATCGGGAATTCCTCTAGCCAGGGAGAGAAGATGACCGCCTCTGAAGACCCGGAGGCGATGGCCTCAAAGCGGGGGAAGAAATCTTCGTCAGAGGGTCCGGCGCCAGAGGGTGCCCCGGCCGCATTGCGCCCCCAAGGGGATCAGCTCTCCACCGAGCCGTAAGTAAAGAGAGGGGTTTTAAAATGAGAGACATCCCTGTTTTATTTCTGAGGAAGATAACCGAAATTTTACCTTGTAGTTCCGATCTCAACCCTTCTCAACAGAGCTCATCTTCAGGGGATCTTTGTCCAGAGATGATGGAGAGCGGAACGCCTCCCCCAGCTGTACTATCTTGCGAGGCGGGCGACCCCGAGGTATCGTCTCGGAGGGTTTCTCCGAATCTGGCCCTCAAAAAAGGTCTTCGGACGAGTCCGGCACCGTCCGGTGCATGGTCGGAGGAGCTGAAGGATCTGCTCGGGCGAGCGTCTATCTCAGAAGAACACCGTGTGTTGATGAATACGGTGATTAGAAGGATTTCATCTGCGGAAAGCGGATTGTACGAGGCCGCCAGGAGTTTACTGACAGGTTTTGAGGTACGTGAAATGATGTACCTTTTGACAGATCTGCATATATAAAATGCGCCATGTATAGATAGTAGCCCCTAAGACTCTGTGCATTGTCAAAAATGATGGCGCGCAGAGGATCATAATCCCAGGTACAATATGTCGCCTTTCCTATGTAGGTGGCGAAGTGTTCGGTGGCTAGCCGGACTGATGAATTTGCCAAGCTAAAGCGGCAACTTGACGTGGCAGATGCCGACATCGCGCTTGTCAACGAGCGGCTGGACGAGGCACAAGGTATGTAATGTCTCCGAAGACATCTGGTAAGAGGAGCTTGATGCCCATACCTTATAACATGTGTGCTTTAATGCAGATGGTGTCGCTGCCATGGAGAGCCTTCGGGCAGAACTTGCCCGAGCCAAGGACCAGGCCAGGAAAAGTGATGTGGCTGCCTTAAAGGCGGCTGTAGAGCTAAAAGCCGAACAGGCTGCTCACTGCCAGAGCAAGAAGGACATGGCCGAGATGGCTATAAAATTGAAGAATGTTGCCGACCGCTGCAAGCTTCTTCAAAAAGAAGATAGGGTGGCACAGAAGGACCTAGAGAAGGTCACTACCGAGGCCAAGGATACACGCTCTGCGATGAGAGCGATGAAGGAGGAGCTATGTCAGGCCGGAGATATCACGGCTGGAAAGCCCTATATGCTGCGGATGAAGTTCGGGGATCCTAAGTATGCTCCGTTGGACCGGAAGTGGAGTGCAGTGAACACTTATCTGGACTTGGCGGCGAGTGCCGCGGACGTGACCGAACACTTCCGGGGTCGAAATGACCACGAAGTGGAAGAACTTTTTTGGTCACAGTTCCACAATCCAGAGCACCCACTTTTGGTAGCCGATCGTTTGGCCGCATGGGCGGAGCTGAACAGGTTATCCGGACTCGCCATGAAGCATGTCGTGAGTCATCTGTGGCCGAAAAGGCTCGAGCCGAAGAGTTATTTTAGCTTGGTGCAGCAGTTCCTTGGTGCGGTGCCGCATATTGATGCAATGAAGAGGTCAGCGTGCATAGAGGGTGCACATATGGCTCTTGCCCGTGTCAAGACATACTGGGCGGAGATGAAGGCCAGTGCTGTTGCATCCCAAGATTCGGACGAAAGCCGAGTACCTGCCGAGCACTATTTCGAGGAAGTTCTGCAGGGCGCTTGTTTAATAGAGACGCAGTGCTCGGAGGATGTTATGTTCGAATAACGTGTATTATTGTAAAACAATGTTTCGATGGAATATAAAAGCTTTTTATACTTGTGCTTTCAAGAATTAGAATACCTCATGTGCGGCCGTTAATGTATATGTGTATATGACCTGAAAGATGGCAGTCGTTGGCTTCAGCCCCCACACATATAATGTGGGGGTGTTTGTAGAAGGCGCATTTTCACACTTGATCCAACGTCTTGGTCCTATAAAGGAGGTGATAGCACAGCGAACTAGGCAACCGGACTATAATGCTTTATCACTTTCACTTAGCCATAGGAGTTTGACAGTGGGGCTACTAGATAGCCCCTAGGGGCACCGCGCTCACCCGAATTCGGGGTGCGTGTGTGCCTGACCGGGAAACGGCCCTTCGTTAATGCGGAGGAATCCTAAAGATTCCGGCAAGTCATCGAGTGGTTGACCTGTCTCATGCTATATCATGATAGTCAGTTTTCGGCTTTCTCTACTGAGGTGCTCGCCTGGCCGAACCGGGGCACAATCGCAGTAGTTCTCCTGGTGCCGCCTTAGCCGATAGAGCAGAACGTAAGGCAGCAAAACACAGGAGCCGGGCAAACCCAACATTTTACCAAAGACATGATTCGGAGCTGATGCATATAAGGCCAAACTCACGACGGCGAACACTCCCTAAGGTATTCGGTCTTTATGAAAACGGGCTGAACAAAAGCCCTTGGTAAGAAGCCCCTGGTGTCCAGGTACGCGCAAAATTCTGGCATGGCCACATGCCAAGACGCCAGCCTCCTCCTCGGTTATAACAAAAAACTGGGGGATGTTATCAACAAGAGACAGTAAAAATGGTTTACGCAGGGTCTTAATCTGAAAAGAATCCTTGGAATGGGTCCCTACTGCACATCTGCACTGGTGTCTCCGTTGTGCCGTATCCTGGACGGGTGTAGCACGGTGTTAATCTGTAAAAGAGAGGAACTTAGTTGAAAACAATCGTGCGAAAAATCTATATTATACTATTAAATAAACAAAGTATAATTCAGAAAATGGGTAGAATTGAGCTTTATTGTCTCTTGTTGTATACGCGCGGAGCCCCTTGTACAGGGGTATGCGGCTAGTAAGCCATTGTATGTTTATGCCGGACTCGTCTAGCCATGTCCGGGCTCTTGAGCGACCGGTTTATGTGCTTTAACTAGTAAAGCTGGTTTAGTGTGCGGCTGTCAAGGCAGCCGCACCATCTTCCGCGCTCGAGGAACACTCGATATTTCCCTTTAATGAGATGATGCCTCGCGGACCGGGCATTTTAAGTGTAAGGGATGCATAATGTGGTATTGCGTTAAAGCGGGCGAAAGCTTCGCGTCCCAGTAGTGCTTGATAGCTACTTGTGAATGGGGCGATGTGGAAGGTTAGCTTTTCACTTCGGAAGTTGTCGGGGAGCCGAACATAACTTCTAACAAGAGGGAACCCGTACAATGGGTATATGGGCCTGGCATTACCCCTTGAAAGGAAGTGTTTCCATGGCGAATTATTGTTGGGTTTATCCCCATTTTGCGGATTGTGTCCTGGTATAGCAGGTTTAGATCACTGTCGCCGTCCATTAGGACTTGTGTAAAGTGGAGTCTGTCAATTATCAGATCTAATATCAAGGCAGTCCACCCTGCGTTCCGGATACTTCTAGAGTAATCCTGATGATCGAAGGTGATTGGTTGTAACAACCAGTGGTGGGACTCCTCTGGGACACGCCGTATGGCGTGTATCTCCATAGGCGCCACTCTGTTTTTCCCTTTTGTCACATGAATTGAATTTACTGTTTTGACTTCTTGCAGGAACTTCTTTTGTTCTCCGGTGCTCTGCTTGTGGGGTTCGTCGTCGTCCTCGCTTGGTATGTCGAGCCCCTTGTGTTCGGCGTTGAGTTTGCCGGATTGCTTGAAGACCCAACAATCTCTGTGGGTGTGGTTTGCAGGCCTCCCAGGAGTACTGTGGATTGGGCATATTTTGTCCAAGATTTTGTTGAGGTTAGATAGCTCGTCCCTATTATCTTTGGGGCAGCTTTTTCTGATTCTGCCGAGAGCTTTTGACTCCGGCGTTGTCCACCATACATAGTCAAACCTACGATGGTCACCATACATAGTCAAACCAACTGATCATGTCCTCTTCACAGCTTGATCTCATCGACAATGCTTTGTAGCTTGCTTCAGTAAGGAGCCGCCTACGATGGAGGCAGGCTTATTCGCAGCTTGCCTCCCAATTTTAAGGGCATAGTTCTTTGCATCATGCTCTCCTTACAAGTTGGAAAGGGTCATAGCTAAAATAATAAAACAACAAAAGAAGATTTTTCGAGATCTAAATCATGGGAGCTCGACAAAGAAAAAATTTGATGAGCTCAAGGCAATCAAGCTCAGTAAAACACAGTTTTTATGTATTTTATTTTCTTTGTTCATCTTTTTTCATTTCTTAATTATCTTTTTATTTTCTTGTAATCCTATAGGAAATGTGTTTCACTAGTAGAAAAGGGGGCAATGGTCCAGGCCAGGTCACCCCATTAGTCCCGGTTCAATTCAGAACAGGGACCAATGGGGGCATTGGACCCGGTTCGATAGCCCCGGGGGCCGGCCGGGCCACGTGGGCCATTGGTCCCGGTTCGTCTGGACCTATTGGTTCCGGTTGGTGGGACGAACCGGGACCAATGCGCCTCGCTCCTGGGCCACCACCATTGGTCCCGGTTGGTGGCTCAAACCGGGACCAAAGGCTTCCTTTTAGTCCCGGTTCATACCACCAACCGGGACTAAAGTGTTGGTCCTCGTTGCGGCCAGAGTTTAGTCCCACCTTGCCAACCGAAGGGGGCTCACACCGGTTTATAAGCTCCTCCCTCTCTGCCTTGTTGAGCTGCTCTCAAAGTGAAAATAGATGCCCTTATACAGGAAATTTGACCTAAATTCATATTGAATTTCTCTGAAGTTAGTAGAATTTTAATATGAATTTAGGTCTAATTTTCTCTATAAGCGCATCTATGCTCATTTCGGAGTAGTTTTTTATATAGTTTTTTTCTTTTTTCTGCTATATTTTTTTTATTTCTGAGTTGTAATAAGTCATTAAAAATAAGCATCTATGCTCATTTTTTAGTTAAGTTAATCACAACTATTTTTTCTTCTATTTATTTCTGAATTGTAATAAGTCATTAAAAATAAGCATCTATGCTCATTTTTTAGTTAAGTTAATCACAACTATTTTTTATTGTATTTATTTCTGAGTAGTTTTTTATATAGTTTTTTTTTCTTTTCTGCTATATTT
>NC_041383.1:74992060-74993048 GCF_002162155.2 Triticum dicoccoides
ATATTTATTTTTTTCTTTTTATTTCTGAGTTGTAATAAGTCATTGAAAATAAGCATCTATGCTCATTTTTTAGTTAAGTTAATCACAACTATTTTTTCTTCTATTTATTTCTGAATTGTAATAAGTCATTAAAAATAAGCATCTAAGCTCATTTTTTTAGTAAAGATAATCACAACTATGTTTGCTTCTATTTATTTCTGAGTAGTTTTTTATAAAGTTTATTTTTCTTTTCTGCTATATTTATTTTTTTCTATTTATTTCTGAATTGTAATAAGTCATTAAAAATAAGCATCTATGCTCATTTTTTAGTTAAGTTAATCACAACTATTTTTGCTTCTATTTATTTCTAAGTAGTTTTTTATATAGTTTTTTTTCTTTTCTGCTATATTTATTTTTTCTTTTTATTTCTGAGTTGTAATAAGTCATTAAAAATAAGCACAACTATTAAAAATAAGTCATTAAAAATAAAAAAGAGGCGCAATGCTCATTAATTTGCTTCAAGCCTTTCGGAATAGTGTCAACTGCACTGCACATAGCTCTGTGCAGTCTACCCTATTCCTCAAGGCTTGAAGCTAACCAACGTGCAGGTGAGCATTGAGCCTCTTCTTCATCGTCTCTGCACTCAAGGCTTATAAACAGCTGCGAGTGCCTCTCCCTTGGCGAGGTGGGACCAAAAAAACAGCTGCAGAAAGAATTCACTAAAAAACAGTTGCAGAAAATAAAAAATTAGACGGGTCCATTGGTACCGGTTGGTGGCGCCAACCGGTACCAATGCCCCTCTTTGGTACCGGTTGGTGCCACCAACCGGTACCAATGCCCGCCTTTTGTCCCGGTTGGAGCCACCAACCGGGACCAAAGGTCCTCGTTTCCCGCCCTTTGGGCTGCCGAAAAGAGGCCTTTGGTCCCGGTTAGTGGCTCCAACCGGGACAAAAGGCGGGCATTGGTACCGGTTTGACGTACGAACCAGGACCAAAGCCTTTGCTATATA
>NC_041383.1:74993635-74996278 GCF_002162155.2 Triticum dicoccoides
TGTTAGATTTTTTTTTCGTTAGTAGATTTTTTTTAGATTTTTTATGATTTTTGTTAGATTAGTTAGAAAAATACTAGTTAGAAAAATGAAACTACTTTATTTTTAGAAAAAAACTAGTTAGAAAAATGAAAAAAATAGGAAGAGAAAGTGTTTAATATAATTAGTTAGAAAAATATTAGTTTATTTTTAGTAAGTACTACTTTATTTTATTTATAGTAAGAACTTCATATATAGTTGAAGTAGCTAGTTGATTTAATAAACTACTTTATTTTACTATATATAGAAGTAGTTTGTTTTTAGTAAGTACTACTTTATTTATTTATAGTAAGTGTTTAGTAGTTGAACTAGCTAGTTGATTTAATTAACAAAACTACTTTATTTAACTATATATAGAAGTAGCTCCCGCATCAACGTCGGCGATGCCTATCCCGCATCCTCGTCGTCGTCGACTCGGCGGTGGAGGCTTGCTTGATCAGGGCCATGTTCGTGACTGGGCTTCGCCGGGCTGGTATTGGGAGGTGCTACCTTCCGGGGGACGTAGGTTGGTGAGGAGGCAGCCCATTGTTGACCCGATCCTTGTTTGGTGGCGGTCGCGTGGGCCAGTGACGGTCTTCCGGACACCGCGGAGGTGGTACGTCACCGTGTCAGCGAGGAGGACGAGCACGTCCGTCGCTACATGATTGCATTGGAGGGCAGGTTCGACAATACCTGACAGGTTCTTCAAGGATCTCACTGGAGCTATGATCCTGTGATGGTTCCTTATCTTTGGGTATCCACCGCCCGCGTCGATACCCGTCGGGCGCTACGGTTCTAGTTGTATTAGTGATGCTATATTAGTGATAATATTCGACGATGTATGGACACCAAGAGATGATGTACTTTTGCTTATAATTATTGAATGCATGCTAATTTGAATACTACTTTATTTTATGATTTGGTTTTGCTTATTTTATGATTTGGTTTTGCTTATTGAATGCTCATATTGGATAAGTTCTCCTTCATTCCCGTGTGCTAGACAATTTGATGTAATAATGTACTCAGGAATGAAAGGAGGAGCTACATACATCACCGATAGTCAACCCACGATTAATAATCTAGTTTAATATTTGAATTATGAACATAGGCCGGAAATGTCGTACTCGGACGACGAAAACCGCCCGAGGGAGTGCGACTGGTGCCACGACGACCGAGGTATCTGCGACAGGTTCATTGAGCTGGACGAAGATCGTCGCTTCAGCATTAAGCTCGAGGAGACCTTCGATGTTCATACGGTACGCAACCGACGACAATAGTTTTTTTCGTAATTACTCATGACTTCAACTATTTTAATCATGACAATATTTTTCATCTTTTCCAATTCGACTAGCTTATCCCATGCTTTGCAAGACGCTATGTCTTGGAGAGGATGGGTTTTGAAAACCATGAAAGTTTCGAAACCAAAAAAATTATCCTAAGTACCCATCATGGTGTGGATTTTCAAGTAAAGCTGTACAATGCTCAGAGTGTAACCCATTTTAGTTGCAAAAATTGGAAAGCACTTTGCAAGATGTATGGTCTTGATGAGGGTATGTTTGTCACCATGGATCTTGGTGATCCTACAATCGAGCAAGAGAGACTTTCGATTTGGGTCCTTGTGGATACACCTCCAATTCTTCCCCCATGTGAGCTTAATATAGTTATTAAGTAATTCATATTATTTATTTCAAAATAGTTGACAACTTATCTCCATTGACAGCTTATTTTTATTCTTCAAAGAATGTGCGGAAGATGGTAGACAGAACCTACTACACCGAAGGCTCTGAATTAACTTATCAGGAGAAAACTCATCTGGTCGCATTTTGTACTGATCTTGAGAATTATAATATCTACAATCAAACTCCTCAACATTATGGTCAATACATGCCACTAGTGCACGTGTTGAACTACGATAACTACCATGGAGATACCCTGGTAAGATTTTTTTACTATTACGACATCCATGATCTTTTTGCACACTTCTAAAACTAGTACATCATTGCTAACTACGAAGTTATTACTATGTTTTTCAACAGATAATCCCGAATAATTGTGTGCCTCATCCGATGTATACGCATGGTAGCCTTCATGTTTTGAACATACAACCAGGTCGTCCTACGAATCTCAACTGTCCATACCGGGTTTCTAAAAGAAGTGAAGACATAGCAATCAAAGAATTGAAAAAATGTATGGACAGTCGTAAGGAGCTTCTTGGAAGCAACAAGCAGTGAAGGGCAAGAATTGGAGACAGGATGATCGCCATTCTTCATAATGGAGAGTCAGGGTCTATATTGTTTTATGCTATTTTACCTTTAGGGTGTTTAGGTCCTACCTTATACTGATGATCATGTGCTAAGAACAATTATGTAGGGTTGGGTTCGATGACTATGAGGATGATCGTATGACTTATTATTAATAACGAGCAGAAGTTGTATGATGATGCATAGGACTTGTTATTATATATGATGATGTATGATATTGCGCATGCATGAGCATGTTATATCAGCGGGTGAAATGAACATAGCAGCAGCGTTGATATAAGAGAGAACTCTCTATTAGCTAGCTAATAACAACCTAAAAATAACCCCCAAAACCCCTAAAGCAGACACATTTGTAAAAAAAAATGAA
>NC_041383.1:74996477-75001155 GCF_002162155.2 Triticum dicoccoides
CCGGCCACATGGAGGCCCATCTGTCCCGGTTCGTGTTTGAACCGGGACTAATGGGTGGAGGTATTAGTAACGACCCATTAGTCCCGGTTCATGAACCGGGACTAAAGGCCCTTACGAACCGGGACTAATGGGTGTTTTTCTACTAGTGTTTGCTACCGTTTCAAATTCGTCACTCACTTTCTCAATACCTTAAGTTTTTTTAAGGAAGGGGTTGTTGTGGACGACGAGGTCTCCTTGTCGACGAGCTTCAGCACGTTGCAGCAGTGTCTAGGCCTGGCGTATGTTAGCTGTTGCAGTTACCTTACTGGAGCTTGCGTGCCAGATTAGTGTGAAATCCATCTGGATCTCACGCCTGGTTGTCAGTGGGTGGTGCAGGCTGGTGGTCGTGGTCGTCGGGTTCAAGGCTTAGGACGTGGTCCATGGCGGTGCGGTGGAGGCTGCTGGCGGTGTGCAGTCGCTTGGCAGTGGAGCGTCGGTCCATGACAGTCAGCGGGTTAGGTTGCGGGGACGATTGTACGCTTCCACAGCCCTTCTGCGGCAACATGTGGCGGATGCTCCGGTGTCTCTCTCTGGTGGGTAGGTGGCTGATGCTCGCCATATGTAGTGATGGGCAGGGAGAAATGGTGGGGAATTATAGGGGTGGCGCTGATCCGGTCGTGCCACCCATAGCCAGCACAAAGCGGTGGTAGTCTTGGATGTGGTCTGGTCCTGCAATTTCACTTCTTCCCTAACCTAGTGACTCCTAGTCCAAGACCAAGCTGGGCAAGAGGATTGTTGGTGGATTCGTTGATGGTTGGGCCCTGTCGGTCAGTCATGGCCTGAAGCCATGGATGGAATCTTGGATGTCTGGACTCTAGGGCAGTAACCCTGATGGTGGAAGCGGTGGTGCTCATGGGCTGAGCGCAAGGCTTAGAAGTTGGTTAGTTACCATGCTCGCCTGGGCGTCATCGTGACTGTTGCTTGACGATCAGTGTCGGAGGTGGAGCGAGCTTACCAGGGTGAAAACCGTTCATGCCTTTGGTCAGACAGACAGAAGCGTCATCCATGCACATCGTCACCTTCTTGAAGTACCCTTCGTGGTTGCTCTAGATGAAAATCTTGATCCTTTGGATTGGGTGGTGGCAGGGCTCAGGTTTTGTGTCCTTCATGAAGGCACTACCTAGGAGCTCTAGGTTCGTTAGGCATGCTGCTTTGTCTCTTCGTCGTGGCTTGCGCGCGATTGAGAACTAGTTCGACTTCTTAGTGAGGCCTAGTGTTTATATGTTGTGTACTTGGACTTGTATGGGGTATTGTGGCTACTCCATAGCAACTCTGTATCTTAGATTGGATGCGTGTGTGCTGATGGCGTGTTGTATTTTATTGTTGTATGTTGGTCTTGCTTTTTAACTTAAAGCAGGGTGAGAGCCTTTTCTGGTGTAGAGGAGGAGGAGTAGTAACAACAACCATGAGATTTTGTATCAGGTTAACTATTAGGTGGCTAGAAAGAAAATCATGCAGAGCAGAGATGGTTCTACTCAAGTATTATGGTTGTCAACTTGTCATCACATCGCATGCATCACAAGCAAGACACGTATATACACTACTAGAATTCATAGCATTTTCAGAGTGTCGTAGTGTTTGTCGAGTTGATTTTATCGGGCACTTAGGGGTTGTTTGGTTTGTGCCCCAAATTGCCCTGCCAAAATTTTGGCATAGCCAAAGCAAGGGCATGACCAAAATTTTGGTGTGGTAGTGTTGTTTGGATTGCATCCGTAGCACCTACCGGTTTTTTGGCAAAATGGTTGGGTCTCAGTTTAGTTTGTAGCCAATTAACATACCACATATCAATATTTGAGGTCTTTTTTCTTCTTTAGCAAATGAGCATCTGACGTCCTAACTTGATTTCTTTTATATATAAGGAGCAAAATAAATCTTGATGACCAAACATTTAGAGAAAAAAAAGAGTAAACAAAGGTTCATTGAAGCAGCATGCACACGTGTTGGCCGTGTGAAACACACACACGTACTAGCCAGCTGGATAAATACGATCCGTGGAGGCATAAGCATACAAGCTAGCTAATCAATTTGCCAGCTCACATAACACCCAAGCATAACACGGGGGAATGCTAGCAGGCTGACAACCAATATTTTGGCGCACGAATTCATTGCGCTCGGCTCGCCCACGTGTTGGCAAGAATTGCATGGGCAAACGCCGGTTGGGTTTGGCAATCCAAATATTTGGTCTCCAACCAAACAGCAGCCAAAACTCATGGGCATGCTAATATTTTGGCAAGGCCAGCTTTGGCTCGAAACCAAACACACCCTTAGCAAAGCAATAGAAAGTCGAGTGTCAATAAAAAACTCAGCAGAGAGATAGCACTCAACCAAGATATCATTTTGCCAAGTACACGTCGGACAGAACTCGGCAAACACAAGTGCTCTAGGCAAAGTGCATGACACGTGTCCCTTGTCGCCACAGTTGACAGAACGTTGACGTTGTTGCAATGTGTGTTGAGTTGGGTACTCGGCAAAGAAGTTTTGCTGCTAGTGTGTTCATCTTTGACAACTATGGGACTCGACAAAGGTCTATTTTGAACTTGTATCTTTTGTTTATTGTATATTATTTCTTTTCTTTTCTTTTCTTTCTTTCTCCTTTCTATTTTATATCTTTTATTTCCCACCATTTTTCTCATGTCATTATGTTCCGTTGTTTCTCAAACTCCACTTTTACCGCCCTCCATTGGTATAAGTCACATCACTCCCTACTCGTTTTAACTTAGATCCATGAGCAAATGGTAGTATTGTAGGTTATGCAAGTATTGATTCATGATGTTTGATGAGTGGGTTTTTGCATCACTTTTCCGTGTCTATTCTAATAGAAAAATCCATCGCATCATATCCATCTACCAATTTTTCATGTTCACAATGCATAGCTTTGGTTCTTTACTCACTTTAGCTAATTCATTACACAACTTATAGTTCTTATTAGTTTCCCTTTATTTTGTTGTCTTTGTAGGTGTAAACACACAAGAAAGGAAAATGAAAGACCACCATTGACTGCTGCGAAGCAAAATTTGAGGTATGTGAAGTGGACTCTAAAGTATGGCTGCAAATACACATGAAAGAAAGAGGAAAGACCACATATACTGACAGTAATATGGCAGGAGAACTGGATGACAGAAAAAGCCCACTTGGCGTTGCATATTATTTTGGAGAAAAATTGGTCCCTTGGTTGTTGCAGAAGCAAAAGATAGTTGCACTTTCATCTCGTGAAGCTAAGTACACATTGCAACAGTGGTGGTGGCATGTCAAGGGGTTTGTCATGCAACCTTGATGAGTGAACAACCGAGGAAAGTGAAGCTCAAGGTTGATAAGAACATAGATACGATGAATAAATTAGAAGTTTTCCTACAAAAAAGAAGATACGAAGTTCCATTACATCAAAGAATGTGTGGGAAAAGGGAAGGTGGAGATTGAGTACCCAACACAAACGATTAGTTCGCAGATATTCTGATAAAGTCACTTGGAAGGGGGAATTTCTTTTTTTAGAGAAAAGGCGCAAGGCCCGACTTCAAATTAATGAAGCCATCAACCGGCTAGGATACAACAGTGCTGATACAAAGGCGAAAGCTTGAAGAAAAACTGAAAGATAAAAGGCGGCGTGCACGCACATTACAGAGCTAAGCGGAGCAATGGCGAGCAGGGCACCACCACAGCGAAAACAGGATCAAGTTGCCGGAGAACTCTACGCAAGCTAGAACAGCGGAGCAACTGCAATAAGTAGACTACACAAGTGGAGGCCGAGAGGACCCAGGCTGCGTGGAGAAAAGCATGGCTCCAGATCTGGCCGCCCCGAGCCTTGTCGGAGGGGAGATCCAATCGCCCCTACATCTGAACCGTGCCACAACACGCAGACGCCGTCCACCGGCCGGTTGCCCAGAGCCGAACAAGATGAAGAGCCGTTGAAGGATTGCAGGGGGGCACCTCGTCACCACCAAAGCCGCCATCCCGGAGAGCAGAGCAACGCCGCCGCCACCAAGCACCTTGCCGCGAGACCACAACCTCGCCCTCCCTTGAACGACGCCTCCAAGGAGGACCGAGACGCCACAGCGCCACCGCCGTTCGGCCAGCAAGGCCAAGGCTTTCGCCCGGGATCGTGGTAGAGGAGAAAGGAGGTGACGAAGAAGGCCGACACGCCCTCAGGATGGAGATCGACACCGGAGCGCCGCCATCGTCGGGGTCGACGGGAGGTCGACCAGGGGTTTCCCCCGTTCTAGGATGGCCACCACCCACCCTCATGTGCCAGATCTGGCGGCCCGGAGGAGCAGCGCCCAGATCGGACGAGGGAGGACCACAGCAGAGGAGAGGAGACCGGGAAGCAGCCAGCCGAGGCCAGCAGCACATCCCGCAGCAGCGACGAGCCTCCACCGCCCCACCGCCGCCCACACGGCCAGTGGGGACGGCCAGCACCGGCGGCGCCATCCGCCGGACGAGATCGACGCCGCCTTCGCCAATCAGGGCCGCCACCCTAAGATCCAACGCCCCCTGCAGCGCAGAGCAGCAGAGCCTCGCCGCCACCTTCACCGGCAGCCGCGCCGGTGAGCGCCTCGGGTGGCGGCGGGGCGGGGAAGGGGGAGGGAGGGGACGGTGAGGCCAGGGTTAGGTCGCTCTCATGTCGCCCATGAGGGGCGACGTGAGA
>NC_041383.1:75001512-75014732 GCF_002162155.2 Triticum dicoccoides
GGGGGCGAGAGTCTGTAGAATGTTTCCGAAGGGGGAATTTCTAGGAGATGCACAAGAGGTTTGGAGTGAAGGCACTTGAGTACCAATGATTATGTGTTTCGGGGCGGTGAATGTGAGTCCTTGTAATCACATAAAATAGTAGAGTCTCGAGTTGTATAAGATAGCGAATGCAGGAGGTTCATTCCAAGTCGTCTTAGTGTAAATCTCTTAGAGATGAAAAAGAGTTTAAACCTGATTTATTTGTGATCAGGGTCGCGGCATGTTGGGCAATTATCCTTGGCCGTGTTGGGCATGGTGTCGGGTCTTTGACCCCTATATAAAGTAAAATAAAAAGCTTTAAGAAGCTACACGTTAGAGCAGCACAAATTACTGTCCTTCCTTGTTTGATCTAGGTTAACCACCTCCAGATTCGATCCTTGAGGTAACAAGCACGTGTCCAAAATTATTGTAGGATCCATTCCACAGAAGAAAGAGCTACTGCGTCCGTTCTTGTAAGCAATTCTATGATGAAGGATGTCTTTGTTACCACTACAACCTTATACTTGACCTTTTATTTACCACAATCTCTGGTGAGAAATGGTGAGCACACAATAAGCTTACTGAAGACCTTGGGCCCTCCCTCTTGTTCCATTTTCTGAACCTGCATGCAGAGTAGGAGGAGGACGAGGAGTAGGAGCACTGATGATGAAACAACCTCCTTGAGATTTTCTATCAGGTTAATTATTAGATGGTTGTAAAGAAAATTATGCAGAGAAGATATGATTCGACTCAACTCTTATAGTTGTCATCACATCACATGCATCCCAGGCAAGACACATATATAAGCAAATCACATCCCACATATAAAAACCGATACTTTTATTCATCACAACAAAGGTAAATAAAAAAGCCAGTTGGGCGGCTTGATAGGATCTTCTAGACAAGAGAAAAGTCTACTAGATCTCTTCCGCTTATTCAAATTGATTGAGAAATACACACCGAAAATGAGAGCATTAGCCGCTAGCTAGTAGCTTAGAGAGGGTGCACGTAGACACCAAGCGCATCGAGATATATCCCACTGCGTCCGAAGAAGCCCACGATGCTGCTATTCTTTTGCACTGGTATGGTGAAAGTGGTTCCCTTCGCTTGTCCGAAAGGCCCGTATGTCTTCACGTTGGTGACAAATTTCAGTGATGTTATTATGTTGTGGTTGTCTCTGCCATAAAGGCCGAATGTTCCAGAAACTTCCTTCACAAACTCAGAAGTGCCGAGTACGAACTGCATCGTGAAAGAATAAAGAAGTGTTTGTTGATTACATATGAAACTGAGAAAATCACATAAAATTTTATTAAAAGAGTCCACTGACCGTATTTTGTTTTCCTCCAGAACCTCCCCAGGGTCCAACAGTGCGCTTCTGACCACCTTGGTCGACATAAGAAAATTTGATTGAATCAATGATAGTGCCGCTGCTAACTGTGATGCTCTCTAGACGTCTTGGTGCCTCGACGATGTCTTTATCTGAGCCTCCATTTCCACCCCATGGTCCAACCTTTGTGCGAAGGCTCTACAATATGATAAGACAATTATGTGGTATTTTCTTGAATAAAAGGGACGCAGACACAAAATAATGAAGATTTAGGTGAAGACAAAAAGTAGTTGTATATGTTGGTTATTCATCTCACCTGTGAACCTTTCAGCATGGGACAAAATCCATGGACAGTGAGTTCTATGATGTTACCATCGCTCCTTTGTTCATGGAACTTTTTGTAGATGACACCGGTCGCCATAGCGAACTGTCCTGTCCCACCAACAATAGCCCACTCACCTTCTTCGACGGATATCCCCATCACTTGAAGCGTTGATCCCTTAAACCTATATCACGTTCAGATGTGGTTGTTAACTATATCATGCACTGCAATATACAGTATTACCTAATGACATGATCATTTGTGGTTTAAGTAATCAACATGAAGATATATTTCTTCACAAAGATATATATAACCATGTATGAATGCATATGCGTACGTACCTTTCAGCCTCGAATGTTATGCTGAAAGTATTCTGCCAGTTACCGGCATAGATATGCAGGCCTTGTGCACGCGCAACAACGGTGGCGCCGGGGCTAGGGCCATCACATATCGGCCAGTTGTTAACGACTGTCGCACCCAAACCGGTAGTAACATTCGAGTCTATTATGCCTGACTGATTCTGGTTTGAACCAAGGGGAGTGTGGAAAAGGTACAGGCTGCGGAAGTTGAGCTCATTGCTCTCCACGAACGCTGCGCGGGGAGTTATCTGGAAATTGGCCATGGTGACTAGTGAGTTGGGTGGGGCTCTGGTTCAAGGGATGTTGTAGGCTTATGAGATACTAGTAGATTGTTGTGTGTGAGAACTAGGAGGTTGGGAGTCGTATTTATAGATCGCTAGCTAGGGCCAATGCCAATGGGAGCATGTCTGGGATTAGATGGAGCGAGACATCCCACGATGTTTTGTGCATGTCAGGATCAGCCATGTGCACCACGAATGACGCTAGGATGCATACGAGTACAGAACTGGTGGTGCTGACTCAGCCTTGTGCATCACGAGCACCTTTCTCACCGGCAACAGAATCACTCGATCACAGCTCTGGTGGCAGTAAGAAATAAAGGCACGTACGGGTAACGCTGGATGCTTTCTTGACTAAGGACGTACACCTCGTGCATCACGAGCTCATGTGCTCTGTGCTCACATTCAGGATAAGATTTTTCCTGCAAGGCCATCATTAGTATATATGCAACGATCCTTAGGTGCTTCTTGTTAGTAATTCGGTACTCCCTTCGTCCGGAAATACTTGTCGAAGAAATGGATCCGAAAATACTTATCGGAGAAATGGATCAAAATGGATGTATCCATTTCTCGCAAGTATTTTCGGACGAAGAGAGTATATATGATTCAGTTTTAATATGTAAATGAAATTTCCCTCTGAATGGGAACTTGTGGAATCCTATGGGATGGACCATGAAATTAAGGGCTGAAGTTGATTACTACATGTTCAAGAGAGATAGGGCCGTGCATCGCGCCTATTTTCAAACTTCAGAGCCCTAGTGTCTTATAAATTTTCGATTCTATTTTTTTTTTTGAAAATTTCAGATGATCATTGAGTACTATTTCTCAATAATAACCTTAATAATTGTAAAACTCACTATCGCTTGGTAAATTTGACATTCATAATTCAGCCCGTTTGCGCGTTTTAACATGGCATAATTAGGACAACGTTTGCTATTCGAGACACGTGCATCACGAGAACCTGTCTAACCGACAAGAGAATCACTGGACCTCGATCTGGTGGCAGTAAGAAATAAAGGCGCGTACGGGTAATCCGTCAAAAAAAAAAGCACGTACGGGTAACGCTGCAAACGGTGTTGACTGAGGTGTTGACTGAGGACGTGCACCTTTGTGCATCACGAGCCCTCTCCGTTCAGTGCTCACAATCAGCACAAGACTCTTTTCAGGGAGGGGATCATTACTGTACAAATGGTGTTGCCGCTAACAAGGAAAACATACTGTTAGGCTTGTCCTACTTTTCTAAGTTGTGGAAATCCGATGGGATGGATGAACCATGAAATGAAGGGCTCAAGATGATTACTATTACAGGTTCAAGAGAGATAGGGTCGTGCATCACGCCTTCCCTTGTTTTCCAGTAGAATATAAAGTGTGAAACATATATGGTGATTACTATTCTTCCAAACCTCACCCTTTTCGATTTGATCCGGCCGGATTCTTGGACTAAAGTTCAGAGGAAGAAGAAAGCAATCCGATCTGCTGGTGAATCCCGGCGGCCGGCGGCGGCCGTGGTGCCGTTGCCGGCGGGGCGGCCGATCGGGATCGCGCAGATGCGGGAGATGCGTTTGAACGCACTCCTGGGCCGCGGTCACGGTGTGCCTGGGGTTGGGCCGGTTCTGAGTGAGCCGGGCCCGATCGAGGTTGGGCCTGTGTTAACTGGGTATGAGGCCCAGTACAACCAGGCACGTACGTCCAGTTCGACTACGTCTATACCCCCATGCACGATCGAGGGTCCTTCAGTGGGTTTTCGATCGAAACGATCTAGGGTTCTTCGAGCTGCGTGCCGACCGAACTTCTCTGACCGTGGTGCGGGCGTGCTAGGCGAATTCCTCCTCTCCGCGGCATGGCCGGTCGAGGTCTGCTCCCTGCCAAGTCCGGCGCCCGGGCGGTGCGGGACGTGGAGGGCAGGTGCCGCCGGCAGGAGCTGGCCGCGGCGGGGATGCTTTGCCGCAGGGGGCGGGTCGCAGCGGTGCTGGACTGCCGCTTAGGGCTGGCCGTGGTGGCGCTACCCCGGTCCCGAGTTCTGTGTCCGGCCGGGCGGCGCAGGAGGCCGGCGGTCCTAGACCGCCGCTGCCTGGTGGTGCACTCGGGCCCGGCGCGGTTGGCCGCGGGTCGCTGCCTGCGGGCACAAGGCCCTCGGCCACCGGTGCCGAACCATGTGGCCGTCGCGGGCCGCGGCACCCCGGCTCCGAGGCCGCCTCCTCCGGCCTCAGGTGGCCTGCTTCGTCCCATGGTGATGCAGCCCGGGGCCAGACCGCCGCATTTCGTGGCCCGACAGACGCAGAATTCTATGCGCCGATGTTGAAGCAGGCACAGTTGCTGCAGGTTTCGGATAGGGGGGTGAGACTCATCGATGCCTCTTGGTCAGTGGGGTGATGATGGGCTTAACGCCTATGGAGATGGAAAGCACCGGGGATCCCCGTCCACAGGTGGTGGCCGGGGGTATGCCTGGCAGAGTGATGGCTCGACCGAGAGGCCTTTCCTGGGGCCAACAGGCGGCTTCGTCGAAGGGGCGTCTGGACCGGCTAATCGTAACCGCGGTGGTTTCCGTGGTAACCGTGGTGGCCGAGGTGGCCGAGGTGGCCGCTATCGTCCAAGGCAGCATCCTGTTGTCGTTGACCAAACGGCGGTTGGCGAGGCTACTGAGGAGACTGGGTTGTCGAGCCAGGCTATGGAGGTGGTGACGGCACTAGCGGACGTGGTGGTTCCTGGTAATGGTGAGGTCGAGTTAATGTCGGTGGAGGCCTCTGACAGGGCTGAGCTGGACAGGGCGGCCAAGTATGCGCGCAAGAACGAAAGAATGTTATGTTATCGCTGTGGTGATAAGGGCCATTTCATTGCTGAGTGTGTGGCAGTTTTATGCGATACGTGTGGCAAGCCAGCCCATGAGTCAGGGGCATGTCCGCTTTTGAGAGAGCAGGTACCAAATCTTATGATGTACGGAGTGTACTGTTCCGAGCTCACGTTTTTTGAGTCTTCGACCGAGAGGGAGGTTCCTGATGAGGTACACAGTATGACAACTGGGGTTGTTAAAGTGACTAAAGGTGAAGTCTCTGAGACCCAGATTGTGCAGCGGCTCCGGGAGCTGGCTCCAGGAGACTTCCACTGGGAGCTTGTCAGTCTAGAGGCAAACTTGTTCAGGGTTGAGTTCCCGACAGTGAAGGATTTACAGAGGTTGTTGAGCTTTGGGATGTGTAAGGTGCCAGGTACGGAGGGCATCCTTGAGTTCCACGAGTGGAAGTTGATTGAGCCTCAGGGTAAACCTCTTACACAGGTCTGGTTGTGTTTTTCGGGAGCTCCTTCCAAGCCTTTGCAGGATGCCAGGGTCGTTGCTAGTCTGGGCATCATGGTGGGAAAGACCGAGCGAGTGGATATGGCCTTCACTAGAGCTCATGGGGTTGCTCGCTTACTGGTCAGTATTTTGGACATTGAGTTTGTGCCTGATGTGGTTAAGTGGGCTTATCAAGGTCAGGTTTACAGCCTTGAGATTGAGTTTGAGGATGACAGCCTGTTTGCTGAGGCACCTGCTGCCATTGACGTTGATATGCACGAGGGTGATGATGGCACGGGAGGTAAGGAGACTCCGGCCGCTGATCCTGGACGAGAGATGGTCGAGGGACCGGGGTCTGTTGCTCAGACAACCGGAGGTGGGACGGCTCCTCCCTCTTCTGTGCCGTCGACCACTCTGAGATTTGGATCCATTGAGCCTGCTACTGCACCTCCGAGACTATGGAGCGAGCGGGTGGAGTCTCTTGAGGTTTTTGAGCATTCTTTACCTGCATTGGACTTTGAGGGCCCGGGCGTGGAGGGTTCTGGCGCGGAGGGGGGGGGTCCGGAGATAGTGTTCTCGCCTCCCTCGGATATTGTTGAGACGGCTGAGCTGCAGGTGGTGGTTCCGAGCTTGGCAGGGGGATCGAGGCAGGTGGCCTCGGCGCCCCCTTCTCCTCTTGCTCCGATCGGGGCTACCGGGAGGGAGGAGTTACCTTCGGGAGGGGGGCCGGGGCAGGTTGCCTCGGTTTCCTCTTCACCTTTTGCGGGGCCGGTACTGCAGGTGGCAGGTCCGGTCTTTGGAGGGGGCTTGGGGCAGGTGGCCTCGAGGCCCTCTTCACCTTCTGCGCCTAGGGGGATCGCCCCACCCTTGGTGCCGGTGAGCACTCCTGGCCTGCGGTTTGGGGTGGATGGGGAGCGGGTGCAGGTGGCCCTTGGTTCCCCATCATCTGACTCGGCGCCCTCTCCAGGTCGTGGGGACCGGTTGAGTGTTCGGAGGGTGACAGGCGGTCACTCCCCGGGCAACTTCACGCGGGAGGAGGTTATTCAGTTCGGCGGGATTCCGGACCAGGCGTCTGAGGGCCGACAGTTGAGATGTCGTCTTCAGGGCCGTCCGGAGGTGGACGACATGCAGCAGCGCTGCGCCGTGAGGGTGGCCAAGCTTCATGACGTCCAGGTCACTACTGGTATGTCGATGAATACTTCGAATACTATCTTGCATTTTTCGAATGATGAGATTGTTGACAATGCAAACCAAATAGGAATTTCACTAGGTAATAATGAGGGTGAAGTTTCTAATTCCATCAATGATTTTCTTGATCTAGAAGCCGAGAGGGCTCTAGAATTGATTCGTAACTTAGCCGCCGTCAAACCCATGAATGATTCCGAGATTGATGCTTTGGGAGTCCGGGTGCTCGATGATTTTTGTGCTGATCTCGAGCCTCCCCTCCAGGAGCCGGAGGAGGAGGATGAGAATGTCGAGATGGATGTAGTTAGACCCCCAGAAACAGGGAGAGAGGACCGGGTGGGCACGAGGACCAGCCCTAAGCGCAAATGGAAGCGCAAGATATACCCGACGTCCACGGTACATAGGAGTGCTAGGATTCGCACGCCTAAAAAATTCCATGATGAGATATGATAGGAATCTTTTGGAATAGCAGAGGTCTTAAGGACTTGGCTAAAAGGAGGTTTCTTGCAGAAGCATCCATCGAGCATAGATTGGACTTTATTGCGTTGTCGGAAACTGGTAGAGCAAATTTCTCACCACAATTTCTCAACACTTTATCGGGGGTTTTTGATTTTGACTGGCATTGTCTTCCATCGAGAGGAAGATCGGGAGGGGTCTTACTTGGTGTTAGATGCGACTCTCTCAAAGTTCGAAGTGTGATCATGGGAGATTCTGCTGTTAAGTTCAGGGTGCGGTCCAAGGTTGATGGATTTGACTGGGCTCTGGTGGCGGTGTATGGTGCCGCGCAGGCAGAATTCAAACCGGATTTTTTGGCCGACCTTGTTAGAGTTTGCGGGTCTGAGCAACTCCCCATTCTGGTTGGGGGACACTTTAACATTATTAGGAGACGTAATGAGAAGAACAATGATAATTTTGATGGGAGATGGTCGTTCATGTTCAACACTATTATTGAAAGCTTGGATTTGAGAGAGATTGAGCTTTCAGGTAGGAACTTCACATGGTCTAGCGCTTTGCCAAATCCAACGTTTGAAAAGTTGGATCGGGTACTTACTAGTGTCGAATGGGAACAGAAGTTTCTCTTTGTAACAGTTCAGGCTCTCTCTCGCGGGATTTCTGATCACACGCCTCTTTTAATTGACTCTGGTGGGGCTACCTACTCGGGCAATAAGAATTTGTTCTCGTTCGAGAGAGAAGGCTTCCTGGATCTCGTAGCCAGAGAGTGGGCTAAGGATGCAGGCGGTAGGAGTGCGCTTCAGCGCTGGCAGAATAAGATTAGACATTTGAGAAGTTTCCTACGTGGGTGGGCTAAACATCTTAGTGGGATTTATAAGGCTGAAAAGGAACGATTCCTTGCCCTTATTCAGGCCTTAGATGTAAAAGCAGAAACTACGGTTTTGCTAGCCACCGAGCTTCATACCAAGCTTGACGCTGAGATGATGTTGAAAGAGCTACTTCGTGAAGAGGAATTAAAGTGGGCACTGCGAGCCAAGGTACGAAGGGTGGTCCAGGGGGACGCGAACACTCAATTCTTCCACATGATTGCCAATGGCAAACATAGGAAGAAGAGAATCTTCCAGCTAGAACAAGATGAGGGTACAATTATCGGTCAGGATAACCTGAAGCTGTACATTACTGAGTACTACAAACGATTGTTTGGACCACCAGAGGAGAACTATGTGTCGCTGGATGTGTCTAGGGTCCAAGATGTACCTCAACTTACTGCTGTGGAGAACGATATCTTAACCTCCCCTTTCTCGGAAAAGGAGGTTTTCAAGGCCATTTCCAAGATGAAAAATAATAAGGCACCTGGTCCGGATGGTTTCCCAGCTGAGTTTTATAAGAAGTGCTGGCATATTATTAAAGGGGACCTCATGCCGATGCTCCATGATTTGTTCTCGGGACATTTGCAGCTTTTCCAACTAAATTTTGGAACAATAACCCTGATCCCTAAGAAAACAGAGGCCGTGAGAATCGAGCAATTTTGGCCTATCTGTCTTCTGAATGTCAGTTTCGAAATTTTTACCAAGGTTGGGACGATTAGGCTCACACAGATTGCGCACGCCGTTGTGCAGCCTTCTCAAACGACTTTTATGTCGGACAGGAACATCCTGGAAGGGGTTGTGGTCCTTCATGAAACGCTCCATGAGATTCACATGAAAAAACTTGATGGAGTTATTTTCAAAGTGGATTTCGAGAAGGCATATGATAAAGTCAAATGGTTGTTCCTTCAACAGGCTTTACGCATGAAGGGCTTTGATGAAGCTTGGCGACGCCAGGTGGAAGCATTCACGCAAAAAGGGAGTGTTGGAATTAAAGTGAATGACGACATAGGTCATTATTTCTAAACACACAAGGGTCTGAGACAAGGCGATCCTATGTCTCCAATATTGTTTAATATTGTGGTTGATATGTTGGCGATCCTGATTGGGAGGGCAAAGGAAGCCGGTCAGGTGGGTGGCCTGGTGCCTCATATAGTTGATGGTGGTTTGTCCATTCTGCAATACGCTGATGATACAATCATTTTCATGGAACACGATTTGGCAAAAGCGAGAAACATGAAGTTAGTGTTATGCTTATTTGAACAATTGTCGGGGCTGAAGATTAATTTGCATAAAAGCGAGCTGTTCTGCTTTGGTACAGCCAAAGACGAACAAGAGGCTTATAGACAATTGTTTGGTTGTGAAGTGGGGGCTTTACCTTTCACGTATCTCGGTATTCCCATTCACCATCGTAAGCTAACAAACAGCGAGTGGAGGTTCATCGAGGATTGGTTCAGGAAGAAACTGAGTTGCTGGAAAGGAAAACTCATGTCTTATGGAGGCCGGTTGATTCTTATTAACTCGGTGCTCACGAGTTTACCTATGTTCCTCTTATCCTTCTTTGAGGTCCCAGTTGGGGTTAGGAAAAGGTTGGACTTCTATCGATCCTGATTCTTTTGGCAGAGTGATGAGCATAAGAGAAAATACAGACTGGCCAAATGGGATATTATCTGTCGACCAAAGGACCAGGGGGGCCTTGGTATTGAAAATCTTGAAGTTAAAAACAGATGCCTGCTTAGTAAGTGGCTGTTCAAGTTGTCTTCTGAGACGGAGGCAACGTGGGCGCAGATTTTACGTAGTAAATATCTGCAGTCCAAGACCCTATCCCAGGTCACTCTGTGACCTACCGATTCGCCGTTCTGGAAGGGGCTCATGAGAATCAAAGCTACCTTCTTTAACAGAACGAGGTGTATTATCGGTAATGGCAACAACACTAGATTCTGGGAGGATACGTGGCTTGGCGACACGCCTTTGGCGACCTAGTATCCGTCCCTATATCGTATTGTTCAGCATCGTGAGGCCCTTGTTGCCACGGTTATGCAGTCCATTCCACTCAACATTCATTTTAGGAGGGTGCTTGTGGGTGATCGATGGGAAGCATGGCTTCACCTAGTCCGTAGACTGATGGAGGTTCAGTTAACTCCTCAGCCCGATCAGTTGTGTTGGAAGCTTACTAGATCTGGGGAGTTCATAGTTAAATCGATGTATATCGATATCATTAACTCTAGTGTGATTCCTAGTTCCAAATATGTTTGGAAAGTTAAGGTCCCTTTGAAGATTAAAGTGTTTATGTGGTTTGTGCATAAACAAGTAATTTTAACAAAGGACAATTTAGTTAAGCGCAACTGGACAGGTTCTACTAGGTGTAGTTTCTGTGATCGGGACGAGACTATCAAGCATCTCTTTTTTGACTGTCCGTTGGCACGAGGGTTGTGGCGCTCTGTGCAAATTGCCTTTAACATTACTCCTCCGACTTCGGTCAACACATTATTCGGGGCGTGGCTTGCTAGGATAGAGTCCGAAATAGCTAAACACATTCGTGTAGGAGTATGTGCGTTGTTATGGGCAATTTGGAATTGCAGAAATGATTTGGCTTTTAACAGAAAAACAACTATTCATTTTTTGTAGGTTTTATTCCGGGCTACTGCACTGATCTGTATGTGGTCCTTACTCACTCCGACGGAGGCCAGGAAGCGTTTGGTTACTGGATCTGTCCGGTGGGAGATGGTAGCGCGGGATATTTTTAACCGGTTTGGATGGCGGTCATGTAATAGGATGGGCAATTAGTTTACCTATCTTTTATTTTTCCTGCCGGTTGTGGCTTATTGGGCTTTTTGTTTTGGCGTTGAGGCTCTGTGTGAGCTAGCTATTGCTTTTGTTTGCAGACTTTAAGACGTTGTTGAACCTTATTTACTCTCTAATAAATGTGGCCGTATGCATCGTTCTGATGGAGAGGCCGGGGAGCCCCCCTTTTCGGAAAAAAAAGTATGTGGCATCCTATGTAAGATACTGATCATGAGAGTATTATGGTTTAGCAAAATAATAGCCCTCTTATGAGTTCAAGTACATGTATGAAAATTTCAATTAACAAATATAACTATTTGCAATATATGAGAAAGCATTTGCACTCAGCCTACCGATAGTCCAGCTCGGCTCTTATATCGGCAGGCAGTCATTTAATATTTTGCCCAAAATGCGCATACATATTTGTCCCATCAAATTCATGTAAAAATAGAAAGAAAAAACTATTTCTAAATATTTTAAATTAAATTATTTTCCTTTTTATGTAAGTACAAAACATATGCAACAGAATAGTGTAAATTCATACTCTCTCGGTTCGAAAATATAGTAACTGTGCGCCCCGTGGTGCCACCTGGCTTATGCATAAACCATGCGGCAGGCAATGCACTTGGCTTATATGTATAAACTCCGTAATATACGGGTGATGTCGGCTTATGTATAAACCCTGCAACAGAAGGTAGAACTCGGCTTATACAGACGGTGACACATGGCCCTTAACACCCAACTGTCATCATGTTACTTTATTCAACCGAGAGCCACATGGAAACACTCGTTTATACATAAGCCGGGTTTTTTTTTTGTTATGGCTCTCGGCTTATACTGTATAAGCCGGTTCACTATAAACCGTGTCCTATAAGCCGGGAGTTTTACTCGGCCTATTCATAAACCGAGTTCAAATCGGCATAAGCCGAGTGTATTAGGCACACGGCTTATAATTTTTTTCCCTGTAGTGCCATATACCCACACCACCACGCCTAATCGCTACCTCATGTCTTCTTCGACATCGCCATGTAGGAGAAGCCTCAGATAATCACCATATTAGCATAGGTTTGACGTCTCTGTTCTAGGTTTGGCTTTGGTCATTGTCCCGTTCGGATACAAAATCATGGGGGTGTTATTTTCAGGTTACGATGGCAAGCTTGTGAACCCAATGTCTCTTTGATAAGAGATGTCCAGTCCCAGGAGAGGCTTTATTCTATCTGGTCTATCATCAATCTTGTGCTCTAGCATTTAGTGGTTGGCTTCTACTGCCGTATTCAATCGACATCGAACGCGCCAGCTTGACGAGCATACCCGCAGGCAAAATAACTCGAGGGTCTTAGGAAGGAGATCAAGATGAAGGAAACATCACCAAAACCAAAGATGTTGCTCTAGTGTTCAATCAACAGTGAAATGGAGCAAGTCCATTGCACATGAGTTGCCATCAACACCAGCCCTAGATCCGCAAAGGGGCCTCCAAAGTCTGGTTCACAGGAGGGCCGGACTTTCTTGTAAACTTGGTTATGGCTGAGATGCCTCCTTGAGTAATGGAATTTTTTTTCCCCGCAAAAAAAAGGTTGGAGGTTATGAAATTTAGATTTGAAGTAAACAAAATTTATCAAAATAGGTAAACAGGATAAAAATTGGTAGCGACTTGATTTCTTGTTTGACTGTAGGTTAGGGGGGTATCAGATGCGAGACCAAGTGGCACACACTTGTTAGACTCGGTGCAGAAGGAGCTAATTAAGTTTGTAAAGTGTGCCCAACCAAGTTGATTGCCACTAACCTTATGAACGCGGCCAGCTTGGTTTCCTTACACCTTGCACGTTCCCTCTCAAAACTACAACTCTTCCCATGGGATGCTCCGATTTCTATGCAGCTTACTTCACAAATTTTCTAAAAGATAGTTGAAATGTAACCGCAGCCCCATGTCATGACAACATGCCAAGTTTCATGTTTTTCAGGCCACATTCAGGACAACATGCCAGCCATTGCACCTTAAAAAATATCACTATGTTCTCTCTCTCTCTCTCTCTCTCTCTCTATATATATATATATATATATATATATATATATATATATATAATTTCTACAATAGCTTGCCACAGAACTAGTTAAGGTTTTTGACGGTGTAAAAGTTCTCAAAAATTCTGTAAAAAATACTGAACCAACACACCTATAATATAAGATGATCCAACGGAGGGATTGAAGAAATATGACTGCATGTGTCCTGGACAAAAAGAACAAATGTTTCAATATATATTGATCCGGAAGTGAGCTGAAATGCTTGTCTTTTTCCCTGAGGACACATAAATTCATATTTTTACAATCACACTGTTGGATCATCTTATTATATTAGAGTG
>NC_041383.1:75015027-75103964 GCF_002162155.2 Triticum dicoccoides
TAGACGGTCTTTTCTGCTAATATTAGCAGAATAACTATTCTGCACACCACTTCCGCACTGCACACTGAACGCAAGTGCACGTCATTCTTTGAACCAAGTGTTTTGCAGTACTCACACGAGTGAAGTTCTCGTCAGAAAAAACTGCACGCGTTATTTTTTCGGTACTGTTTTCACTCTAATTTTTTAACCGTTTATCGGAATGAGGCGTGTAATATACCGTTGAAAAGTTATGGATTAGGCGCAACTTTGACATGTTGAACACGTTTCAAGATTCCACACGGTTTAAGAGCAGTTTTGAAAATGCTGCTGCCCATGACGAGTGCCAGCGAGCGTTTTTTCGCGATTTCCTCCAAACCGCTCGTCGGAATGAAGCAAACGATATGTCGTTGGATAGATATCGTCGAGGCGCATCTTTTTCATATATAAATCTTTCTCTAATTTGTTATGGTTTAAAAGCAGTTTTAAATTTACTAAATCGCGTAATTCTGTTTTTTAAGTTTTTTTTTAAATTTTCGGTACTGTTTTCTCTCCAGTTTTTGAACCGTTTGTCGAAATGAGGCGTGTGATACGCTGTTGGAAAGCTACGAACGAGGCGCAACTTTCATATGTTGAAATAGTTTTGAGATTCCTTACGGTTTTAAGTTAATTTTAAAAATCATGCGATGAACGACGAGTAGCAGCGGCCGGTTTTCACGAAATTTTTACAAACCGCTGGTCGGAATGATTCCAATGATACGCCGTTGGAAACATATCGATGAGGCGTAACTTTTTTATGTAGAACACTCTCTCTAACTCTTGACGGTTTAAGAGGAATTTCAAATTTACCGAAATGCGGACACTCTGTATTTCGCGAGACCTAAATTGACGTGCGTACTTCATCCGACAGAAAACCGCACTGCATCGGACAAAAAACCATACTACATCAGACGGGCAAGTGAACTGCCTGGGTTCTTTTGTCGGACATAAATTTTCTCAAATGAGAGGTGGGGTGCGCTTCACATCGGGCGTAAGTGGACCTCAACACTTCCGAAAGTGAACCGCGACGCTGCTGAAAGGGAACCACATGACATTTTTGTTGATTTTTTTTCATACTTAATATTTGTGTTAGAAGCGTATACCAAATGCATGGACCGTATGGACAGAGCGAGTGAACTGTACTGCATCAAGAAGTGAACCGCATTAATTCTTCTACCCTTTCACATTTTGGAGTAAGTGAATCATACTGCAATGTGGACCAAATCGAAAACAACATATCACACGCACTACTTCAAATAAAAAACCGCACTGCAATGTCGACCAAGTAACTGCACGCGGGTTTAACTATATTGCTTTTGCTATAATTTTAAAATGAAGCATGTGACACTTGCGTTGTTCTTGAGCCCGAGTGAGCTTCGAGAGAGTTCAAAGTGAACTCCCACACACATAAAAAGTGTACTGTGGTTTTTTTGGCCATCATTCTTTTTAGTTATCCACTTTTTTTTTCTTCTGGACTACATGGTGGAGCCTAATAAACTGCAGAAGCCATTGGGGAACAGAGTTAACTCGCAAAAACTACAGTGAACATTTTTCTCTTTTGTTTTATTTTTTTTCTCTTTGTTGCTCTGCTCTCTCACACAAAAAAAACTAAAGTAAACTGATCTGATAAAACAACTAAGAGGCAAAAACTATAGTGCATTGCGCCACTGATGCGAATTGCAGCATGCCCCGAGGAACCACACTGCATTTCTCAAACAAAACAGAACCGCACTGCAGCACCCTGGGCAACCGATCCCAAGCAAACTGCACCTGTCTCCCAACGCCCTGATGTGGTCGCCGACGCCTACTTTTTTCACCATGGGAGCTCAGTCAAGCCTTTTCCTGCTCAAATCAGTAAGGCGTTGCCGCCAACCGCAGAAATGAAGAAGTGAGCTACGAGGTGTCGTGAGACAAACTTAAAACAAAAACAACCTTTTTTGTTCAGAGATGCACTTCCTCTTAAACTGCAGGCGAACAGAAGGAGAGAAGCCACAGGTGAGGTGCCCACACACATGGATGAGCTGCACGGCACGCCAGGGCGAGCTGCACTGCACGCCAGGGAGGGTCGCGGAATTTCATGCCATCATACGTCGCACTGAACGCCATCGCTGGCCGAACTGCGCGCGATTCGCCGGGGATGGACATGTACTGGACCTTGTCGGAGGGAGTTTGCGGGGAGAGGAGGAAGAAAGAAAGGAGAGAGGGGAGGGTAGAGAGCTTGACGCCGCCGTAGAGGAAGGAGCTGCAGGAGGATCCCGCCGTATCCGTCTCCAGGAAGGCGTGGGAGGAGAGAGGTGGCGGATCTTGCCAGATCCGTGACCGGCTAGCATGGGAAAAGGGTTGTGTAGGAGGATCCAGTCGGCGGGCAGGCACTGGAGGACGGAGGTGGAGGAGAATCCCGCCGGATCCATCGCGGACAGACACAGTAGGAGGGGGTGGACGAGGGTCCTGCCGGATCCGTCGTCTGCAAGGCACGGGAAGACAGAGGTGGAGGTGGATGACGGGGGGCGGTGGTGGTGCCGGGTCGTCGCCAGGTAGGCACAATAGGAGGATCCAGATCGATGTGGGAGGGCACCATGGCTGGCGTCGCAAGAGGAGGCAGGAGGGTGAGCACGGATTGGAGGAGGGGCGGCACACAATGGGGGCCACCAGCGCAGGGAAGGCGATGGGAAGGGGCACACCGGCGGCGGTTGGGGGAGGAAGGTGAGGAGGTGGGGGTCGTGCATCGGGGATGGGGGTGGGGCGGAATGATGGCAGCCGGATCCCGCCATGGCCACGGGATGGGCCGGCGTGGAGGGGGTTGGGGGCGCGCCGGCCATGGGAGGTAGGTGGGGCGCGCCGGCCGTGGGAGGGGGTTGAGGGCTCGCCGACGGTTGGTGGGAGTTGGGGACGCCTTCGTTGGAGCCCGGTTGAGAAGATAGACCGCCGTCGAGACAGCTTCTCCCCAAAAAGTCCCCGGCAAGTTCTTGCTCTTGAGTAAACTTCTCGCCATGTCAACGACGGTTCGATTGCGCCTTTCAACAACCCCATTCTGTTGTGGCGTATAAGGTGCCGTGAGGAACCTTTTTATGGCAATCTTCTCACAGTAGTCGTTGAACTCGTTCGACGTAAACTCTCCGCCGCGATCTGTCCGTAGAGCGTGAACCTTCAGCTTGTGTTCCATCTCCGTTGCAGCCTTCAGCTTCTTGAATGCTTCAAAGGTCTCATCTTTAGATCGTAGGAGAACGACCCAAATGTATCTCGAGTAGTCATCTACCACCAGGAAGAAGTACTTCTTTCCTCCGTGAGTTGCTGGGGTGATAGGACCACATAGATCACCGTGGAGGAGCTTGAGTGCATCACTTGCACGATAGGTAGACTGAGCAGGGAACGGCCTGCGGTGCTGTTTTCCAACCAAGCAACCGTCACATACTCGATCAACATGGTCGATTAACGGCATCCCAGATACCATCTCCATCTTCGACATCTTCTTCAAGGCGTAGAAGTTAACATGTCCAAATCTAGCATGCCATAACCACGAATCATCATCACTCTTGGTGAGCCAACACTCCGGTTGAGATTGATCAAGGTTGAGAATATAGAGCCTGTTCCGCGTGCGATTCACACGCGCTAGCACGTTTCGGAGGTTGTCGAAGATCGTCATCACTCCGTTCTCGATATTCACCTTGCATCCATTCTCGTCAAGTTTCCCGACAGAGATGATGTTGTTGCGAAGCCTTGGGATGTAGTACACTCCGTGAGTATGCGATGTTCTCCTGTGAGACCCTCAAAGAGGACAGAGCCTTGCCCGCAAATCTCCACATTTGAACCATCACCGAACTTGACCGAGCCTTGAACATCATATTCTAGCTCGAGGAACTTCTCCTTGCACCCCGTCATGTGGTTACTGGCACCCGTGTCTAGATACCATGACACGTTTTGGCTTCCGGATAACTTTGGTGTTACTTTTTTCTCATGAAGTAGCACCTTCCGGTTTGGTTTTACAACCATCGTTTGGACGAGATCACAAACTTCGGCCATCGGAAGACCTGGACGTTCGTCTTCCTGCTTTGCCAAATTTTCCTTGATCTCCCGCTTGTTAGGATCCACGAGATCACAAACTTCGGCCATCAGAAGACCTGGACGTTCGTCTTCCTGCTTCGCCAAATTTGCCTTGATCTCCCTCTTGTTAGGCTCCGGATAATCCTTCGCAAAGTGACCCATCTCGTTGCAGTTATAGCACTTGACCTCGGACATATCCAAATTCCGTGGCTTCCGCTCTTTAGATCGGTCCGCCTTACCACGACCTTGTGGCTTGCCTTTTCCTTTGCCTTCTTCGGTTTGTCCGCAGCGCTTCGCGTTGCTTGAGCCTTCGCCAACGTTGCGCCTTCCTTTGCTACTTGGGGACTCCCAATCTGCGCGAGTACATGAGTTGGTCACCACCTCCTCCTTTGCCTTTCCGACAACCACGAGCATTCTCTTCCCATGTCCGCAAGCGTCCGATCGCCTCCGTTATGGTCATGTCGTCGATGTCGTAAAGCTGCTAGAGCGTGCCGACGATGTATGTGAATTTATCAGTCACCGAACTGAAAAACTTCTCCACAATCTCGGTCTCCTCGAGCTTTGCACCAAGCGCGCGGATCTCTCCCACTAAAGTAGTCAGACGCATGGCATAGTCATTCACCGATTCAGTTTCCTCCATTTGAAACTTGTGAAATTGGCGCTTCAGCACTTGTGCCCGATCCTTCTTGACACGATCTTCTCCGATTCTCATCTCTTTGAGTGCGTACTACGCCTCTCTTGCTGTCTCGAACTCCGCCAATGTCATCAGCACGGAATCCGGCACAGACTGGGCTATGGCAGCCATGGCACCTTCGTCGCACTCCTCGTCGACGTCGTCGTTCGTGATGGCCTCCCACACTCGAAGGGTTCGGAGAATGATCTTCATATTCACCGCCCACACGCCGTAGTTGGCGTCGGTGAGCATCGGGTACTGGATGGGGATGTTGCGATGCGCCTGTATGTTGAGGCCGCCCGTTCCGCCACCACTTGTTGCTGTCTTGCCGCCCTTCTTCACATTGTCGCCTTTCTTGCTCGCCTTGGAACCGCCGTTGCCGGACTTGACCGACTCAGCGTCGCTGTCCGTCATCGTAGATCGTAGATCATAGATCGTCGAGGCTCTAGATACCAATTGTTGGCTTTTGATCTCTATATAAGATCAACCAGGATCAACAATGTACACGTACGTGCTACACTAGCCTCAAGAAGCAGGCAAGCACACAACTTAATTGATTCCGGCCGTATGCGTAGCTTGCCGTGAACCTTGTACGTGCACCTGGCTGGATCGATCCTACTTAGCGGAGCGTGGCGACGTAACTTTAGCAAACGGAAAAACTGATCGGGACGAGACTGATTTTGTGATAGCTACAGGAGCGTGTCGCTCCTTCTTTCTTTGTATTGCTTTGCTTTTTGATCAATGATTTACCCCATCCATGGCGTGCGTTCAACTTAAACTTTTGCTCGCCTCTACGAAGTTCGCCGGCTCCTCAACTCCGAGTAAACACAAATCGGAGTACTCGAGTGTAACTGGCTTTGCGTACTTGTAGACTTTCTTGAGTGGCTTGTAGCGACGAGGCCCAGAAGAATCTGTCGTGGCTTGCGAAGGTAGCGACACAAATTGTCTCGGCGTCGATGCACTTGAGGAAGACGGTTGAGTCTCGGGCGTGGTAGATGCCGGGTCGTTGGCATCCTTGTCGTCGCCGTAGTCGTCGTGATCGTGACCATCATCTTGATTGTCATCATCACTATGCGCCTCATTGTCGAGATCTCCGCCCGTGTCGTGCACGTCGTTGTCGCTATCACCTTGTGACCCATGCGCGTCATCATCGGTGTCGGCACCATGGTGATCACTACCATTGCGGTCACCTTGGTTGTGCGTCTTGCCAACCACCTGGATGTCTTTCCCTGCATCATCATCAGTTGGAAATTCAACCGTGAATATATTACCGTTTGGAGCATCGTTGGCTGTTGCGCTCCAATTCCACGCTTGGTTTTCTTCAAAAACGACGTCGCGTGAAATCCGTAGACGCTTGGTTCGTGGATCGTAGAAGCGGTATGCCTTGGTGCCGAAAATCCTCTCGTATCCGATGAACACCATCTTGGTGCTACGATCGGCAAGCTTTGAGAGATGCGGCTCCGCCGTCTTCACATGCGCCACGCACCCGAACGTCCGTAGATGAGACACATTCGGCTTCCATCCGTAAATTGCTTCATACGGAGTCTTGCCGATCACCGCCTTCGTTGGAGCCCGGTTGAGAAGATAGACCGCCGTCGAGACAGCTTCTCCCCAAAAAGTCCCCGGCAAGTTCTTGCTCTTGAGTAAACTTCTCGCCATGTCAACGACGGTTCGATTGCGCCTTTCAACAACCCCGTTCTGCTGTGGCGTATAAGGTGCCGTGAGGAACCTTTTTATGCCAATCTTCTCGCAGTAGTCGTTGAACTCGTTCGACGTAAACTCTCCGCCGCGATCTGTCCGTAGATCGTGAACCTTCAGCCTGTGTTCCATCTCCGTTGCAGCCTTCAGCTTCTTGAACGCTTCAAACGTCTCATCTTTAGATCGTAGGAGAACGACCCACATGTATCTCGAGTTGTCATCTACCACAAGGAAGAAGTACTTCTTTCCTCCGTGAGTTGCTGGGGTGATAGGGCCACATAGATCACCATGGCGGAGCTCGAGTGCATCACTTGCACGATAGGTAGACTGAGCAGGGAACGGCCTGCGGTGCTGTTTTCCAACCAAGCACCCGTCACATACTCGATCAACATGGTCGATTAACGGCATCCCAGATACCATCTCCATCTTCGACATCTTCTTCAAGGCGTAGAAGTTAACGTGTCCAAATCTAGCATGCCATAACCACGAATCATCATCACTCTTGGTGAGCCAACACTCCGGTTGAGATTGATCAAGGTTGAGAATATAGAGCCTGTTCCGCGTGCGATTCACACGCGCTAGCACGTTTCGGAGGTTGTTGAAGATCGTCATCACTCCGTTCTCGATATTCACCTTGCATCCATTCTCGTCAAGTTTCCCGATAGAGATGATGTTGTTGCGAAGCCTTGGGATGTAGTACACTCCGGTGAGTATGCGATGTTCTCCTGTGAGACCCTCAAAGAGGACAGAGCCTTGCCCGCAAATCTCCACATTTGAACCATCACCAAACTTGACCGAGCCTTGAACATCATATTCTAGCTCGAGGAACTTCTCCTTGCACCCCGTCGTGTGGTTACTGGCACCCGTGTCTAGATACCACGACACGTTTTGGCTTCCGGATAACTTTGGTGTTACATTTTTCTCATGAAGTAGCACCTTCCGGTTTGGTTTTACAACCATCGTTTGGACGAGATCACAAACTTCGGCCGTCAGAAGACCTGGACGTTCGTCTTCCTGCTTTGCCAAATTTGCCTTGATCTCTCGCTTGTTAGGCTCCACGAGATCACAAACTTCGGCCATCAGAAGACCTGGACGTTCGTCTTCCTGCTTCGCCAAATTTGCCTTGATCTCCCTCTTGTTAGGCTCCGGACAATCCTTCGCAAAGTGACCCATCTCGTTGCAGTTATAGCACTTGACCTCGGACATATCCAAGTTCCGTGGCTTCCGCTTTTTAGATCGGTCCGCCTTACCACGACCTTGTGGCTTGCCTTTTCCTTTGCCTTCTTCGGTTTGTCCGCCGCGCTTCGCGTTGATTGAGCCTTCGCCAACGTTGCGCCTTCCTTTGCTAGTTGGGGACTCCCAATCTGTGCGTGAGTACATGAGTTGGTCACCACCTCCTCCTTTGCCTTTCCGACAACCACGAGCATTCTCTTCCCATGTCCGCAAGCGTCCGATCGCCTCCGTTATGGTCATGTCGTCGATGTCGTAAAGCTGCTCGAGCGTGCCAATGATGTACGTGAATTTATCAGTCACCGAACTGAAAAACTTCTCCACAATCTCGGTCTCCTCGAGCTTTGCACCAAGCGCGCGGATCTCTCCCACTAAAGTAGTCAGACGCATGGCATAGTCATTCACCGATTTAGTTTCCTCCATTTGCAACTTGTGAAATTGGCGCTTCAGCACTTGTGCCCGAGCCTTCGTGACACGATCTTCTCCGATCCTCATCTCTTTGAGTGCGTTCCACGCCTCTCTTGCTATCTTGAACTCCGCCAATGTCATCAGCATGGAATCCGGCAAAGACTGGGCTATGGCGGCCATGGCACCTTCGTCGCACTCCTCGTCGACGTCGTCGTCCGTGATGGCCTCCCACACTCGAAGGGTTCGGAGAATGATCTTCATCTTCACCGCCCACACGCCGTAGTTGGCGTCGGTGAGCATCGGGTACTGGATGGGGATGTTGCGATGCGCCTGTACGTTGGCGCCGCCCGTTCCGCCACCACTTGTTGCTGACTTGCCGCCATTCTTCACATTGTCGCCTTTCTTGTTCGCCTTGGAACCACTGTTGCCGGACGTAACCGACTCAGCGTCGCTGTCCGTCATCGTAGATCGTAGATCGTCGAGGCTTTAGATACCAATTGTTGGCTTTTGATCTCTATATAAGATCAACCAGGATCAACAATGTACACGTACGTGCTACGCTAGCCTCAAGAAGCAGGCAAGCACACAGCTTAATTGATTCCGGCCGTATGCGTAGCTTGCCGTGAACCTTGTACGTGCACCTGGCTGGATCGATCCTACTTAGCGGAGCGTGGCGACGTAACTTTAGCAAACGGAAAAACTGATCGGGACGAGACTGATTTTGTGATAGCTACAGGAGCGTGTCGCTCCAACCTATAGAGACACATGAAACAAATCTTGACCATCAAACAAAATCAATCTAATGACCCATACTGCCCTGGCGAGTGCTCAACATGTCTAGCGTAAAATTAATATCATATCAAATATCAATATCGACACTAATCGCGTAATTAATACGCAAATAATATCCTATATAATATTTACATGCAATCAATATACTGCCTAATATCAACTATCTTACCTAATGTCATATACTGCCTAATATCAATGGGAAATGATTCCCCTCAACCGGCTGATTTTTTTGAAACCCATCCACCACCTCGCTCGCACAACATGTGGTCCTACGTGACATGCCACTGGCTCCTGACGATATTTTTGCAACTTCTGCAATATCATCAATGTTGCATAAGTTTCTTCCGTAACATTAGCTTTGTTGCAAAAAGACGAAGACGAAAAGAGAATTCTGCAACAAAGGCTCTGTTGCAAAAAAAACAGCAACAAAACCTAGTTGGAATATTTATATTTTTTGCAAACAGATGAAGACAAAAAAAGAAATTCTGCAACAAAGCCTGTGTTGCTAAAAAATGCAACAAAGCCTCTGTTGCAAAAAAAATTATGCAACAAGACCTCGGTTGCAGAAATTTTTCGCAACAAGACCTATGTTGCAATGATGGAGGGCGCCGATGCGCTAGATCTGACGGCCTGTGAGCCGGCCGATCTTTTAAAAAGATCAATCGGCGGACACATAGCAGTCCCCAATATCAATGCGCATTGCAACTACACCTTACTAGTTTGAAGAAACACAGTAAAAACATTGTACCATGAAAATCGAAAACAAGATGTGGGACGGGACGAAGCAGAACTGGGCCAGCAAACATAACAACTGGTATGTGGTTTGCACTAGAACACTATTATAGTATTCTTGGCTAGGAACAAAGAATAGACATTCCATGATAGTAATGCTTAGAATATCACGGCAAAAAATTATTCCCTACAAGAATCAATATGTAGTTGAATGATTAGGAGGGTGATTGTACCCCTAGCCCAACAGGGATCAAACCACATTTCCCTCGACAGTGAGGCATTTGTGTTGACTTCATCAATCTGAAGACCCGGATATGTGCTTGTACTGTGTTTAAAAAAATCTATACATAGAGCAAGGAATAGCGGGGGACGGGTGTAACAACTAACATGTACTGTTTTAAAAAATCATGAGAATTTTTTAATATAATATAAAATAAAAACATGTACTTGTTTTTAAAATTGTGCACATTTTTTAACAATCCAGGTAAGTTTTTTATTATTACTATTTTTAGAAACAAAAAATATATTTAAAATTTAGATTTTTTTATTTTTCTAGAAATTCATGGAAGCTATTTAAAATGCATGAACATTTTTAATCAGTGAAGTTTTGGAAAAATTCATGAATATCTGTTCTTGAGTGAGATTGATGAATATCTTTTAATATGTACTGTTTGTGTTAAAGATGCTTTTTGAGAGATTTTATTTTACTCTGTCAAAGAAAACAAAAAAACAGGCTCGATCCCGGAACGGGACCATGTGCGCGCCTAGGCCGTCCCTCGCAATGGGCCGAGCCGCACTGCCGCGCGCAGAATTCGTGGAGGCAACGCGCTCAAAGAAAATGAGGAGAGCAGAGGAAGGGCGGAGCACGAGCGCCGTGGCGACCCCTCCGGCGACCACGGCGGTAACCCCTTTTTCCCTCCCCCAACCCTAGTTCCTTCGGGGCTCCTGTAGGCCGTTTCCCATGGTGGTTCTGCTCCGACTCGGGCTCTAGCTAGGTACTCTGCAATTGCCTATCTGCAATCCGAGCCCGGCTGGGAGTCAGCCCGAGGCTCCCACTTCTCATAAATAAGATGGATTCGAAGACCTCTCATTTCATCGCCAGGTTAGATCTGGATTCCCATTGTCATCTCCGTGCCCTTCCGTTTGTCTATAAATTTCATCTTCTGTACTGGCAACCTCGTAACCATCATCAGAATCAAAAAATCAATCTTTAGATCCAGTAAGAGCCGGAAGATCGCTTGAACGAGACATGTCTAAGCGTCACCACTCTGAACCCAACGGCGGCCGCACCGGAAAAAGGCCACGGCGTGTGCCAAAGAAGCACCTCTACCTGGTGCTGGATGATTGGCACAAGGGCTTCAACATCCACAAGATCGACGTGGACGCCTTGCAGGACACCACCACCGACCTGCACCATGGGTTCCCCGACCCTGCTGCTCTCCGGTTAAACGTCTTCACATGGACTTCGCCGCCATGGGCAGCGACATCTTCATCACCACCAACCCATGCTGTCCACACACTCGCACCCTCGTGTTCGACACTGAGACGGCCGGGCTCACCATGGGTCCCCGCCCACCGGTTCGACTCATCGACACGACCACCTTCACCATGGCCGCCGGCGGCATGCTGTACGCGTTGACACATCGCCATGTCCACGAGCAGCACTCTTTCGAGGCCATGTCCTGGGCGCCAATGGACAAGGACGATCCGTGGCCGAGCCCAACCATGAGGTGGTCCTGGAAAAGCGTGCCCTCGCCACCACCGTTCGCCATGGATGACGTAATCACCTCTTACGCGCTGCACCCGGACGGGCACACCATATTCATGTCCGCGCGCGACATAGCTATCATCATCTTCCAAAGGGCACCTTCTCCTTCGACACCAGGACTTCCGAGTGGAAGTTGCATGGGGATTGGGCGCTACCATTCCATGGGCAAGCCTACTATGACAACGGGCTAGACGCATGGGTCGGGCTTCACAACGACGGGTACATCTGCTCCTGTGAGGTCGCCTCCCGCAGCAGCGGCCGTGCGGTGGAGCCGGAGTGGAAGGTGACCAAGGAGAAACTGTTCCACAAGGACCCGGAGAGGCGGCTGGCATTTGCGAGGCCTGGTCTCGCGTACATGGGCGACGGCAGCTTTTGCCTTGTGGAGTCTGTGCTACGCGAGGGAGTGGAGTTTAAGTGCGCCTTTGGTGACCGTGATGGCTGTGTGCTCCACATGAGCACGTTTGGTCTTAAGTATGATCGTAGGGGACAACTGCAAACCACGCGCCACCACACTAACTCCTTTGTAGTGTCTAAGCATCTTCAGACATTTTCTCCTGTAGTGTTCTGGATGTAAAGCTATTTGACATGTTTTATGCAAACCATGTTCGAGTAATGTAAGCTATGTATTATATGTGGGCAGTATATATATAGAGAAATAAAAAGGAAGTCCACTTCTCTTGGCATTTTAATGGAACATGAGTGATTCTTTTTGCGTGTCTGTTCTCGAAAGCCAAAAACTAAAAGTGGGGCTGTCTTTTGCTCCTGCAATAACACTGTGTTAAATATGGATGGGGAAATTCTATTCTAATATCAGTTTGTTAATTAGTTCTTATTTTGAAGAAACATAGCAGAAGCTCCGCCTTTACATTACGGAGAAATTGCAGTTTTGCTGCAGGGAAATTAAATTACCTATGATGAATACACAAAAGAAGTAATGGTTACAAACCTATTTGAGTAATTTCCAGGCCCAGTTCTGGCAAAAATTGGAATATGTTCTTGAAGAATACTACAAACAGCATTAGGTCAGTATAAGGTGGTTAACAGCTTCATCAAATGACTCTGTACGTGCAAGGCTATGGTTCTTTTTAAAGTTAATCCATTGTGGTTCTACCCATGTCAGTAGCCTATATTTGTGGCTGATGTACATGCTTGCTAAATTCTTGGTGGGAATTTTACCTTCCTTCGACCATTTATCAATAGGATCTGCCTTTGTTATGTCTACCATTAAGAAATGGTACTCTCTCTGTACGCTAATGCAAGGCATCTTATGTTAGTATACAAAGGTACTTCATCCGATCCAAAATAAGTGTCGTGGTTTTAGTTCAAATTTGACCTTTATAGGCTGGGTTCCTTCTTGGTATACATTGCTTGCATGTAGCCGGTTGTAGTGTCCATCTGCTATTCCCCGTAATACTATGTATCTGTCCGTCGTGGCGGGTTGTGTTGTCTTGTGTTTTGTGGTTCTCGTATTTGTTCTTGTATAAGGGTGTCATTAATTTAACTCCGAGCCTATGTCCTTTTGTCTAATAAAACATGAACTACGGGGCTAGCTCCATACTTCTCCCCGTCCTAACGCCTGCATGCACACGTTTAGGGTGCGTTCGGTCTGGAGGAAAACACAAAGGAACCTGACCCTGTGGTATTTTCTACCATTGGTGCGTTCGGAGTGAAGGAAAAGTTAACAGTAAAACTAGGGAAAGTCTTCAGTTTTCGTGGGATTCCTACGTATTTCACGGGAAAAGAAACATCCAGTCGGAGCTCTTGTTTCTCGCGGTTGGCCAAGGCAACGCACTGGTCTGACTATGTACAGAGCTGAAACAGCCTTGTAATCCAATATAATATTCCATCACATGCCCAAGGGAAAGGTCTGCAGCCAAATAAAAAAAATTCCAAAGCCACAGTTCGCTGCTCCGTTGATGTCCAGCTTCCTTTGATTACCGACGAACGCTTCACTCCCAGCTATTCCTCTCTTTTAAAATCCTCAGTTTTATAGGTGCTTGTTTCCCCTATTCCTTACATTTTTTTGTTCCTATGTTTTCTGATCCTGCAAACCGAACATAGCCTTAGTTCATGTCGGATGGTGTGCGCTTCGAACACCTCCAGGAGCGCCCAGGAGATGCCAATGCCGAAGAACCACTGAGGTCACACTGGCTCAGTGACAGTTCACGGTGGTTGGTGTATGACATACGCAGAGGAGCGGATCGGAGCTTAGAGATTAGACAAATAACTAAATTACTAGATTGCCCTAAAAAATTAAACTGGACAACACAACTTAGGAGTGCCATCCAAAGTCAACAGCTATGCGAAATGCACACGAGTTGAACATAGTTAGATATTAGACTATTAACTAAGTTACTCAATTGCCCTTAAAAATGAAATTAAATGGAACAACCCAACTTTAGAGTGCCATCTAAATCAAGGGTTGAATGAAATTTATACTACATCCTTTCCCCGGTAGTAAGATGTATCGTATAACCCTTTTTCTAAGGGGAAAAGTAGTGAAATTACTTCCTATTTTTTAATAATGGCAAGTGACGGCTTCATAAACTGACACTTTCAATTGGATATTTTGATCAGTTTTTGACGGCTCTCGCCTTTTTACTAACGATATACTCCGAGAATAAAGCAACATTGTTTCCTTACTTGTTGTGTAGGTCAAAACACTTTTGGAAAATGGATAAATATCCAAACAAATGGGACAGCGGGGGACAGTTTCGCTGTTAAGCAAAACTTCATCCGGCGCACTAGGAGAGAAGACAGTGCCTACTACAAGCGCCATCTGTCGTACAGGCGCCTCCACCTCCCTCTCATCTATAAAAATAACTTCTGTAAAGGGACACATAAGAGAAGAGAGGAGGAAGACATCGCAATCGCCATCTGAACACCGCAGAAGAGATTGGGAAGAGAAAAACTTCACTTATATCCATTTCGGCTTTCTTCACATCACAACCCCTTCATTCATCGACATCACCACCATAGAGAGAGTAGTTCCAACTTGTAAGGTTAGGATTTATAACTCTATTCACACTGTATCAGAGATTAAGATCACATCGATGATTCATATTATTGCGATAATTTGTAGTATCATCGATATGGCTTTCCCCTATTTGATCTTTGTGTTTGTTGGTCATTCTTCTTATATGCGTGAGTAATGCCCATATGTGTGGGAGATGTAGGGGATTCATTTGTGCCTATTTATATGTCGTTATTTGTTAAACTAGCTATGTGATTGATTATTAAGGGTCCAAAGAACATGATCTGAGATCTACACAGATAATACATGTTGTTCAGCGACTACCCGCTAGTACTTTGTAGGAGTAAGGGATAGGAAATCCATGATAGTAGTGCTTAGAAGATTAGGGCAAATATTATTCCCTGCAGAGCGTGGAGAATAGCGGGGATGTGCGTGAACCCTGCGGGGTGTTGTGGTTTCAATGTTTTTTAACAGTTTTTTCATCGATTTTGTTTATACCGCATTTATGCTTTTTTTGTGTGTTCTTATTAGTATTTTTTTCTATTTTTTGTTTCTGTATTTTTATACATGAACTTTTTATAATATGAGATGAGATAACCTTTTTTAAAATCAATAGTTTTAAATATTGGATTTATTTTTAAAAATCATTCACATTCACAAAAGTTATAAATATTTATTTAAATAATCTCGAGTAATTTTAAATATGCCGTAATGAAGAACTTTTTAAAATTTTGTGTATATTGATTATCAGGATTTTTTTTGTAAATTTATGAATTTACTAAAATTCAATCATTTTAAAATTTTAAACCTTTTCCAAATTCATGAAAAAAGTTATCCATTATGTATATATTTGTTTATTCAAATCTGTCTTTGTAAGAGGAATTTAAATCTGCCAAAAAAAATAGGCTCAATCCCAGAATGGCCCATGTGTGCGCTCTGTGCTATCCCTCGGAACGGGCCGAGCCGCACTCCAGTTCAGAGCTAACTCACAAGAGAAACCCGCTGAATAAAGTACTACTTGTAGCCAGGCTGCCTCCAGGCGACCGGTTCCTTATGCCTGAGCTAGGCTAATCAAGTAGCCTAGGTCATCGACCAGGCTAATCAAGGTTTTGTTGTCACCAGGCCAGACTAGCTTCTGCTCCTGTGGTTTCCAGCCAAACATGGTTCAGGCAGTTTTCAGGCATGGTACAGGCCAGGCGCGAACGGACGAGGACGCCATCCAAACTGGCCCTAACAGACGCGCAAAGAAAGGAGGGGAAGCAAAGGAGGGGCGGAGCACCACCGGCCGCATCAACATTTCGGTGGCGTGGCCACACCACGGGAGCGGCAGCGCGTCTCCACTGCCTTGTAGCCACACAGGCGGCCCGGCAACTCGAGGACCACGGGCGCGTGGAGCACGAGCGTCGCGGCGACAACTCCGTCGACCACGGCGCGGTAACTCCGGCGACCCCCATTTCCCCCCTTATATCAATCTCGATTTCACTCTTGGTTCGAGTCCCCTCACCCAACCCTAGTTCCCTTCTGGCTCCCCATGGTGGTTCTGCTCCGACTCGGGCTCTAGGTCGTTGCCTGTCTGCAATACGAGCCCGGGTGGGAGTTCGATTAGTCAGCCCACATCATAAATAAGGGGAGGGATTCCAAGACCTCCCACTTCATCGCCAGGTTAGATCTGGATTCTAATTACACTGCCTTCCGTTTGTCTATAAATTCCTTCTCTTGTGTTGGCAACCTCGTAACCCTCCGAATCAAATATTCAGTCTTTAGATCTAGTTAGGAGACATGTCTAAGCATTAACACTCGCACCTCGACAGCGACTGCACCGGGAAAAGGTCGTGCCGTGCGCCGAAGAAGCACCTCTACCTGGTGCTGGATGATGGGGACACGGGCTTCAGTATCTACAAGGTTGATGATGACACTTTGCAAGATACCTGCACCAACGACATGCAGTTTGGGTTCCCTGACCCTCACGTCCCCCGGTTTCCCGTGCCAGTACGCTATCTTGGCATGAGCTTCACGACCTTTGGTAACAGCATCTTCATCGCCACCAACCCACACTGTCCACAGACTCCCATCCTCATATATGATACCGGGATAGCGGGAATTACAATCGGGCCAAGCCTACCATGTTCACTGCTTGGTGGCATTGACATCTTCGTGGCCACCGGTGATAAGTTGTATGCATTGACATCTCGCCATGCCGGCGAGCAGCACTCTTTTGAGGCCATGTCATGGGCAGCCACGGGAAGCGATGAGCTGTGGGATCCACGGCCAGCCATGGATTGGTCCTGGAAAAGGGTGCCATCGCCACCGCCATTTGCCGGGGATGATATAATTTCCTCTTACGCACTGCACCCAGACGGGCACACCATATTCATGTATGCACACAACAGTCTTTATCAACATGTTCCAAAGGGTACCTTCTCATTCGACACCAAGCGTTCTGAGTAGAGGTGGCATGGGGAATGGGCTCTGCCTTTCCAAGGGCAAGGCTACTACGACAGCGAGCTAGACGCATATGAAATAGGGTTTCCCCCCGCTTTTTATTCCAAAGCAAACATCACCGATACAACTAGATAGGTGCTGGGATGGAAGCAGCACAGGCACGCCCAAAAGAAACGAAAGAGAAAAAGAAAAGAAACAAATGCCGACACCGGCGGATCAACAAAAACGAAGAAGCTTCGCGACCGCCGTGCCCACCGGGATCCTCCACTAAGCACCTATACCCCGGAGCGCCGGTACCAATCAACACCTCAAAGAAGGGACACGACGATGACGACGCTGCTGCCAAGGGTTTCCCTCGATACTCGATGAGGAGAGAGGAAGGGTACCTCCAACGCCCTCCAGGAAGGTTCGGTGGCACCCTCAGGTACCACCGCGTCGGAGTCAGCTCGGCCGACAGGGATTTCTCCCGATCCCAAACCTACACCTCGGGTGATCCGGAGCACGTCACCAAAGAAACCACCACTCTGCGCCAAAACGGTCTTGAAGCTTCCGCGTCGTCTCACCACGGCACCGCGAAAGGGGCCTGCTCAACGAAGAAGAGGAACCGGGACTCGGGACAGCAGCATCGTTGGCACGCGGGAGGGCCCAACCTCCACGGTCGACGATGGTAACCGACCGGACGTGACAGCAGGAGCATACCGGTCCCGTGGGCCCATAGGTCCGGCCGGGTCTGCAGGTGCCCGTAAAGCTCCCGCCTTCACGCTGCAGAAGGCATATGCCGTCAGCGCCACCACCGCGAGTCCGAGCCGCTCCTCCTCTGCGCCATGCAGAGGACGACGAAGCCACTCCAATGGCCAGCCCGCTAGGACCCAGATGGGGCCGGGAGGGCCCAGATCTGGTCCGGGGGCGCGCCGCCGGCCACCGCACGTCACCATGCCGCCCTGCCGCCAAGGGCAGCGCCGCCGCCTCGCCCACCGCCGGCGTCCGCCGCCCAGCCGAGCAGCACCGCCGCCGTCACCAGCCCCGGGAAGGGGACGAGCGCGCGGGGACAGAAGGGCCCGCCGCCACCGGCACCACCTGGGCCAGCGCCGAGGGCATCCGCCGCCGGCGGCGGGGGAGATCCAACGCGGGGCAAGAAGAAGGGGATGGGGCGCGCCGCCCCGGCCACCTCCCGGGGAGGCGGAGGAGGGGCGGGAACGGGAGGGGGAGGGGGAAAAGGGGGGCGGGAAGGGCCGGGGCGTGCGCGTCGGCGGCCGGCGGCGGCGGGAGGGGGCTAGGGCGCCGCCGGCAGCTGCGGAAACCCTCGCTGGAGGGAGCGGGACGGGGGCCTAGCGGGAGGGAGCAGAATTATACTCAGTCCGAGCTAGACGCATGGATTGGGTTCCGTAAAGAAGGGTACATTTGTGCCTGTGAAGTCGCCTCCCGCAGCCGCGAATGTGCTGTGCAGCCGGATTGGAAGATTGCGAAGGAGAAGATGTTCATCAAAGTCCCGGAGCGGCGACCGGCAGCAACAAGGGTCACTCTCGCGTGCATGGGCAACAGCAACTTTTTGCCTTGTCGATTGTATGCAGCGCGAGGGAGTGGAGTCTACATGCATATTCGATTGTTGCATGCTCCATATGAGCACGTCTGGCCTTAAGTATGATCACAGGGGAGAGCTGCAAACCACGCGCCACTGCTCTAACTCTTGTGTAGTGTCTAAGCATATCCTGTCCTTTTCTCCTGCAGTGTTCTGGATGTAAGAGGTGTTTTGCTTGTTTTATGCAAGCCCTGCTGTGTAATCTTGATGTAAGCTGCTGTGAATGTGATATGTGGCACTACGAAGAGTAATAAAAAGAAGTTGGTTCCCTTTTGCAATTATCTTGAACCTGAGCCCCGAGATGCTCACATGTTTCAAGAAGTAGAAGCGCTGTACTTTTGCTGCTTGCGATATCATGATTGACAGGGATTAGAAAAGGTGGTGCAACTAAAGTAGTTTTTATTCATTTTTTTCCTCCAAAGATTAGATAATCTTTTTTACATAAGCCACAAATAATTTCTTTTTAGTGGATTTTTTATTTACATTATTACATGAAAAAAAAACAAGTAACATAATTTTTGAAACGTTAAAAGAAGTAAATTTTCTATGAGCTAACACAAGTAAAACGGGCCCAAGTAAAACATGTGGCATGTGCTACCTCTTTGCATTTTGCCGCATTTTTATTTACATTGTTCCATGAACAAAAAATTGGCCAAACTAAAAACAAGTCCAGAAGTATATGTTTGTTAGAGGTTTATTTGCCCAAGCAACATTTTATTTAGTCAAACCATTTTTCGTTAAACATGGGTGCCTCTATGCTATAAAAATGGGCTGGTGCCCCCACGCGGGTGGGCTGGTTTCTCTTTGGGTCTGGTTATTTCCTCACGGCCCAACATCTATTCGGCAGCCCAGATTTTTTTTACTAGAAACTGAATTTGGGTGTGCACTCTGTTAACTGAAGAATAAAAACAGGGGCATGAACACTGAATAATTTTCCAAATTGCTGCTTCGACTCAGTTGCATCAACTTGGCATGGCGCACAGATCACGTCCTCTACCCTGACAGACCTAAATGCCCATTCTAATAACGGATGAACAACAAGTACAAGAAAAACAGAGCAATGATACAATAATAGAACCACCTGCCATGATATTTGTTTGCTTCTGCAAATCGATCATCTGCATTAGATGTTTGTTGATCTTCTTCAGTTCCTCGTTCAGTTCGGACTGCGCCTGCAGTTCAGCATCACACGCATACCTCAGCATGGACAGGACTCTGCCCACCCCTCGCCCATCCGAGCTCCCCAAATTCTCCACAGAAATTGGCAGCACCCCGCCCAAATTGAGCTCACAGGTTGCGACCCCGCTCGAATCAATGTAGCCCTCAAACTGAATCCTCTCAATATATATAATCACCCATTCACTCAAAATTTGTACATTTCTTCTGGATTTGAAAACAACAACATGAACCTTAAATCTCAAATTCGTTGTGAAAAAAATAAATCTGGAGAAATCAGAGCAAACAACAGCGAAAGAATGGGCTAAGAACTGAGATCTAACCTTGTCAATCCTTCCTGCCATTGTTTTGCTCAAGCATTTCACAAATTCGCGCCCAAGATTGCCATTCTCATACGTCTTACTGACCCACCGTATAAGAAGCTATGTGCGTGGGCACTCAGGGAACCTTGTGAGCGGCACTGGACCATGATATCGTCATTTTGAGTGCGTGGCGGAGGAGCTAGACACCTGCGCTATGTCGCTAGAGAAGAGAAAGATCGGGGAAAGGGGAAGCAATGGGCGGTGGCGGGCGGACGGGCACGGGCGGTCGTCTCTTCTAGCTACGGAGATATGGGTCCCGCTCTTACGTGGACAAGTGGTGGGTCCAGCGCATACGTGGATAAGTGGTGGTTCCAACCCCTAACAGCTAACAAGGGCATCAGTTGAGTTTAAGGGTCGTGTTGTGCCTGGGCTATTTACGGGCTCAAATGTGTCACACCAGAGCCATTCGCTCGAACAACGTCGCACCCCTTCCAATTCACATGAAGTGTGTTGCACATGAGCTATAAGCCCATGGGTAATATATGTGAACATGTCTAATTGTTGGGCTAAAAAAGTTTCGGTTGATCTATATGCTACTTCAATCCTATGGTGGGATTTTATTAATGCTACTGTAGCTTGGAATTGTTACTTAAGTCTCGTGATGCTACCATCCAGTTCTGCATTTGGCCAATACGTGCCTGTGGTAGTACAATCTCCTTGAATGTCAGGTTTTGTTGTTCCCCTACGACCAACCCTATGGGTAACTTTATTGCTACAAGCAATTTCTACATCAAAGATTAGTCTCTCACCCATATGCCAACAAATCATGATATCCTCTTTACTTGTTATATATGCAAAAACTGGGGTTTAAGTGCACGACATTTGAATTATATACTAGATTGCAATTATATATCCATACATTCTTTAATTGATATATCAAAGGTTCAATGTTCTTTTAGTGATGCAGACGGGTCCGCATCCATCCATGAAGAGAAAAGTACAGAAGGACGACTATTAAAGCATCAACAAGTTAGTATATTCCTGGCTTTATGGACGGATGTGATGTTGTGGACGCGTCTGCTTGCATCAAGGTTTTCTAACGAATTATTTTTTGTACAAAAGCTAGATATCAAGCTTTCAACATTGTCCAGTTTCATGCATACATTCAGGTTTGATTTTCTTACAGAATAATTTTATTACAAGTTAGATTTCAGGCTTTCAACATTGTTCAGCTTCATGCATAAATTCAGGTTTGATTTCCTTATGGAATGATTTTCTTGTATGTTTGATTTCAAGCTTTAAAAATTGCTTTTAAGCACAAATTGATGTACTAGATCAAAATTGAGTGCAAGAAGGCCTTTGATGTTGTGACTAACAATCGGCCTATTGCATTGCTCGTGAGGTGTAGCAACTATGACATCGTGCTATTTATATTACCTTATGTTTCATTTTCTGAAATAGCAAATATAATCTTCATATTGTTTATGCCTATTTATTTTTAGAAATACCTACCATTTTATTGTCAAAATATACAGACGCAGCAACGCGCATCATCAATGGTCTAGTTTATATATCATAAGAATTATAGTACAAGCCACGTACAAACCGACCCGAGAAAACTGAAAAGACAGCAGAATGCTAGCCTTTGCACAAAGAAACATCAGCCAAGAAGTAAAATTACAAACAAGACCGAAGAATCTTCTGAGCTTGACACCGACACCCATCACCTACATCTGGCACCACCACATCAGCGACCATACAAAAAAATGACGGATCACCTTCATCCAGAGCTAGACGCTGCTCCATCGCTGACATGCAGCTTTGCGGACCTCCAAGGTGGCTCGCCAAAGGCGAAACCATTAACATTGAATGAATCAGACCGGGACAACGCCCCGGACACCATACCTGCCATCCATGAATCACGAACCCAGCACCCCCACATGACTAAGACGTCGGAGGAGGAAACCTTATTAGTTATCCATGAAAGACAAACCCAACACACGATCCACCATCTTCTAGATGCTGTCGACGCAGACCACAATCTACATCCGTTCCTGTACTACCTCCCATGGTTCGCGCCAGCGTTGGAGCAAACACCATCACAACAGTGGAGCCCGATGACACATGTCTACCATGAGGATGCCGCCGCCGCACCATCCTTGCTTGAAGAAGCTGATTTTGAAATCCATCTTGAACCATATGATCGATCGCTCGTCATAGTAGGACCTAAAGAAACTTTATTCAGCGCCGCTATCGCTGTCGCCGAAGCAAAGACGATGAACGACCTAAAAATCCTAAACTACGAGAGCCTAAAAACGATCCACACACGTGGATCCGACGACCCCCATACCACTGACGACCGATGTCATCGGCGGAGGCGAGTCCCTGGCGGCGAAGGCGAGATAGCCTTTTCTTTCTTCTAGACAAAACAAATAAAAGAGCAGTTGACCATGCATGGAAGAATTGTACGTGTAGCCACAGGATCAACACACTAAAACAGCAACCGTCGGCTATGAAGAGAAGCATAGATTGGAACAATCTAACCTGTATACACATAAAAGTAGACAAACGGAGATTGGATCAACGGAAAGACCAACACCGACCGAATCCCCATAAGATCCGTCGGAGACACACCTCCACACGCCCTCCAACGAAACTAGACGCACCGCCATCACAGGGACTAGAAGAGGAGGACCTTATTCTATATTTAGGGAGCCGACGCCACCTCGCTTTCCTGAGCAGGACACAAGCCCTAATCAACCCTGAAAATGAACCTAAAAAAAGAGGAGGGGCACCAAGGGCCAAGGTGCACTCCGCCTCCATGGCCCTAAGGTTACGAGAGACGAGCCGGACCAATAGCAGTGCCGACAGGAGGTGAAGAAACCCTAATCCTCTAGAAAGTCGTGAGAGGAGGGCGAAGGGTTACATGTTCAGGCTGATTCATTCTTGATATTGAAGCTTATCCCAAGGTTAAGTAAGCTATCCATCCCTCTAGCTTTTACATCAACTTGCACTAGAGCTTTTCGGATACAAGTAACCTTTGCCTTAGCTGTTCCGAAATAGGTCGAGTTTGCTTCTCATATATCAAGATATTTGTTATGCCGCATACTTTATAGATCTCTGTTGAGATATATGAGGATACACAAAGACATATCCACTGTATCTGTAAGTGCTATAAATTATCTGAGAAGACATCGATTTGTTCTTTAATGTTTGCACACATGTAAGTAGATTGGGTTAAATATGTTTGTATGGCAAGACCTATTGAAAGTATGTATATTTCACAAAAAAATACAGTTAAAATTACCATAATTTATTATTTATGATTGTGACTGACAAAAATTAGTTATACTCAAGAATTAAAATTTTGTATAAATAAATATATTTATTTCAGGACAATTTTTTTTAAGATTGGCCTTAAAATAGCACAAAACTATTTAAAAAATTATTAATATACACATCCAAGATTGGCATCAGAATAGTCAACAAGCTGATGCTCGCTGAAAAGGAGTCGTTTGTGTATATGATGAAGTTTCTTGAGCTAAAATTACCCCCAAGCGACTTCCCTTTGACATGCAACCCAGACAATTTACTATACGAGCCACCTACAGCGACCTTGGTAGTTATCTTAGACAATTTTGACTCAGTGGTGAAGCCTGGAAGTAACGTGTTCTGGTGTAGCTTAAATCGAAGGGCATGTCGGCGTTCTGCGAACGGGGGTCCCCAGACTTATCTGTCTGCGGCCTGCGGCGTGGCTCAAAGGGGGGCCCAGCACGGCCCATCTTCATCAGCACAAGCTCAAGACCCTCGCGAGGGGCCAAGCCTCGCGGGGCGGACGACAAGGAGCTTCCTCAGGCACGGCCTCGTCAGGCTGGCTCACGAGGAGGCGGAGAGTTCAAGGCGGGGTACCTCGCGAGGTGCCCATAATGCAAGCCATGACGACCAAGGGCACCAGCCGGGCGCCAGCCCGCGCAGTGTCCTTCTTTTCTCTTTGGTGCAAGGGGAGCAAGCGCAGGCGAGAGCATCAAGCAAAGGCATCCATTTCGGTGCAACAAGACCAAGACCAGTCCAACGGCAGGATGGAGGTCATCGTGGAGCCCAAGCCGGCGTCACCACCAGAGCCTTTGACAGGCGAGGACCAACTTTAGTCAGGATAAGTGTACTAGATGTTCCCCTTCAAATTGGCCAATTGTTGGCGCCCTTCCCGCTCAATATTTGGGAAGAGGCCCAGGGCCTTCGCCTATAAATAGGACTAGCCACCCACAGGGTAGAGGGACCGATCCATCCGGCCGGCAAAGAGAGAGAGACTGCAAGGACAGACCCTCGCGAGGCTGTTCTTCCTTGTATTGTTCATAATCAGCCTAAGAGGCAATCCACCACACCATACACTGGAGTAGGGTATTACACCACAATGGTGGCCTGAACTAGTATAAATCCTGTGTTTCTTGTGTTGTTCTTCTCGTAGTTTAGATCCGAGCGATTCGGCGAGGAACAGGTAGGTAGAAGGCGAAACCTCCGCGCGCACCCCAGTATTCGAACCTCAAGGGTCTGCCGAAACCCTGAATCCGACATTTGGCGCGCCAGGTAGGGGTGCGCTGGAGTTCGCCTTCCGTCGCCCTGCTCTTCTCCGATCATCGCGCCCATGGCTGACGCTCGTCGGGCTGCTCGCGCCGCTCGAGTCGCCCGGACGGCTCCCGTCGGCGCGCGCCCTCGTCGCTCCCCGTCGTCCGCCGTCAACACCGCCACCGGCCCGGCGGGGAACGAGCAACGAGTATCGCCCCTGCATCCCTCCGTGGCCTCTTGGGAAGAGCCGCGCAACGTCTTCCTCGCCCGCCGCGCCGCTCCGGCCTCCCCGGTCGTCGCTGCCCTCCTAGGCGGCTCGCAGGCGCCGCCCTCTATTCACCATGTCAAGTCGTTCATCCGCCAGGTCGGTGCCACCTCCGCGCGGCAGGGGGCTTCCCGGGACCGGCCGAAGCCCCAGGCCAGGCTAGCCTTCAGTTCGGAAGACCACCCCTCCAACTCGGCCTGCTCGGGTGCGATCCCGATGTTGTGCACCCCCACAACCTGCCAGGTGGCTGTCACCAGGACCCTCATCGATGAAGGCGCGGGCCTCAATGTGCTTTCAGTCGAAACTTTCGACCTCCTCCGCATAGCCCGGGAGCGGCTGCGGCCGAGCCAGCCCTTCGTGGGCGTCGGGGGCGGGACATCCAGCTCCTTGGGATAGATCCGGTTCCCAGTGACCTTCGGCACCTACGAAAATTTCCGCACGGAGCTGGTCGATTTCGACATCGCCCTCATCGGACTCCCCTACAATGCCATCCTCGGCTACCCAGCGCTGGCCCAATTCATGGCCGCGACTCACCCGGCATACAACCTCATGAAGATGCCTGGGAGCAGCGGAGTCCTCACCGTGCCTGGGGACACCGGGGACGCGCTGCGAGCGCTCCAGCTCGCCTTCAAGACGGCAGCGTCAGTGCAGCCCGCCAATGCGGGGGCCCCAGAGCCCAAGGGGGCTGCGCCAGCCAAGAAGAAACAATTGTTCACCCAAGACAAGGCGGAGTTACCCGTCGATGAGGACGGGTCCACCAGCGCCACTTTCACCATAGGCGCCCACCTCGGGCCCGAGCAGGAGGAAGCCCTGGTCAAGTTCTTGCGTGCAAACAAGAAGGTGTTCGCTTGGGAGCCCGATCAGTTGGCAGGGATCCCACGGGGCGTGATCGAGCACCACCTCAACATGTGCCCCAACTTGCGCCCCGTAAAGCAGAAAGCAAGGCGGCAGTCCACTCAAAAGCAGGCCTTCATCGTCCAGGAGACCCGCAAGCTAGAAGCCGCGGGGGTCATTCGCGAGGTTCGATATCCAGATTGGTTGGCCAACCCTGTGTTGGGGAACGTAGCAGAAATTCAAAATTTTCCTACGTGTCACCAAGATCTATCTATGGAGAGACCAGCAACGAGTAGAAAGAAAGTGCATCTACATACCCTTGTAGATCGCTAAGCGGAAGCGTTCAAGTGAACGGGGTTGATGAAGTCGTACTCGTCGTGATTCAAATCACCGATGATCAAGTGCCGAACGCACGGCACCTCCGCGTTCAACACACGTGCAGCCCGGTGACGTATCCCACGCCTTGATCCAGCAAGGAGAGAGGGAGAGGTTGAGGAAGACTCCATCCACCAGCAGCACAACGGCGTGGTGGTGGTGGAGGAGCGTGGCAATCCTGCAGGGCTTCGCCAAGCACCACGGGAGAGGAGGACGACTTGGGAGAGGGGGAGGGCTGCGCCAGAACTTCGTCTGTAGCTCCCATGCGTCTCCTCACTATATATAGGCATGGAGGGGCTGGTTTCTTGCCCTCCAAGTCCATTGGGGCGTTGGCCAAGGTGGGAGGAAAGAAATCCCATTATATCCTTCCCCACCGATTGTTATCCCCCCTTTTTAGGGATCTTGATCTTATCCCTTCGGGATATGATCTTATTCTTCTAAGGGGGGATCTTGGTGCGCCTTGACCAGGGGTGTGGGGCCTTGCCCCCACTACCCACGTTCATGTGGGTCCCCCCATGCAGGTGGGCCCCACTCCGGAACCTTCTAGAACCTTCCCGGTACAATACCGAAAAATCCCGAACATTTTCCGGCGGCCAAAATAGGACTTCCCATATATAAATCTTTACCTCCGGACCATTCCGGAACTCCTCGTGACGTCCGGGATCTCATCCGGGACTCCGAACAACATTCGGTAACCACATACAAACTTTCTTTATAACCCTAGCGCCATCGAACCTTAAGTGTGTAGACCCTACGGGTTCGGGAGACATGCAGACATGATCGAGACGTTCTCCGGTCAATAACCAACAGCGGGATCTGGATACCCATGATGGCTCCCACATGTTCCACGATGATCTCATCGGATGAACCACAATGTCAAGGACTTAATCAATCCCGTATTCAATTCCCTTTGTCTATCGGTATGTTACTTGCCCGAGATTCGATCGTCGGTATCCAATACCTTGTTCAATCTCATTACCGGCAAGTCACTTTACTCGTTCCGTAACACATCATCCCATGATCAACTCCTTGGTCACATTGCGCATATGATGATGTCCTACCGAGTGGGCCCAGAGATACCTCTCCGTTTACACGGAGTGACAAATCCCAGTCTCGATCCGCATAAAACAATAGATACTTTCGGAGATACCTGTAGTGCACCTTTATAGTCACCCAGTTACGTTGTGACGTTTGATACAGCCAAAGCACTCCTACGGTATCCAGGAGTTACACGCTCTCATGGTCGAAGGAAGAGATACTTGACATTGGCAAAGCTCTAGCAAATGAACTACACGATCTTTTGTGCTAGTCTTAGGATTGGGTCTTGTCCATCACATCATTCTCCTAATGATGTGATCCCGTTATCAACGACATCCAATGTCCATAGCCAGGAAACCATGACTATCTGTTGATCACAACGAGCTAGTCAACTAGAGGCTCACTAGGGACATATTGTGGTCTATGTATTCACACGTGTATTACGATTTCCGGATAATACAGTTATAGCATGAATAAAAGACAATTATCATGAACAAGGAAATATAATAATAATACTTTTATTATTGCCTCTAGGGCATATTTCCAACAGTCTCCCACTTGCACTAGAGTCAATAATCTAGTTCACATCGCCATGTGATTAACACTCACAGGTCACATCGCCATGTGACTAACACCCAAGAGTTTACTAGAATCAGTAGTCTAGTTCACATCACTATGTGATTAATACTCAATGAGTTTTAGGTTTGATCATGTTGCTTATGAGAGAGGTTTTAGTCAACGGGTCCGAACCTTTCAGATCCGTGTGTGTTTGACAAATCTCTATGTCATCTCCTAGATGTAGCTACCACGCTCTATTTGGAGCTAATCCAAATAACTGTTCTACTTGGAGCTATTCTAAATTGTTGCTCCATTATATGTATCCGGTATCTCTACTCAGAGCTATCCGGATAGGTGTCAAGCTTGCATCGACGTAACCCTTTACGACGAACTCTTTTACCACCTCCATAATCGAGAAAAATTCCTTAGTCCACTAATTTCTAAGGATAACTTTCACCGCTGTCCTGTGATCCATTCTTGGATCACTCTTGTACCCCTTGATTGACTCATGGCAAGGCACACTTCAGGTGCGGTACTCAGCATGGCATACTGTAGAGCCTACGTCTAAAGTATAGGGGACGACCTTCGTCCTTTCTCTCTTTGCTGCCGTGGTCGAGCTTTAAGTCCTAACTTCGTACCTTACAACTCAGGCAAGAACTCCTTCTTTGACTGGTCCATCTTGAACACCTTCAAGATCATGTCAAGGTATGTGCTCATTTGAAAGTATTATTAAGCATTTTGATCTATCCTTATAGATCTTGATGCTCAATGTTCAAGTAGCTTAATCCAGGCTTTCCATTGAAAAACACTTTCAAAATAACCCTATATGCTTTCCAGAAATTCTACGTCATTTCTGATCAACAATATGTCAACAACATATACTCATCAGAAATTCTATAGTGCTCCCACTCACTTCTTTGGAAATACAAGTTTCTCGTAAACTTTGTACAAACCCAAAATCTTTGATCATCATCAAAGCACACATTCCAACTCTGAGATGCTCACTCCAGTCCTTAGAAGGATTGCTGGAGCTTTGCATACTTATTAGCATCTTTTGGGATTGACAAAACCTTCCGGTTGTATCACATACAACCTTTCCTCAAGTATAACGTCGAGGAAACAATGTTTTGACATCCTATCTGCAAAATTTCATCAATCATGCAGTAACTGCTAATCCAATTCCAACAGACTCTTAGCATCGCTACGAGTGAGAAAACCTCACCGTAATCAACTCCTTGAACTTGTCGGAAAATATCTTAACGACAAGTCGAGCTTTCTTAATGGTAATTCTTACCATCATTGTCTGTCTTCCTTTTAAAATCCATCCGTACCCAATGGCCTTACGACCATCAAGTATTTCTTCCAAAGTCATGGATCCGTTCTCGGATTTTATGGCCTCGAGCCATTTATCAGAATCCGGGCCCACCATTGCTTCTCCATAGCTCGTAGGTTCATTGTTGTCCAGCAACATGACTTCCAAGACAGGATTACGTACCACTCTGATGTAGTACGTATCCTTGTCATCCCACGAGGTTTGGTAGTGACTTGATCCGAAGCTTCATGATCAACATCACAAGCTTCCACTTCAATTGGTGTAGGTGCCACAGGAACAACTTCCTGTGCCCTGCCACACACTAGTTGAAGAGACGGTTCAATAACCTCATCAAGTTTCCACCATCCTCTCACTCAATTCTTTCGAGAGAACTTTTCCTCGAGAAAGGACCCGATTCAAGAAACAATCCATATTGCTTTCGGATCTGAATTAGGAGGTATACCCAACTGTTTTAGGTTTCCTATGAAGATGCATTTTATCCGCTTTGGGTTCGAGCTTATCAACCTGAAACTTTTTCATATAAGCGTCGCAGCCCCAAACTTTTAAGAAACGACAACTTAGGTTTCTCTAAACCATAATTCATACGGTGTCATCTCAATGGAATTACGTGGTGCCCTATTTAAAGTGAATGTGGTTGTCTCTAATGCCTAACCCATGGACAATAGTGGTAATTCGATAAGAGACATCATGGTACGCACCATATCCAATAGGGTGCAACTATGATGTTCGGACACACCATCACACTATGGTGTTCCAGGCGGTATTAATTGCGAAACAATTTCCACAATGTCTTAATTGTGTGCCAAAACTCGTAACTCAGATATTCATCTCTATGATCATATCATAGACATTTTATCCTCTTGTCACAATGATCTTCTACTTCACTCTGAAATTACTTGAACCATTCAATAATTCAGACTTGTGTTTCATCAAGTAAATATTCTCACCATCTACTCGAATCATCTGTGAAGTAAGATCATAACGATATTCACTGCATGCCTCAGCACTCATTGGATTGGACACATCAAAATGTGTTACTTCCAACAAGTTGCTATCTTGTTCCATCTTACTGAAAACGAGGCTTTTCAGTCATCTTGCCCATGTGGTATGATTTGCATATCTCAAGTGATTCAAAATCAAGTGAGTCCAAACGGTCCATTTGCATGGAGTTTCTTCATGCATATACACCAATAGACATGGTTCGCATGTCTCAAACTTTTCAAAAACGAGTGAGTCCAAAGATCCATCAACATGGAGCTTCTTCATGCGTTTTATACCATTATGACTTACATGGCAGTGCCACAAGTAAGTGGTACTATCATTACTATCTTATATCTTTTGGCATGAAAATGTGTATCACTACGATCGAGATTCAATAAACCATTCATTTTAGGTGCAAGACCATTGAAGGTATTATTCAAATAAATAGAGTAACCATTATTCTCTTTAAATGAATAACCGTATTGCGATAGACATAATCCAAGCATGTCTATGCTCAACGCAAACACCAAATCTCGATGGTAGAGGGAGCGTGCGATGCTTGATCATATCAACATTGGAAACACTTCCAACACATATCGTCAGCTCACCTTTAGCTAGTCTCCGTTTATGCCGTAGCTTTTATTTCGAGTTACTAACACTTAGCAACCGAACCGGTATCTTATACCCTGGTGCTACTAGGAGTACTAGTAAAGTACACATTAACATAATGTATATCCAATATACTTCTATCGACCTTGCCAGCCTTCTCATCTACCAAGTATCTAGGGTAATTCTGCTCTAGTGACTGTTCCCCTTATTACAGAAGCACTTAGTCTCGGGTTTGGGTTCAACCTTGGGTTTCTTCACTGGAGCAGCAGCTGATTTGCCGTTTCATGAAGTATCCCTTCTTGCCCTTGCCCTTCTTGAAACTAGTGGTTTCACCAACCATCAACAATTGATGCTCCTTCTTGATTTCTACTTTCGCGGTGTCAAACATCGTGAATACCTCAAGGATCATCTTATTTATCCCTGATATGTTATAGTTCATCATGAAGCTCTAGCATCTCGGTGGCAATGACTTTGGAGAAACATCACTATCTCATTTGGAAGATCAACTCCCACTCAATTCAAGTGATTGTTGCACTCAGACAATCTGAGCACAAGCTCAACGATTGAGATTTTCTCCCTTAGTTTGCAGGCTAAGAGAATCGTCGGAGGTCTTATACCTCTTGACGTGAGCACGAGCCTGAAATCCCAATTTCAGCCCTCGAAACATCTCATATGTTCCGCGATGTTTCGAAAACGTCTTTGGTGCCTCTACTTAAACCATTTAACTGAACTATCACGTAGTTATCAAAACGTGTATGTTCGATGTTCGAAACATCCACAAACGACGTTTGGGGTTCAGCACACTGAGCAGTGCATTAAGGACATAAGCTTTCTACTGTTCGCATAATCGCTACTATCAACTTTCAACTATATTTTCTCTAGGAACATATCTAAAACAGTAGAACTAAAGCGCGAGCTACGACATAATTTGCAAAAGGTCTTTTGACTATGTTCAGGATAATTAAGTTCATCTTATGAACTCCCACTCAGATAGACATCCCTTTGGTCATCTAAGTGATTACATGATCCGAGTCAACTAGGTCGTGTCCGATCATCACGTGAGACGGACTAGTCATCATCGGTGAACATCTTCATGTTGATCGTATCTACTATACGACTCATGCTCGACCTTTCGGTCTCCGTGTTCCGAGGCCATGTCTGTACATGCTAGGCTCGTCAAGTTAACCCTAAGTGTTTTCGCTGTGTAAAACTGTCTTACACCTGTTGTATGTGAACGTAAGAATCCATCACACCCGATCATCACGTGGTGCTTAGAAGCGACGAACTGTAGCAACGGTGCACAGTTAGGGGAGAACACTTCTTGAAATTGTTGTAAGGGATCATCTTATTTACTACCGTCGTTCTAAGCAAACAAGATGCATAAACATGATAAACATCACATGCAATCAAATAGAGTAGTGACATGATATGGCCAATATCATATAGCTCCTTTGATCTTCATCTTCGGGGCTCCATGATCATCTTGTCACCGGCATGACACCATGATCTCCATCATCGTGTCTTCATGAAGTTGTCACGCCAACGACTACTTCTACTTCTATGACTAACGCGTTTAGCAATAAAGTAAAGTAGTTTACATGGCGTTCTTCAATGACACGCAGGTCATACAAAAAAATAAAGACAACTCCTATGGCTCCTGCCGGTTGTCATACTCATCGACATGCAAGTCGTGAATCCTATTACAAGAACATGATCAATCTCATACATCACATATATCATTCATCACATCCTTTTGGCCATATCACATCACATAGCATACCCTGCAAAAACAAGTTAGACGTCCTCTAATTGTTGTTTGCATGTTTTTACGTGGCTGCTATGGGTTTCTAGCAAGAACGTTTCTTACCTACGCAAAACCACAACGTGATATGCCAATTGCTATTTACCCTTCATAAGGACCCTTTTCATCGAATCCGTTCCGACTAAAGTGGGAGAGACTGGCACCCGCTAGCCACCTTATGCACCAAGTGCATGTCAATCGGTGGAACCTGTCTCACGTAAGAGTACGTGTAAGGTCGGTCCGGGCCGCTTCATCCCACAATACCGTCGAAACAAGATTGGACTAGTAACGGTAAGCATATTGAACAACATCAACGCCCACAACTACTTTGTGTTCTACTCGTGCAAAGAATCTACGCAATAGACCTAGCTCATGATGCCACTGTTGGGGAACGTAGCAGAAATTCAAAATTTTCCTACGTGTCATCAAGATCTATCTATGGAGAGACCAGCAACGAGTAGAAAGAAAGTGCATCTACATACCCTTGTAGATCGCTAAGCGGAAGCGTTCAAGTGAACGGGGTTGATGAAGTCGTACTCGTCGTGATTCAAATCACCGATGATCAAGTGCCGAACGCACGGCACCTCCGCGTTCAACACACGTACAGCCCGGTGACGTATCCCACGCCTTGATCCAGCAAGGAGAGAGGGAAAGGTTGAGGAAGACTCCATCCAGCAGCAGCACAACGGCGTGGTGGTGGTGGAGGAGCGTGGCAATCCTGCAGGGCTTCGCCAAGCACCACGGGAGAGGAGGACGACTTGGGAGAGGGGGAGGGCTGCCCCAGAACTTCGTCTGTAGCTCCCATGCGACTCCCCACTATATATAGGCGTGGAGGGGCTGGTTTCTTGCCCTCCAAGTCCATTGGGGCGTTGGCCAAGGTGGGAGGAAAGAAATCCCATTATTTCCTTCCCCACCGATTGTTATCCCCCCTTTTTAGGGATCTTGATCTTATCCCTTCGGGATATGATCTTATTCCTTCTAAGGGGGGATCTTGGTGCGCCTTGACCAGGGATGTGGGGCCTTGCCCCCACTACCCACGTTCATGTGGGTCCCCCCATGCAGGTGGGCCCCACTCCGGAACCTTCTAGAACCTTCCCGGTACAATACCGAAAAATCCCGAACATTTTCCGGTGGCCAAAATAGGACTTCCCATATATAAATCTTTACCTCCGGACCATTCCGGAACTCCTCGTGACATCCGGGATCTCATCCGGGACTCCGAAAAACATTCGGTAACCACATACAAACTTCCTTTATAACCCTAGCGCCATCGAACCTTAATTGTGTAGACCCTACGGGTTCGGGAGACATGCAGACATGACCGAGACGTTCTCCGGTCAATAACCAACAGCGGGATCTGGATACCCATGATGGCTCCCACATGTTCCACGATGATCTCATCGGATGAACCACGATGTCAAGGACTTAATCAATCCCGTATTCAATTCCCTTTGTCTATCGGTATGTTACTTGCCCGAGATTCGATCGTCGGTATCCAATACCTTGTTCAATCTCGTTACCGGCAAGTCACTTTACTCGTTCCGTAACACATCATCCCGTGATCAACTCCTTGGTCACATTGCGCATATGATGATGTCCTACCGAGTGGGCCCAGAGATACCTCTCCGTTTACACGGAGTGACAAATCCCAGTCTCGATCCGCATAAAACAATAGATACTTTCGGAGATACCTGTAGTGCACCTTTATAGTCACCCAGTTACGTTGTGACGTTTGATACACCCAAAGCACTCCTGCGGTATCCAGGAGTTACACGCTCTCATGGTCGAAGGAAGAGATACTTGACATTGGCAAAGCTCTAGCAAATGAACTACACGATCTTTTGTGCTAGTCTTAGGATTGGGTCTTGTCCATCACATCATTCTCCTAATGATGTGATCCCGTTATCAACGACATCCAATGTCCATAGCCAGGAAACCATGACTATCTGTTGATCACAACGAGCTAGTCAACTAGAGGCTCACTAGGGACATATTGTGGTCTATGTATTCACACGTGTATTACGATTTTCGGATAATACAGTTATAGCATGAATAAAAGACAATTATCATGAACAAGGAAATATAATAATAATATTTTTATTATTGCCTCTAGGGAATATTTCCAACACCCTGTGGTGGTACCAAAGAAGGGAGGGAAGGAACGCATGTGTGTTGACTTCACCAGCCTCAACAAAGCATGCCCGCAAGATCCTTTCCCGCTCCCACGCATCGATCAAATCATCGACTCCACCGCTGAGTGTGACCTGTTATGCTTCATGGAGGCCTTCTCCGGGTATCATCAGATCAAGATGGCGGTGGAAGACGTGGAGAAGACGGCCTTCCTGACCCCGTGTGGGGTATACTGCTATACATGCATGCCCTTCGGACTGCGCAATGCAGGAGCAACCTTTCAGCGGCTCATGCACATCACCTTGGGCCCGTAACTCGGGAAGAACGTGGAGGCGTACGTTGACGACATTGTGGTAAAGTCTCGCGAGGCCAAGACCCTGATACAAGACCTGGAGGAAACCTTTGCAAGCCTCAACACAGTGAGCCTGAGGCTCAACCCGGAGAAGTGTGTGTTTGGAGTCCCCTCGGGCAAGCTCTTGGGTTTCCTCGTATCCCACCGAGGCATCGAGGCCAACCCAGAAAAGGTCAAGGTGGTCGAGGACATGAGCCCGCCAAAGACGCTCAGAGAGATGCAGAAGCTCACTAGGCGCGTGACTGCACTGGGGCGCTTCATCTCCAGGTTGGGGGAGCGGGCGCTGCCTTTCTTCCAGTTGATGAAGAAAAAGGGGCCCTTTGAATGGACTGAAGAGGCCGACAAGGCATTCCAAGACCTCAAGAGATACCTGACCAGCCCACCGGTGATGGTGGCCCCACGCCCACAAGAGCCCTTGGCACTCTACCTCGCCGCCACTCCCTACTCAGCCAGCGCGGCCCTGGTGGCGGTTAGGGAGGAGCGTCGGACCAAGGCTGCGGCAGCTGCCCGCGCCAAGGCAAAACAGGACCAAAAAGGGCTCGCAGAGATCACCACCACGATCGAGGAAGATCAGCCGCCGCAGGGGGAGGCACCAGGAGCGGGAAAGGCCCTTCCCCCAGGCAACCAGCTTCTGGAGGCTCCGCCGCCTCAGGAGGCACCACGGTTTCCGGAGGACGCCACCAGCACCGACGCTCCAAGCCTCGTCGAGCACCCGGTGTACTTCGTCAGCACGGTGTTGCGAGATGCGAGGGCACGGTACCCCATGCCTCAGAAACTTCTCCTCGCACTACTGGTGGCCTCGCGCAAGCTGCGGCACTACTTTCAGGGTCACCCTATCAAGGTCGTCTCCGCGTACCCCTTGGAAAGAGTGCTTCGGAGCCCTAACTCAGCCGGAAGGGTCGCCGAGTGGAACATTGAGCTACAAGCATTTCAGCTCGAATTCAGCACGACCCGAGTCATCAAGGGGGTTGCCTTGGCAGATTTTGTGGCGGAATGTACAGAGGCGCCGGGCCTAAAGGCTGGTGAGGATCGGTCCCTTTCCCCGGGAAGTGAGGCGCCTGACGGTTGGGTCATGTACTTCGACGGGGCGTTCTCCAGGCACGGCGCGGTACTTATATCTCCTACCCAAGACAAGCTCTACTACGCCGTGCAGCTCTGTTTCCAACACGGAGAAAAGGTCTCCAACAATATAGCAGAATATGAAGGCCTGATAGCGGGCCTGAAGGCCGCGGCCGCCCTCGGAGTAAAGATCATTACCATCAAAGGTGATCACAACTCCTCGTCAACTTCTCCAACAAAGTATACGAGCCAAGGGATGAGCACATGGAAGCCTACCTTGCGGAGGTCCGCAGGATGGAGAAGCAGTTATGGGGACTGGAGTTACAGCACGTGCCCCGCAGCACCAATCAGGAGGCCGACGACATTGCCAAACGAGCGTCCAGATGGCTGCCTCAGGAGCCTGGCGTCTTCGAGGAGCGGCTCTTCAAGCCCTCGGCCACGCCATCACTGTCAAGCGCGGTGCAGCCTCGGGAGGAGCTCCCCAGCCGCTAGCCTCGAGAGCCCTGATCTGCGGGCCAGCCTCGGGGGCGCGTTTGCTCTTGACAGTGGAGCCTCAGGAGGAATGCTGGGCCACGGAGCTCCGGTGCTATCTGACACAAGGGATCTTGCCAGAGAAAGAGGAGGAAGCGGAGCGCGTGGCGCGGCAGGCCACAACATACTGCATCAAGGATGGGGAACTCTACCAGAGGCGACGGAATGATGTATCCTTACGTTGCATCTCCAGGGAGCAAGGGAAAGAGCTGCTGGCAGACATACACGGTGGAGACTGCGGGCACCACTCGTCATCGTGAACCCTTGTGGGCAAGGCATTCCGAAGCGGTTTCTATTGGCCTACCGCGCTTAATGACGCCGTCGAACTGGTAAAGGCCTACGAAGCCTGTCAATTCCATGCAAAGCAGATCCATCAGCCGGCGGGGGGTCTGCAGACCATACCCCTCACGTGGCCATTCGCGGTCTGGGGGCTTGATATCCTGGGCCCGTTTCCCTGGGCGCTAGGGGGCTATTGCTACCTCTACGTCGCCGTGGACAAATTCACCAAGTGGGCCGAGGTGGAAGCCGTCCGTACCATCCCCGCGGGTTCAGCGGTCAAGTTCATCAAAGGCATCGTGAGCCGGTTTGGGGTACCGAACCGCATCATCACCGACAACGGTTCGCAGTTCACCAGCAACCTCTTCAAAACATACTGTGCTAACCTTGGAACGCAGATATGCTACGCTTCAGTGGCGCACCCCCGAAGCAACGGCCAGGCCGAGTGGGCCAATGCAGAGGTCCTGAGGGGCCTCAAGACTAGAACATTCAAGAAGAAGCTGGAGGCTTGCGGCAGAGGCTGGTACGACGAGCTCCAATCCGTGTTGTGGTCCATCCGCACGACCGCAACCAAGCCGACTGGAGAGACCCCTTTCTTCTTGGTCTATGGAGCCGAAGCGGTCCTCCCTCACGAGGTCAGACGTCGGTCCGCACGGGTCCTGGCGTTCGATGAAGCGCAGCAGGACGCCATGCGGGCAATGGACCTTGTGCTGGGGGAGGAGCATCTCCGAGAAGCCGCGCTGTGAGCGGCAAGGTATCAACAAGCACTGCGATGATACCACTGCCGCAACATCCGCCCCAGGACTCTCGAGGTAGGGGACCTCATGCTCAGGCGGGTTCTCTCCAGGGAGGGGCTTCATAAGCTCTCTCCCATGTGGGAGGGCCCGTTCAAGATTGTTCATGTTTCCAGGCCCGGCTCCACGCGCTGGAGACTCAGGAGGAGGTGCCAGTCCAGAATGCATGGAACATCCAGCACCTCCGGAGGTTTTACCCCTGTAAAGGCCCTGAGCCTGTGAAGAAGGCGAATGCCTGTGAAGAACATCTTTTTGGAAAAGGCCATGAGCCTGTGAAGAAGGCGAATGCCTGTGAAGACCATCTTTTTGGAAAAGGCTCTGAGCCTGTGAAGAAGGCGAATGCCTGTGAAGACCATCTTTTTGGAAAAGGCCCGGAGCCTATGAAGAAGGCGAATGCCTGTGAAGACCATCTTTTTAGAAAAGGCCTGGAGCCTATGAAGAAGGCAAACGCCTGTGAAGCTATCGCATTTTGGGAAAGGCCCGGTGCCTGTGAAGAGGGCCAATGCCCGTGAAGATTGCTTCCCCGAAGAAAGGCCCGGAGCCTGTGAAGAAGGCCAACGCCTGTGAAGCTCGCCGCCCGTGACACTCTCACGTAATAATGAGTTGGGGCTGTACACGCCCCGGAGTCTCAGGAGCGCCGGCCTCAGGCCTTGGGGCTGCCTCCCACGCCCAGTGGCAGCACTTAGCTCCGCGTTGGTGAGAAGACGTCGAAGACTAGACTAGGTGTCGGACGCGGCTTTTTCATTTGCTTTCTGCAGTTGGCTAGTTCGTTCTCATTTGAAGTTTTATTGAAACTGTCGCTGTCTTTTGTCCTTTGGCTCTTCGGTTTCTTCACCCTCCGGCCCCGATTTCTCTTGTGCGAGGTCTCACGAGGGGATGGCCCTGGCGCCCTCGCGAGTTTTTCGATCCTTTCGGTCAAGACCTCGCGACCCGGGTCCAGTACAGGAGCATCCCTCCAGTCCATGCCTCTCGAGCACCGCGACGCGAATACAGGACCTGGGTCGGTCGCCCCATGGCCAAGGCTGGGGATTACCTACGCGCAGGCGTTCAACACGAAGGAACAATACCAGAATAACGGAAACATTACAACGACTGACAACGAAAACACAAACACGCCCCCACGGGGCCCACACATAGTTGTATTTTTGTGCAGGAAAAAGGGAGAGGAAGGAACAAATCAGGGAAAGCTCGCCAGGCGCTGGGCCCGAGCTGCCTCCGGAGCTCAAACGGACTCCCTCTCGCGCTTCACCAGGGGGCGACGGCGGGCGGACTCGCTACCGCCCTCCAAGCGGGCACGACGGCGCGGAGGAAGACCGCGACCACTGCTAGAAGAGTCGCTACCCGAAGAGCAACCAGAGAAGCTTGAGGAATCCTGGGCGCCACCGGCCGCGCGCTCGCTGCCCTCTCCATCCTCGCCGGGGCTGGGTCCTCGGCCGTGGCCGTCGTCTTCAGGGCAGCACCCAGCGCGGCCACCATATTCCCCAAACACCCTGACGTAGATGGTGGCGTCGCCGTCGAACTTGAAGTGCGGGGTGCACCGGCGGCTTAGGCCTCGTGCGTGGGCAAACGTCTGCCAGCCACGGGTCAGGGCCAGGCTCCCGGACGCGAAGACCTCCAGCGAAGCCCACGAGGCCCGGCTACAGCAGCCGTCTGCCTGGAGCCAGAGGCCGCCCGGGGCGCCAGCCGGGAGCCCACTTAGGAGGAAGCAAGGGAGCTGAAGCCGGGCACTGGCCGGCTGCGCTGCCCACACAACAAACTCCGGCAGCACCTCCGCAGTTCGAGAGCACGGCCTCGGGGGCCGCACGGTCGAAACGCGCCCCCCGGCCGCGGCCGGCCGCCCGGCGCCACGCGGGAAATCACCTCCGCTGACGCGGGGAACCGCCGTGGAGGCCACGGGGTGCTTGCGAGGGCGGCCGCGACCGCGCTTTGGCAGGGGAGAGACAGGCTCGGCTTGGCGAGCTTTTCCCTTCTCTGCGACCGAGAGCCTCCTTGGCGGGGCCATGAGGAATAAGGAGAAGCAAGAGGGGATGAACTGGAAGGGCACGCGGCGTGCCGTACTTAAAGCCAGAGGAGGCCAACCATCGGCCTCCGCGACCACAGGTAATTATGACTCGTTTCGCGTGCAGGGACTTTTCGAATCCATGCGGTTGCCGAGGCGTCGTGGGGAAGTGGAGGCGCCCACGTCCAATCAACCCCCACGCGGCGCCCAAGGCCGCAGGCTGTTAGGGCCCGCGACCCTTCGCACTTGCCCTTTCGCCTCTCTGCTCGGCCAAGCCCGGGCGCGCCTTGGGCCCGGGGGCTACTGTCGGTGTTCTGGGAACGGGGGTCCCCAGACTTGCCTGCTTGCGGCCTGCGGTGTGGCTCAAAGGGGGGCCCAGCACGGCCCATCTTCATCAGCACAAGCTCAAGACCCTCGCGAGGGGCCAAGCCTCGCGGGGCGAACGACAAGGAGCTTCCTCAGGCACGGCCTCGTCAGGCTGGCTCACGAGGAGGCGGAGAGTTCAAGGCGGGGTACCTCGCGAGTTGCCCATGACGCAAGCCATGACGACCAAGGGCACCAGCCGGGCGCAAGCCCGTGCAGTGTCCTTCTTTCCTCTTTGGTGCAAGGGGAGCAACCGCAGCCGAGAGCATCAAGCAAAGGCATCCATCTCGGTGCAACAAGACCAAGACCAGTCCAATGGCAGGATGGAGGTCATTATGGAGCCCAAGCCGGCGTCACCACCAGAGCCTTTGACAGGCGAGGACCAATTTTAGTCAGGATAAGTGTACTAGATGTTTCCCTTCAAATTGGCCAATTGTTGGCGCCCTTCCCACTCAATATTTGGGAAGAGGCCCAGGGCCTTCGCCTATAAATATGACTAGCCACGCACAGGGTAGAGGGATCGATCCATCCGGCCGGCAAAGAGAGAGAGAGACCGCAAGGACAGACCCTCGCGAGGTTGTTCTTCCTTGTATTGTTCATCATCAGCCTAAGAGGCAATCCACCACACCACACACTGGAGTAGGGTATTACACCACAATGGTGGCCTGAACCAGTATAAATCCTATGTTTCTTGTGTTGTTCTTCTCGTAGTTTAGATCCTAGCGATTCGGCGAGGAACATGTAGGTAAAAGGCGAAACCTCCGCGCGCACCCCAGTATTCGAACCTCAAGGGTCTGCCGGAACCCTGAATCCGACAGGGCACGATCATAGATCGACTTAGACCACCCACTATCAGACTCACAGACCAAGAGAGAATGATACAGACCACTTGGGAGACTGGGGACTCTTGGTGGGTTGGGAGTTGGAAATTTCAGCATCTTTCTTCTTGATTGCGATATCCTGAGCTCTTCATCGTTCTTGCTGGTTCTTTTGTTACTAGGCGAGCAGTTCTTGCTTGATATTTTGCTATCAGATAAGCAGTTCCTGAAATAAGGGAACAAATCATATCATTCAGTCACTAAATAAACATCATCACGCTAAAAGCTCCATCGATCACCCCGGGATGTCAGAACACTGATCGGTCAATCATCAGGATAAAACTACTGTAAAAAGCTGTCACAAAACATGGAACTAGAATCTAATTCTTCAGAACTGTAATTACAGTCATTAGACACTAAAAATAAAGCAGCCATTCGGCAGTGTAATTACTAGTTTCTTCAGAACTGCAATCATTACAATCTGAGGATAAATATTGCATGAAACTACAAGTTCTCCATAACTCCAAATACATACAAGAGCACTGCTACTGGTAGTCTTAAATTTGATTAACTAAAAATACACCCAGTAAAGGAGTGTGGCTTTGGTGGGATATGACTGTAAAAACATGATGCTATCCACTAAAAGTTTACTGCATCAAGATTTTTTCTTTACAAATTACTAAATTTGATGGGCTGCAAATACAATTAAAACGAACTATAAATTAGGGGGAAACGAACTCTAGTTTGTAATTCATGGATGACTCCAAGGACAAGTAAAAGAAAAAGAATGTATCTCCAGTTCACCATAAGTAGAATTTACATTCAAATCACAGTGTAACTCTAGTAGTTTAGAACAATAACTGCTAGTTCTAGAGAAATAAGGAACAAATCTTTGCGATGCAGCAGTGAACTGGAGTTACAATCTGTAGAAAATAACTGCTAGTTCTAGAGATGAGCCACACAGCAGAGAAGATCCAAAACCAACTTTACTCCCTCCGATCCACACTTTGAGGTATGAAGGTTGGAGTTACAATACATATCCCAGTCATAAACACTTAAACAATTTTTGAGGTATAAATTAGTACCTTGACTTAATCGTTGCTAGGGGTGTCATATCAGGAGATGGGAGCAGGCTTTCGCTGCTATCTTTACATGGATTAGTTAATAACTTCCTCATGTTGAAGCAACTGTCAATCCAAGCAGTGGTAGTGACCGTCTTCCCATCTGCTTCCCAAAATATTATGGCCCCTGGTGGTACCTGACCCTACGTGGACAAGAAAGACAATAAATGATTAAAGTAGTAAGGCAAATATTTGGGGATTCAGCTCAGTTGAGTCTAGCCTAAAGCTTAATAATGACACAGTAGTACTAAGCTAAATGCGAGTTATTCTTCTTTAGTAAAAAGTATATTTTGTTTTATGTTTACTGAAAACTACTGTGTCAAGCTGAAAATTACTAACACATACTACTATTTTCCAAGTAATAACGGGAGACTAAAATAAAATGTAACAACTTGTGCATATTAACAGCTCATAAAAGAATGGGATCAATGTATCACCAAGTTGAAATGAGGGTCATTAACTGTGTAGACAGAATAATTGGTCATTACAGGAATTCTAAGCTGTGAAATGTGAAATTCTGAAATTCTAGCTGCAGTCAGGTGCTCCTTATGTTAAGAAATTCTAGTTCAAAGGCTATCCCAAGTATAGCATAAGTTCCCTCTCTTGGGCAGTATACATTGTTGCTACTGACTACAGCTGAATGCACAATAGAAAGGCAGGTAAGAAAAACTCACTTTCACAGCGATGTATGTGGCTTCATTGTAGTTGATTCCTGTCCCAACCTTGCCACCCAAGATTTCAATTCTTTGAGTATAATCGCCAAGTCCCTGCACAAACATAAATAGACACAAATGTGTTATTGCTCGTGGTGTTAAAATATGTAATTAGCTTAACATCTTGCTTCTTAATTCTCTTTCATATATGCATTCCCAGTCTAAAATGATTATTCTAATCCCTTCGTTTATCTTCCTCCTTTTCACAATAAAGGATTGTAATGCACAAACTGTTCGAGCTTTAGAAACTATAGACAGTTTACTCGTCATGTATCTAGATTTTTCATATAGTAGACAAAATTTTGAGCTGGTGTATAACCTGAAAGTAACTTGAATCCGTGTTGTTCCTAGTTATTCACCGGATCGAATGCAAAAGCCGTGTAACATTGTATTGGTACAAATCCGTAATCATTCGTAAAAAGCCATCTAGCATAGTACTTCTCAGTTCTCAATGACAGTTTAGCAGCAAATGTACGTCCCACTTTCAAACTACGGTGATGACCAATGTTCAAGGAACATTGTTATTTCAAACACACGTACTCGTGGTCTCTCTATATGAAAGCTAACCAAAAAGAGAACAGTGGCTTGAACCCTAGCAGCCCACCAGTTTCTTACTTGAATAGTTTATTATTCTCACAAAACACACATCAGCATTGATATGTTTCGTAACATGACAATATGAAGTATCAGAAGACGGTTTATGATCCATTGAAACATACTTTTAACCCACTATAAAGTGCGATTAATTGGCAATCATCACCCGGTAAATAGATACGATATGTAAATGTCACTCTGATTAGTACATCGGAAGAACGCATGTATAACCTCCCCGTTACTTTCGCCAAAAATTTCCACCAAAATTTGGGGATGACATATGATGTCCCTAAATCACTTTTATGCAAAAATATATTTATGTCATTGAGATTTTGAGCTTTACCCCAAGTTTTCAAATCTGGTCCAATTGCTCTTTTGCACTATAACCTATTTAAATATTCTTTAAAACTTACACCAAAATTAGGGGAGGTCAGTAGGAGTATATAATTCAACCTTGTGCAAAAACCCATTGATGTTCTTCGAAAAATTTGAGCAAAACATCCTCTTTTACTCTCTGGTCCAGTTTGGCATTTTCTACACCAACCCTATTTTATTTTGCTCTGTTGGCCATGATTCTTTTTCTTGCTTATAGTCCACCCTACAAAACCCTTAAGTCCAGGAGAGTGGACCCATTGGGGTATTTTTGGTCCATGAAAGGATAGCCTCTAGTTTCTGTTCAGAATTGGTTTTCTCAAAAACTTGCACTAACAAATTTTTGATTTTGACAAACTGACCTTGCCAGCCTCTTTAACACCCAAATATACTATGATCTGGGGATTTTGGCCACCCCAAGAGTTCCCTAGATGCCCTTAGCATTTTGCCAAACACCTTGTGTGCATGACCAGTTTTGGCATGGTTTTCAAGTTACACTTTGGACTTGCTTGCTTTGCCTAACCAGCATGTCTAATGGCTCTACCATAGTCTATAGCCCCAACCTGCTAAAGCTCATGTGATTTGGAGCCCTCTGGCATGCCGTGGCATTTTGCTGAACACGCAGTGTGCGTGCTCTGGGCGCGCCCAGAGCGCATGTTTTGCACGCGCGCGCACCGAGCCGCCGCGTCTCACTGTCGCCTCCCCGCGCCCGTTCTGGCCCTTCCCCACTCACAGCTGGCATGCCCGCCCCCTCCCTCGCCGCAGAGCCGCCCCTGGAGCTCCACAGCGCCGCCGTCAGGTCGGCCGTGGCCACTAGCGGCCGGCCACAACAGGCTCCTGCCTTGGACGGCGTCGCCCGAGCCACAGCCGCGCGCCAGCTCGCCCTGAACAGCCCGAGCTCATTCCCTCGCCCTGCAAAACCCCGCCAGCCATCGCCACGTCGCCCTGCAGCTACAGAATGGCGGTTCGCCGTCGAGCTTATCCACAACCGCCGCGAAACCGACCCCGACCGCCTATAAAAGGAACCCTCGAGCCCGTACGACTCTCAGGCGACCTCCTACCATCCCACTAGTGCGCCCCACAGCCAGCAGCGACGGCGGGAAGCCTTCTTCCCCATCTCCGGCAGGTTCGGCCGCCGCCACTCTCCGGTCACGTTCGTCGCGAGCAGGCCCTCCCCCGTCCATCCAGCACCACCACCCGACTCCCCTTGATCGTGCGGAGCCACCCAAGCCCTCAAACTCGCTCGGGAACCACCGTAACCCAAACCCCCAAAGCCTCTCAAAGCTGTTGTCCGCCGCGGAGCTCGCCACCGGCGACTCCCTCCACCCCCTCCAACCTAGCGACCACCGGGAGGACCGTCCTGGACTGGCGGATCCATCCCTGCCCTCCGGAGCCTGCGGGGAGCCGCCAATCGCCGGCGTCGATCGCCGGAGCCCCGCCTCTGTTCGGCCAGGGGAGGAGGGAGGCGGGGGCGACTGGTCAAACCTGACCAGTGGCCCCCCTGGACCCACTGTCAGTGACCCAGCGCCGGTCCACGCTGGCGTAAGTGGAGGCGTAAACCCAGAGTACGCCTTCGACGTGTTTTTATTTCAAAACGTTTTCTTTTTCTGTTTTATTAAAAAAACAGAAATTTGACTAAACTTTGACTGGCTATAACTTTTTGAATATAACCCCGAATGAGTTGATTCTTTTTTCTACCTTTCTCAAATTTTGTCTAGTTTATTTTCATATTTATTTGAAAAAAATTTAGACAACTTTTTTGTACTGTTTCAAAACTATGTATTAATTTGAATATTTTCAAAAATAGGATTTGTTGGAGAGAGAAGGAAAACTTTCAAAAGTTTTGGAATGCACCCTGCCTCTCCACAACTTGAAGGCAAGCATTCCGAACCCTGGCATAATATTGTCGTGTGTTGTTTGATACGGTTACGACACCCTTTGTCTTGGAGCTTTCGTTATTTTATGTGATGATACGAACATACTCATAAGTGCATATTGATGATTCCGTGCTATTGGAATTTGATACGTTATGATAACAATCACCCTCGTATGCCTTTCATGCCTATTGGAAGAAATCCGGGAAAGCATCTGTCTTGGGTAGACACGAGCTTGTCTCCGGTCTTCGTCGAGACGGTTGTGTCTGGTGTGGCATAGTAAGGTATGATGAGTGGTGATTCTGTTGGTTGAAATACATTAGTTATGCTAATCATACAGGGAATACTTAAACCTCCTGAATCGGCCGTAGATCGAGTCTTGTTCCAGTAAACCCCATACTTGTTTCGTACTACCACTTGTTCCTGCCGCAGGTAGGGTACAGTTCAGTAAATTGTCAACCCCTTTGTTGGCACACACCATACAGAGAGGCCATGGTGGAAGATATCGGATGCATCTAGTAGGCAGGCCACCTGGTCCGGGGGCATGGGTGTTTCCGGTTGGGACCGAGAGGGGGGCACCCCTTAGTAGCGCGCGGTATAAATTTGATCCCATGCTAATCGAGGTTGTAGCCTCCCCACTTAGAGTTTTGCTTGACAGATGTCGTGGGTGATTCCAGGCACCGGTAAGTTAAGCTGGTGTGTGCGGGTCAGGTGTGTTTTCAATTAAAAGACCGTAAATGGAATTAGTCCTAATGGACTAAAGGAATACGTTGCTCGTGGGTAAAGGGTACACCCTCTGCAGAGGTTAAATATATTCGAATAGTCGTGTCCATGGTTAAGGACTACAGTCTGGGATGGGTCAAGTGTCGGTCTTAGTGTCGGTCTTCGGAGGAGAAACTGCTAAACCAGAACATGGATCATGACTTGTGACTTATGATGATTATGATTATTACTATTATGGACTAACCATTTACATTATTTGTATTATTAAGTATCCCTGGGACGGTTCTACCTCTTGGATATTCACGGTGATTAAATTATTTATAAGCCCTTTATGTGGTGTTGCTGAGACGCCCGACTGTGGCATGCTTGTTATTTATTTACTTTTATAAGCCCTTTAGGTGGTGTCACTGAGACGCCCGACTGTGGCATGCTTGTTATTTATTTACTTTATAAGCCCTTTAGGTGGTGTCGCTGAGACGCCCGACTGTGGCATGCTTGTTATTTATTTACTTTATAAGCCCTTTAGGTGGTGTCGCTGAGACGCCCGTCTGTGGCATGCTTGTTATTTATTTACTTTATAAGCCCTTTATGTGGTGTCGCTGAGACGCCCGACTGTGGCATGCTTGTTATTTCTATTATTTATAAGCCCTTTATGTGGTGTCGCTCAAACGCCCGACTGAGGCATGCTTGTTATTTACTATCCTTTCGAGGCATCGCTTCAGACACCCGATCGGTGCATTTTATTTCTACTTTCTTATTGCATATTCATGTTGTATATAAATAACCTGCTTGCATGCATCAGGGATTTTTTTTATGACTAACGTTGTGGTCATAGAATATTTCAGAGCATGATTATCATTTGTTATATTATACCCGTGTTCATAATGTTTGCGAGTACATTCAAAGTACTCACTTGCTTGTCCCTGGCTATTGTCTTGGCCAGATTTCTTGCTTGAAGAGGAGCGTTGCGATGACAGCCCCGGAACCTAAGCAATGGTGATAGCAGCCTTGCAAAGATAGGAGTTATCCAGGTCAGCTGTTCTTGTGGGAAATGGAGTCCCATAGACCCCAAACCGCTTCCGCCATCAACCACTAGAATTCAATTGTTGTGCTCATAGGCCAGAATGGTCTTGTACTACCTATTATGTATTTTGCTTGGAGTTTCTGTATCAAGATGGTGTCTCGCCAGCTAACAGTAATCCTGGGGCTGGTGAGCACAAGGACCATTTTCTGGGAGATTAATATCCCAAAACTCCGTTCCTGACACAAGAGTTGATCTACCACACGAGATCGTAGAGGCTAAACCCTAGAAGCTAGCCTATGATTATGATTGTTCTTGTCCTACGGAATAAACCCTCCATCTTAGATAGACACCGGAGGGGGCTAGGGTTACACAGAGTCGGTTACAGAGAAGGAAATCTACATATCTGAATAGCCAAGCTTGCCTTCCACGCAAAGGAGAGTCCCACCCGGACACGGGACGAAGTCTTCAATGTTGTATCTTCATAGTCCAATCAGTCCGGCACAAGTACATAGTCTGGTTGTCCGAGGACCCCCTAATCTAGGACCCCCTAGTCCGGCACAAGTACATAGTCTGGCTGTCCGAGGACCAGGCTTCAATGACGACGAGTCCGGCGCGCAGATTGTCTTCGGCATTGCAAGGCGGGTTCCTTCTCCGAATACTCCATAGAAGATTTTGAACACACGGATCGTGTCCGGCTCTGCAAAACAAATTCCACATACCACCGTAGAGAGCACAATATCCCACAAATCTAATCTGCTGACAACTTTTCATAGCATGACATCGCGCAACGGCTCGGTCCTTATTCGAACCTTTTTCTCAACCAGCTACTGCACATATTGCTAGGCGGTTTCCTTGGCATGTCTTGTCGAAGCAGAGATCGTGTCCCCTTATTACGGGATTCTCATCAATACGGGGGTGGGTAACCCAACCGCGCCATCAACACGGTGCTTGGGGAATAAGCGAGTTTACTGGGCAAGTGGGGAGGCGCAGGATCCCTGCCACCTCTATAAAGAGATAAGGGCTCCCTTTTTCTACCCACGCCTTCTCCTTCCTCTGCTCATCCATTCTCTCCCACTCGAGCTCCAGCACCCAGGCATTCATCTTCTCTGCCCAGAAAGGCCCTCCGGAAATGTCTGGATCGGGAGGAGGAGGCAAGTGGATGGCCTCTATCGTCCGGGAGAAGGATATCAAAAAGCTTCGGGAGGCCGGGTATCTGGCCAAGAACATCAGCCATCGTCTCCCGACGGCGGGACAGATCATCCCAACCCCGGAACCCCACGAGAGGGTTGTATTCCTCCCTCATTTTGTCCACAAGCTAGGGTTTCCCCTCCACCCATGTCACGCCCAATATGCGATACTATCCTAAAGAGACTCGAAGGTCCCACCAAGGATAAAACCGCATATTGATACGCTTTTGCAAGGTGGATATCATTACATCAACATTACATAATAGATGGGGATACATATAAGGGGCATACAATGCCACACAAATACAACATCATCTTACATAAGAGCACCATCCGACTACGGATGAAACACAAACAGAAACTCAAACGACATCCACCCTGCTAGCCCAGGCTGCCGACCTGGAACCTATCCCCTGATCGAAGAAGAAGCAGAAGAAGAACTCCAAAACAAGTAAGCATCGCTCTCGCATCATGATCATTGCATAACCTACACCTGCAACTGTTGTTATAGTAATCTATGAGCCACGAGGACTCAGCAATCCCATTACCATGGGTATCAAGACTAGCAAAGCTTAATGGGTAAGGAAAGGATAAGTGGTGAGGTTGCAGCAGCGACTAAGCATGATATGGTGGCTAACATACGCAAATGAGAGCGAGAAGAGAGGCAATCGGAACGGTCGTGAAGCTTGCAATGATCAAGAGGTGATCCTGAACTCCTACTTACGTCAAACATAACCCGAAACCGTGTTCATTTCCCGGACTCCACCGAAAAGAGACCATCACGACTACACATGCAGTTGATGTGTTTTAATTCGAATCAGGTGTCAAGTTATCTACAACCGGACATTAACAAATTCCCATTTGCCACATAACTGCGGGCACGGCTCTCAAAAGTTTATACCCTGCAGGGGTGTCCCAACTTAGCCCATCACAAGCTCTCACGGTCAACGAAGGATATTCCTTCTCCCAGGAAGACCCGATCAGACTCGGAATCCCGGTTTACAAGACATTTCGACAATGGTAAAACAAGACCAGCAAAGCCGCCCGATGTGCCGACAAATCCTGATAGGAGCTGCACATATCTCGTTCTCAGGGCAACACCGGATGAGACTAGCTACGAGTAAAACCAGACCTCAAGTTTCCCCGAGGTGGCCCCGCAGGCAGCTCAGTTTGGACCAACACTCGAAGCAGCACTGGCCCGGGGGGGTTAAATAAAGATGACCCTCGGGCTCTGGAAACCCAAGGGAAAAAGGGCTAGGTGAGGCAAATGGTAAAACCAAGGTTGGGCCTTGCTGGAGGAGTTTTATTGAAAGCAAACTGTCAAGGGTGTCCCATAAATCACCCAACCGCGTAAGGAACGCAAAATCAAGGAACATAACACCGGTATGACGGAAACTAGGGCGGCAAGAGTGGAACAAAACACCAGGCATAAGGCCGAGTCTTCCACCCCTTACCAAGTATATAGATGCATTAATTAAATAAGAGATATTGTGATATCCCAACATAATCCTATCCACCATGGAGCAATGTTCAACTTCACCTGCAACTAACAACGCTATAAGAGGGGCTGAGCAAAGCGGTAACATAGCCAAACAACGGTTTGCTAGGAAGGGTGAAATGGTTAGAGGCTAACATGGCAATTTGGGAGGCTTGAAGAGCAAATGATAGGTAGCGCAGCATAGCGATAGAACAAAGCAACTAGCATAGCAATGATAGTAGTGAGATCCAGGGTGACGGTCATCTTGCCTGAAATCCCGCTAGGAAGAAGAACGAGTCCATGAAGAAGACGAACGGGAGTAGTCGAACGAATCCTCACAATCGCCAAATTACCGGAACTAAGAAGCAACACCGGAAAGAAACAAACAACATGGTAAATGCACAAGCATAAACATGGCATGATGCACAATCAAATATGATGCATGTCTGGTTTAGTGAGGCATGGCATGGCAAAGTGCAACAAACAATACTATAAGTTAAGTGGAGCTCAATATGCAACGAGTTGCATATCGACGAAACACCACATCGACTTATTTAGTTCACTCTCGTTTAGGTATGCAACAATGTTAAATGTTGTTAACAATGGCAAGGGGTGAAACATAATCAAACTACCTATCTAGGCAAGTTTAAATGAGGCCTGAACACCGAACAACAATTCCGGAAAATCCTCGTGTCCATATTTTAGTTTTGGTACTGTTCTGCCCTAAACTATATTTTAGAGTCGTTAAACATACAAAACAATGCCACCATGTTAAACTATGCATTTTTCACCCCATTTACATATAAAGTTTATTAAAATTGGAGATACGATCATTTAGTTATGAAATAAATCATTTTAACATGGCATTTGAGCAAATTTAAGCAAACAACATTTTAAACAGTTTAAACATGGATGAAAGTGGCATATTATTAATCTACACAAAATTCTAAGCATTTTACATGATTAAATCATTTTAATCCGATGCACGGTTCAAGAGTTATTATATGCATGATGCTTAGGGGTTTTTCTGTAAATCAGTTAATCCGGGGATAATGAGGAAAATTCGTCCAGAACTGGAAAAAAATGACAAGCCGAATCTAAGCGGAGGTCCAACAGAAAATAGGGAAAAAAGGGGGGTGTTGGTGGTGGCCTCACCATGGGCTGAGGCCCAGCCGGTGGAAGAGGCCTCGCAGGCCTGGTGCGGCCTTGGCGACGCGGTCAACACATTCGATGCAGGGAAGCAGGGCACGGTCCTCTTCTCGACAGGAAGCAGAAACAGAGCAGTGGCGATGCGGGCAAGTCAGCGGGAGGACGGAGCGACGGGAACGGGAAGAGATCGCCGGATCTGGGCGGCGAGGGCCCATCTCCGACGATGGTGGCGCCGGCTGGTGTTCCTGTTTGAGGCAAGGACAGAGACAGGGATTAGAGGGGAAGAAGCAGAACATGAAGAAGAGGAGGCAGGGTATGGCAACATGAATTGGGTGGTCGCCGACGGACGGCGTCCATAGCGGGGTTGCGGTAGCGGCAGCAGGTCGAACTCCTGCTTGAGGAAGGCGGCGCGCAAGGGCTCGACTGTGATGGAGCTGCAGAACTGGAAGCAGAAGACGAACAGAGGCGGCTCCAGCAGAGGTACTTGGCGAGAGGGCCGGCAAGCGCGGGAACAATGGGGATGACCGGACTAGGCAAGGCAGAGGATTGGGGAGGTGTGCCGGCAACTTGGCGTCTTCCTAGCGCTGCATCGGGAGGCCATGGCGCGGGAGCCTCCTGCAGTGAAAGGAAAGGGAGAGAGCGATGAGATACAGAGAGGAGGGAAAATGGGGGAAGGAGAGGGCACGACGGGGCTCATCCGCTTGGTTTTTGTCGGCGACGGCTGGCCGGAAGGAGGTGGAGATGAAGGGACACAGGGCCACGGGAGGAGCTCGAACGATTCCCTCGCGAGAAGCTCGAGGGTTGAGGGGACGGAGACGACCGCGGCTTGAGGCGCATGCGGACGACGGGGACGGGGCCGAGACGGCGCGATTCGGCAAAGCGGCGAGGTTCGGCAACGACGGGGATGACCGGCTGCTTCGGTTGGCGGCAGCGAGACGATGGAGCTCGTGCTCCTGGACGACGGGAGGCTCGGGGCATGAGCAGGGGATGCCGTGCTTCGAGGCGAAGCGCTCGATCCATTGAGATGCTTGAGCGGCTACGCGGAAAATGAGGGATCTGGTCGGAGGCTGCGGTTGGTGGGGATGGATCCCGAGGGGAAGAATGAGAGTGGTGGCGGCGCGAATGGGACTTGGTGGATGGGACGGCTAGGTCTAGGGTTGCCCCGATATTTATATCAGATGAATTTAGGTTAGGGTATCCCTACGATCGTAATCGGACGGTTGAGAAAATATATGTGTAGGAAGTCCAATTAAGAAAACGGAGATGTTTTATAGATGTTAGGAGATGATCTGAATGCAACGGTGACGACTGAGCGGTTCGGGTTCGGAGCAGTTTTCGGACATGCGCAAGAGGGGGTCGGTGCTTGTGCAGAGAGGTTAGGTGGTTTGACAAGAGGGAAACGAAAACAAAGACAATGGAGTCTGACGAAAGGCCATAGGGACAAGGGGGTTTTGTTGGTCTCGGAGAAAGAGAGAAAAGAGGGGTCCAATTGTTCTGAGAGAAGGTCAACAAGGACAAGCGGTCTGACAACAAGTCGACGAAGACAAAGAGAGAAGTGGTAACTATGAACGACTATGAGGTTTTATGAAAACATGCGGATGCAATGCGGATGATGCGATGAGATGAGATGCATGACATGAACAAAATGCAAAACAAAAGACAAAAACCCAACCACGAAGGAAATATCATATCGCATCTCCGGAAAAGGCAAGAGTTTGAGTTACGAATATGGAAAGTTGTATCCGGGGCATTACAACACTCCACCACTACGAGAGGATCTCGTCCTGAGATCTAGGATGGCACCGGAGGGAAAAGAAAGAGGAAGATAAGAGGTAAAACTAAGTTGCTTCTTCGACCAATGAGTGAAACCACGAACCTTGAGAGATTGAACAAATTGAAAGAAACAAAACAACAGAGATGACCAAGATTGCAAACAGTCCGTTGGACAAGAGGAACAAGGAATATGATGAGAACCAAGAGCTTAGGGGACAAGGTAGATTTTGAAGCCACTCCGGTTAAAATTAGCTGGACAAGGAATAAGAATAAAGAATTCGGGCAGCACTCCGGTTGAGAAGGGGGCAAAATTTGATAAGATGAAAGAACTTGAAAAGAGGACATGACACTCCGGTTAAATGGATAAGCACAAAAAGAACATGATCCTCACAATTCGAGATGATGAGTGAAGAGAGCAACATCGCCATGCCTTCGGAAGAAAGAATAGAAGATAGATCATTGGAATAAAAGAATGGAGAAGAAAATGCCAACTTCTGCCGCAAATGATCCTGGAAAGCACCCTTCCAAGAAGGTTATAACGGAGTTGTTGGAAAACCCACAACGAAAATAATAAGCTTGTAGTGGGCTTATGGAAACATCTCAACACTTGAGGTGAAATTCTACCACTAACAAAAAAACAATTGCTTGTTTGGGATCAAAGAAGAGATGAAAAGTACTTTCGCCGAGAGGATAGGAGAAAACTCGGATCATTGATAAGCACCACAAATAGCAACATTCCTTAGGGAAGGCTTTAGGTGAAATCTATACCAAGATAACTCCAAAGAAGAGATTGATGGATTTAAAATACCTCATTCTTGACAACATGTGAATCGCGAAACCTGAATGGAAATTGCCAAGAATGATATAACACCACCTCAAAAGATAAGGTAGGAAGAATTGCACTTTGGAATGCAAGATGAAGATTACTTGAACTCCTCAAAACAAAACATGTGTTGAACATCATGTTTATTTTAGTGTATAGCTTGGCGGATCATAACTTTGAGAGAAATCTTGAAGAACAATTGAAGAGTGAAAGGAATCCTTGACGAACCACCATGTAGAGCCTCCATGAAGAACTCTGGTAATAAAAGGATGATAGAAACAAAGAGAGGTTGAAAACACAAGGTGAAGCCTTGCAATGATTTAGATGGCGCTTCGCGATCATATAACCGAGAAAACTTGGAACTCCGGAAAAAGAAAAGATGAAACACTAGAAACGAGAATTACTTCATCATGAACAATCTCCATAAGAAAAGAATTGAATCACCTCGAGGAAATAAGGATAAGATTTATTATATGCTTATCCTTCATCAAATTAAATTGATGACAAGCAGTGGATTTGGCATACTACTTATTCCCATAGAAAGGATTAAGAGGATAGCGTAAACTTGAGAAGGTATTGATGGAACCACCGGTAGAATTGAAACAACGAAAGAGTGAATGAGTTGTTATGATAACGAAGGAAGTGAAATCTTGAACGAACCACCGTAAGAATTGAAAATGAAAGTAGCAAAGGCACAATTCACCGTGAAGAATTGGAAGACGAATGAAGATACTTGAGGGGATTTAGATACATGAGAACGAATAGATCATGAACTGATTAGAGGGTATTTGAACGATTCACCAGTAAGATTTGGAGAACAATAGCTACACGCTGAGAATGAAGAATTATGACATGATGGCCTTCGGAGGAAAGAAATGGAAACAACTCGTGAAATGCTCCGGATGGTAAGAAAAGAATTCTCAAGAAAACAATTATGAGAGGATGGCATCAAGCTTGAACTACGCCTCTTTGGAAGAACGGGTAAGGATTTAAGAGGAACTCTTCTTCGGTCTTCAAAATCCGAGAATGATGATGAGAAACACCACCATGAATAGTTGAGATACTCCAGAAGAATGAAAAAGAGGAAGGGTTGAACCAAAGATGAAAATAATTAGAAAGCAATCTTGGAGATGGCATCTGACTGCTGAAATTTGTTCTTACGTCAAACTCGAAAAGAATTAGGAATGGCTCCGGGAAAATTAGAAGAGTCAGGTAAGATCCTGGGAAAAGAATTGTGGGTTAGGTCCCACTCGAAAGAAACATCGTTGAATGATTGCTTGAAATAAAGATTGCGCCGGTAGAATTAAATGGCTTGAATGAGATAACAATCTTGAGATATCTTGAACGGATTGAGAATGGAAACACAAGTCTTGTGAGATATCTTCAGCACTCCAGAACAAATTAATAGGAAGAAGTGAATGATTAAGAGGTGCATCAGCATGAGAAAGCATTAGAAACGAGGAAAGGAATATGATGAATATCGAAAGCTTGAATTTGATCCACCGGAGAAGAAACAACAATGAAGGATGCTAACTTGAAACTGTTGAGCATCTTCATGGGAAATCACCAGATAAGAACATTGAAAGAAAAGAATGAAGAGATTTCCCACAAATAAAAGGATACATGATTAAGAAATCTAAGTCCTTGAAGAAAAAAGGGTGGGAGGGCGGGAAAACAAAGACAACTTGGGACGAATGAAACAAACACCATTGAGAAAACTTAGAATTAATCACGCAAATATTGAAATGATCGGATCCAGTTGAAGAGAAGCACGCCGGTTGGAAAAGAATTAAGATGACGACCTTGATGATCACGAAGGATTAGCATTCACATAGCAATAAGAGAACAACATTTAGGAAAGGTATGATTCAACATTTTACTTCGAAGCAACTCGAATACCACATATAACACAAAACACAGGATTTGGCTTGCAGAATAAGCTGGAACAAACATATGATAGAGATTTCGTCCGAAGTTTTCATGGTGGGGCCCACATGGGCTCGATCGTACAGCACCATCATGTACAAGGCAGTGCACATGACATACAAAGTGTCCTCGAACCAGCATAGCCAAGGGCTCTTTAAGACACAACGAGACCACTGTAAAAACGACCGTGGATAGGAGGACCACTAGACGTCGAACCCCAATCTCATATCATGCATCTATCGAAATGATATTCTAGGAGCTACTTGAATTCTCACCTATAAAACTCCCGAAACTTTCTGGTTATGCAATCTGGTGTTGGGGATACATGGGAAGCAATATATATCTCACCCAAAACTAACAATCCTTACATCCAAGTTGTATCCATCCGTCAACACATAACCAAGAAACCTTCGGAAATCGTGTACCTCAACCAAGAAAAGCATCCGTTATATGAGCTATGGCAATACTCCCGAACTCCCCAGTACTGGGTGGCGTCAAGGTTATCTCACCAACAACTGCATAAAAGAGATTTTCGATGTCGGCAAATCCCAGGTATTCCAGAACTGCAACGATAAAATTGTGACGACAACACCTCGGAGCTCAACTCCCCGGGACACTGCCACAACCCCTAAATGTCAGGAGGCACCAAGAACAATGTTCTCGTCACAAAACTATCGAAACGATCCCAAGATACCCACGTGATCCTAATTTTTTTAGTGAAATTTGAGAAGAGGAAAGACAAAACATCTACGTCGAGAGTCCTCACCAGAGCGACGAAGGGGGATGAGGAGTAAAAAGAATCCTACTCTCCGATATATATAAACCTAAGACTCAAAATAGTTTTCTTCTAGACGCAACAACGGCTAACAATCAAGGGGGCTCCTATGGTCGGTCGAGGCTCTGATACCAACTTGTCACGCCCAATATGCGATACTGTCCTAAAGAGACTCGAAGGTCCCACCAAGGATAGAACTTCATATTGATACGCTTTTGCAAGGTGGATATCATTACATCAACATTACATAATAGATGGGGATACATACAAGGGGCATGCAATGCCACACAAATACAACATCATCTTACATACGAGCACCATCCGACTACGGATGAAACACAAACAGAAACTCAAACAACATCCACCCAGCTAGCCCAGGCTACCGACCTGGAACCTATCCCCTGATCAAAGAAGAAGCAGAAGAAGAACTCCAAAACAAGTAAGCATCGCTCTCGCGTCATGATCATTCCATAACCTGCACTTGCAACTGTTGTTGTAGTAATATGTGAGCCACGAGGACTCAGCAATCCCATTACCATGGGTATCAAGACTAGCAAAGCTTAATGGGTAAGGAAAGGACAAGTGGTGAGGTTGCAGCAGCGACTAAGCATGATATGGTGGCTAACATACGCAAATGAGAGCGAGAAGACAAGCAAAAGGAACGGTCGCGAAGCTTGCAATGATCAAGAGGTGATCCTGAACTCCTACTTACGTCAAACATAACCCAAAACCGTGTTCATTTCCCGGACTCCGCCGAAAAGAGACCATCACGGCTACACACGCAGTTGATGCGTTTTAATTCGAATCAGGTGTCAAGTTATCTACAACTAGACATTAACAAATTCCCATCTGCCACATAACTGTGGGCACGGCTCTCGAAAGTTTATACCCTGCAGGGGTGTCCCAACTTAGCCCATCACAAGCTCGCACGGTCAACGAAGGATATTCCTTCTCCCAAGAAGACCCGATCAGACTCGGAATTCTGGTTTACAAGACATTTCGACAATGGTAAAACAAGACCAGCAAAGCCGCCCGATGTGCCGACAAATCCCGATAGGAGCTGCACATATCTCGTACTTAGGGCAACACCGGATGAGACTAGCTACGAGTAAAACCAGACATCAAGTTTCCCCGAGGTGGCCCCGCAGGCAGCTCAGTTCGGACCAACACTCGAAGGAGCACTGGCCCGGGGGGTTACATAAAGATGACCCTCGGGCTCCGGAAACCCAAGGGAAAAAGGGCTAGGTGAGGCAAATGGTAAAACCAAGGTTGGGCCTTGCTGGAGGAGTTTTATTGAAAGCAAACTGTCAAGGGGGTCCCATAAATCACCCAACCACGTAAGGAACGCAAAATCAAGGAACATAACACCAGTATGACGGAAACTAGGGCGGCAAGAGTGGAACAAAACACCAGTCATAAGGCCGAGTCTTCCACCCTTTACCAAGTATATAGATGCATTAATTAAATAAGAGATATTGTGATATCCCAACATAATCCTGTCCACCATGGAGCAATCTTCAACTTCACCTGCAACTAACAATGCTATAAGAGGGGCTGAGCAAAGCGGTAACATAGCCAAACAACGGTTTGCTAGGAAGGGTGAAAAGGTTAGAGGCTGACATGGCAATTTGGGAGGCTTGAAGAGCAAATGATAGGTAGCGCAGCATAGCAATAGAACTAAGCAACTAGCATAGCAATGATAGTAGTGAGATCCAGGGTGACGGTCATCTTGCCTGAAATCCCGCTAGGAAGAATAACGAGTCCATGAAGAAGACGAACGGGAGTAGTCGAACGAATCCTCACAATCGCAACATTACCGGAACTAATAAACAAAACCGGAAATAAACAAACAACATGGTAAATGCACAAGCATAAACATGGCATGATACACAATCAAATATGATGCATGTCCGGTTTAATGAGGCATGGCATAGCAAAGTGCAACAAACAATACTATAAGTTAAGTGGAGCTCAATATGCAACGAGTTGCATATCGACGAAACACGACATCGAGTTATTTAGTTCACTCTCGTTTAGGTACGCAACAATATTAAATGTTGTTAAACATGGCAAGGGGTGAAACATAATGAAACTACCTATCTAGGCAAGTTTAAATGAGGCCGGAACACCAAACAACAATTCCGGAAAATCCTCATGTCCATATTTTAGTTTTGGTATTGTTCTGCCCTAAACCATATTTTAGAGTTGTTAAACATGCAAAACAATGCCACCATGTTAAACTATGCATTTTTTCACCCCATTTACATATAAAGTTTATTAAAATTGGAGCTACGATCATTTAGTTATGAAATAAATCATTTTAACATGGCATTTGAGCAAATTTAAACAAACAACATTTTAAACATTTTAAACATGGATGAAAGTGGCATATTATTAATTTACACAAAATTCTAAGCATTTTACATGATTAAATCATTTTAATCCGATGCACGGTTCAAGAGTTTTTATATGCATGATGCTTAGTGGTTTTTCTGTAAATCAGTTAATCCTGGGGTAATTAGGAAAATTCGTCCAGAACTGAAAAAAAGTGACGGGCTGAATCTAAGCAGAGGTCCAACAGAAAATAGGAAAAAAAGGGGCGCGCTGGTGGTGGCCTCACCATGGGCTGAGGCCCAGCCGGTGGAAGAGGCCTCGCAGGCCTGGCACGGCCTTGGCGACGCGGTCAACACGTTCGATGCAGGGAAGCAGGGCACGGTCCTCTTCTCGACAGGGAGCAGAAAGAGAGCAACGGCGGCGCGGGCAAGTCCGCGGGAGGACGGAGCGACGGGAACGGGAAGAGATCGCCGGATCTGGGCGGCGGGGGCCCATCTCCGACGATGGTGGTGCCAGCTGGTGCTCCTGTTCGAGGCAAGGACAGAGATGGGGATTAGAGGGGAAGAAGAAGAACACGAAGAAGAGGAGGCAGGGTACGGCAACATGACCTGGGTGGTCGCCGGGGGATGGCGTCCATAGCGGGGTTGCGGTAGCGGCAGCAAGTCGAACTCCTGCTTGAGGAAGGCGGCGCGCAAGGGCTCGGCTGTGATGGAGCTGCAGGACTAGAAGCAGCAGACGAACAGAGGCGGCTCCAGCAGAGGGACTTGGTGAGAGGGCCGGCAAGCGCGACAACAGTGGGGATGACCGGACTGGGCAAGGCAGAGGATTGGGGAGGTGCGCCGGCAACTTGGCGTCCTCCTAGCGCTGCATTGGGAGGCCATGGCGCGGGAGCCTCCTGCAGTGAAAGGAAAGGGAGAGAGCGATGAGATACAGAGAGGAGGGAAAATGAGGGAAGGAGAGGGCGCGACAGGGCTCATCTGCTTGGTTTTCGCCGGCGACGGCTGGCCGGAAGGAGGTGGAGATGAATGGACACAGGGCCACGGGAGAAGCTCGAATGATTCCCTCGCGAGAAGCTCGAGGGTTGCGGGGACGGAGACGACCACGGCTTGAGGCGCATGCGGACGACGGGGACGGGACCGAGACAGCGGGATCCAGCGAAGCGGCGAGGTTCGGCAATGACGGGGATGACCAGCTGCTTCGGTTGGTGGCAGCGAGACGATGGAGCTCGTGCTCCTGGACGACGGGAGGCTCGGGGCATGAGCAGGGGATGCTGTGCTTCGAGGCGAAGCGCTCGATCCATCGAGATGCTCGGGCGGCTGCGCGGAAAACCAGGGATCTAGTCATAGGATGCGGTTGGTGGGGATGGATCCCGAGGGGAAGAATTAGAGCGGTGGCGGCACGGATGGGACTGGGTGGATGGGACGGCTAGGTCTAGGGTTGCCCCGATATTTATATCAGATGAATTTAGGTTAGGGCATCCCTACGATCGTAATCGGACGGTTGAGAAAATATATGTGTAGGAAGTCCAATTAAGAAAACGGAGATGTTTTATAGATGTTAGGAGATGATCTGAATGCAACGGTGATGACTGAGCGGTTCGGGTTTGGAGCAGTTTTCGAACACGTGCAAGAGGGGGTCGGTGGTTGTGCAGAGAGGTTAGGTGGTTTGACAAGAGGGAAACGAAAACAAAGACAATGGAGTCTGACGAAAGGCCACGGGGACAAAGGGGTTTTTTTGGTCTCGGAGAAAGAGAGAAAAGAGGGGTCCAATTGGTCTGAGAGAAGGTCAACAAGGACAAGCGGTCTGACAACAGGTCGACGAAGACAAAGAGAGAAGCGGTAACTACAAACGGCTACGAGGTTTTATGAAAACATGCGGATGCAATGCGGATGATGTGATGAGATGAGATGCATGACATGAAAAAAATGCAAAACAAAAGACAAAAACCCAACCACGAAGGAAATATCATATCGCATCTCCGGAAAAGGCAAGAGTTGGAGTTACGAATATGGAAAGTTGTATCCGGGGCGTTACAACCCATTTGTTCGCAGCATCATGTATTACTACGGGATCGATTTTCACGATCTATCCCCAAATTCCTTTCTCAACATCTTGACATTCCTTATCGTGTGCGAGGCCTTTCTCCGCATCTCGCCGCACTTCGGCTTATGGCTGAAGATATTTAATGTGAAGCCCAAGGTAGTGAGCGGCGAGCACGCCGAGTGCGGAGGCGCCATGGTGAGCAAGATGCCCAACGTCACATGGCCATCAGGTACTTTCAATGATTCCGTCAAAGGGTGGCAGCAGCAGTGGTTCTACGTCAACAAGCCGCGCGACCCAAAATGGGCCACAACTGCCAAATTCCGATCCGGAGCTCCCCTGCGGCTTACATCCTGGCCCAAGAAGGGCCTGAACTGATCTTCGCCTGACGAATTGTCAGTGCTCCAAACGCGCGTCAAGGATATGGAAGACAAGAATATCAAACTTGTCAATGTAGTCCAGGTGATGTTAGTTCGCCCGGATCCTTCCTTGTCAACACAGGGCTTGCAATTTATGGGAGTTCGACTCGGCCAAGCACCAGACCCTGCTAGAGCTCTTTGGCTCTTTGCACGAAGACATCTGGAAGGTGCTTTTCAAGTACGGCAAATCATGGCTGGATTCCACCGAGGACCGCGGGTACCAACTGTCTCGCCCTGCAAGTTCAGTAAGTCATCATATGTTTTATCCGCATAACCCAAGGGAAATGCTTAATGTGTTTTCTACAACTCTCCTAGGGCTTGACGAAGAAGGCGGGGCGGATCTACTGTCCGGCCCCACTGCCAGAAGAACCGGCCGACCCACTTCTGACGAAGATGCTGGTCCCAGCGCCTTACAAGGCACCGAAGAAGAAGGCCAAGAAGGAGGCCAAGAAGACCAGGGGCAGCCTTCGTCGCGATGGCACTTCGGACACAATATCCGAAAACTCCGATGCCCGCTCTTCCTCCGGAGAGGTCAAGGAAGAGGAGGAAGACCAGTCTCCTATGAGGGGAAGAAAGAAAAGGACGGCCTCCACATCCTTGGAGGCCGAGTCGCCTAAGAAGGGAAAAACTCCCCTTCCGGAGGAGTCCACTATGGTTGCCGACAGCAGCCCAGAGCGGGATCCAAGGGCCCAGCCCCTGGTGAAATCGTGAGTATAAAATCCGAATCCGCTTACGCATCCAGACTCACTGTGGCATGATGTTTTAATCATCGAGCCATACTTTTTGCAGTCCGGCGAGGTCCCGCACCGAACAATCCTCATCGGAGGATTTACTGAGCTCGGATGCTATGGACAGCGGGATGCCCCCGAAGGCCCCCTCCCCAAAACACGTGAGTGACACCGCGACATCGTCCCAGAGGGACCCAAGCCAAGGAGGGGGGGGAGATTGTTAAGGCGGCGCCAGAAGGTCAAACTTCAGGGGCCGGATACACGGGAGAAAAGGCTCCCATGGATGTCGACGGCGGGGGCCATCTTGAATTCGGCCCCCAGCCAGACGCAATTCCGGAGACCGATATGGCTCCAGAATCAGGAAGGCAGCTCCCCTCAGCTGGAGGGGGTGCACCTGTTCCATCGGCAACCTCTGTCCAACCAGAGGTGTCGGATACTTTATCAGCGGCGCTGAAGAGCGCCTCCATCATCGACGAACACCATGTCCTTATGGGTGCGGTGATTGAGAAGATTCAGTCCGCTGAGAGTAGACTGAATGAAGCCTACGTCAGCCTTATAACGGGCTTTGAGATATGTTTTGTGAGGTTTCGAAGAGTGTCATAGTATAGGTAGTAGCCCCTGATACACTGTTCGGTGAAAGAAGGAGCCGGACAAAGGATCAAAAATGTATGTTCGCAGGAGACTCACTTTATGGCATCTCTCCCTATTTTTATTTTGTAAGTAGGCGTCTGTAGCGACTGTCGCCTCTCATACTATGGAAGTATCCATACTGAAGCAGAGTCTGGAGCGGGCCGAAGAAGAACTCGGCCGAGTGAAGAAATAGTTGGAGGATAACCAAGGTATGAAAAAACCTTGTTCGCATTAGCATGAATGAATAAGTTAATATAATGAAAATATTTTTATGATATGCTCTAGGGGCGACGGCCAAAATTGAGGATCTTAAGAAACCTATGGCCGGAGCCAAGAAGAAGACAGCCGCATAGCAGGCTCTTCGTGAGAAGCATGAGGCTAAGGTTATTGAAGCAGGACAAGAGCTTCAAGAGGCTATGAAGAAATGCGAGACCTTGGAGCAGAGTTTAATGGAAAAACAGTCAGAACTTGCCCAAGCTCACCAAGACGCACGCGATGCCCGGGGGGAAGCCCAAGGTGCCCTGCAGGAAATACAGGAGGTGAGCAAGATCGCGGCGGGTAAGGATTTTTCTATCTAAAGCAGGTATTTGAAGGGAGAAAATCATGTTTACTAATTTAAATTTGGATTTCTCCAGGCGTATTTGTGGAGCTGCCATGCAGCATATCTGATGCCGCCCAATTCTACCGAGACGAAGAAAAGAGTACTGCAGAGAAGCTCTTCTGGTCGCAGTATCTAGCGCCGAATTATCCAGTGCCATTTGCCGATCAGCTGAAGCAGCTGATCGAAGTGCATAAGGCGGCCGAACTAGCCATGAAGGATTTAATTATCCGGCTATGGCCCGCCGAGCCGATTCCAAGCAGCTACTTCGGGCTCGTGAAGCGGCTTGTGAGTGCCTGCCCCCAACTTGAAGTCATCAAGCGGTCGGTCTGTATAGAGGGTGCACGAATGGCCTTCACCTGCGCAAAGGTGCACTAGGGGAAGATGGATGCTGAAAAGCTGATGACCGAGGGACCGCCAGAGGGGAAGGAGCACCGCAAGCCCGAATTATATTATGATAGTGTCCTAAAAGGATCCCTCCTTGCGATGAAGCAATGCACCAAGGACATTATATTTCCATGAATAAAGTCATGTTGTCCTTTGTAATGTTGAACAAGGTCATTTCTATTATTTATTGCTTGTTATTTGAAAGTTTTTCCTCCTGCGCGGCCGTTTTATATACTAATCCTGAGAGTTGGCCAGTCGTCGGCTTCTGCCCCCACGTAGGAAGTACGGGAATGTTCGGGATAGACCTGAGCACTCTTTATCCCAGTTTTGGGTCCTTGAAGGAGGTGTCCAGCACAACGAACTAGGCAATCGGACTATAGGGCTTTATCACTCTCACTTAGCCATAGGAGTTTGACAAAAGGAAGGCAGGCGCAGCCCCTGGTATTCGGAAAACCGCACGAGGGGCTCTATAAGCACCTGATCGGAAGAAAAGCCGATCCATCACAGGCTGCATTAGTTATGGCATTATGCGGAAGAAATCCTTAAAGATTTTACAACCTCTCGAACAGCAGACCAACTCTTGTCGTATCATGACAGTGAGTTTTTGGCTTTCTCTACTGAGGTGCTCGTCCGGAAGAACCGGGACACAATCGCAGTAGTTCTCCCTGTGCCGCCTTAGCCGATATAGCGGAACATAAGGCAGCAAAACATGGGAGCCTAGCAAACACAACTATTGACCCAAGACATGATTCAGAGCTGATGCATATAATGCTATAAGTTCGGGGTGCCGAACGACCGCGAAGGTGTTCGGACTTTATTGCCGTTATTATGGGTACAATGAAGCCCCTGGCATATTTAAGGCATATTGCGGTCTACGGATGCCATTTGACAAAGAGTGTCAATAAGAAACAGCAGTAGATAAGCGTCTTATAAAGCCACATGTTGTAATTGAATAACACGTCGATGCGTATGAATACAAGTAATGTGATAAAAAAAAGGAATATGACTTCGGAACCTGCTGAGATCAAGCGGGAGGAGGCTGTGTGCAGATCCGGAGTGTAATCGGATGGTCATCAAGGGGCATATCTAAGGATTCCCTTACGCATTCGAGCTGTTTCCATGTCGCCAGTCCTGGCCTACGCAAAAGTGGACCTGCAAAGAAAGTGCAAAAAAGATATTTATGTGCCACGGAGCGGTTAAGCCGCATTGTGTGGCCTATCCTAGCTGTGCCTCCATTTACTGTCGGAGTGTTTTAATTGAGCTCCGAACAAGCTGGGCTATCCTACCGCGAAGTAGTTCAGATACAGCAGGTTTAGGCTGCTGCTGCCTCCGTCATCTTGCGCATTGTGTCCTGATACAGCAGGTTTAGGCTGCTGCCTCCGTCCATAAGGACTTGCGTGAGGTGAAATCCGTCAATTATTGGGTCAAGGGCTAGTGCGGCTAAATTGCCCTGATTGGTATTGGCCGGACGATCCGTACGATAGAAAGTGATCGGCCATAGTTTATATTGTGGCGCGACTGGCTCCGTTAAGTCGACATCCCTAAGAGTGCACCTCCGTTCCAGCGCCAGAATGTGGATGGCGTTTATCATATTCACCGTTTTGATTTGCGCGGGAAATTTCTTTTGCCCTCCTACGTTTGGTGATCGAGGCTCCTCATCGTCGACATCGCTTTGAGACCCCTTCTCCTTGTTTTCTGCACCTGACCTGCCGGCTTGTTTGAAGACCCAGCATTCTCTATTGGTATGATTGGCTGGTGTTCCTAGGGTGCCATGAATTTGGCATGGACGATCGAGTATGCAGTCCAGACTGGACGGGCCCGAATTGTTATTTTTGAATGGCTTTTTCTGCTAACCGGACTTAGAGCCACTGAATCCGGCATTGACTGCCGTGTCTTTGGTGTTATCACCGTTTTTGTGACGCTTGTGTTTGTTGTGTAGGTGCTTTCCATTGATATCTCTGGCCTCTGATGTGCCAGGATTGCTTGTCGGGTTGTTGCTACGAGCCAACCAGCTATCCTCGCCCGCAAAAAAGCGGGTCATGAGTGTCGTGAGGGCTGCCATGGACTTCAGCTTTTCTTGGCCGAGATGTCAGGCAAGCCACTCGTCATGGATGTTATGCTTAAAGGCCGGTAGGGCTTCGGCATCCGGACAGTCGACAATTTGGTTCTTTTTAGTTAGGAACCGAGTCCAGAATTTCCTAGCTGACTCTCCGGGCTGTTGGGTTATGTGACTTAGATCGTCAGCATCTGGTGGTCGCACATAAGTACCCTGGAAGTTATCCAGGAATGCGTGTGCCAGGTTCTCCCAACTTCCAATGGAGTTTGCTGGCAAACTATTCAGCCAATGCCGAGCCGGTCCCTTGAGTTTTATCGAGAGGTACTTAATGGCATGTATCATCCCCGTAGGCCATGTGAATGTGGAGAAAGAAATCTTCTATCCATACCGCGGGGTCTGTAGTCCCATCATAGGGCTCGATATTTACGGGCTTAAACCCTTCTGGGAATTCATGATCCATTACTCCGTCAATGAAGCATAGGGGGTGTGCGGCGCCTCTATGCCGGGATACATCACTGCTACGTCTTGAGCTTGCGTTGGTTTTCCCCGAAGAGGAGAGGGTGATGCAGCAAGTGTAGCGTAAGTATTTCCCTCAGTTTTGAGAACCAAGGTATCAATCCAGTAGGAGGCTCCTCAAAAGTCCCACGCACCTACACAAACAAACTGAGAACTCGCAACCAACGCGATAAAGGGGTTGTCAATCCCTTCACGGCCTCTTGCTAAAGCGAGATCTAATAGAGAGATAATAATATATTTTTGGTATTTTGTAATATAGATGCAAAAGGTAAAGATGCAAATAAAGTAGATAGAAAGAAAATATGATAAGAGATAGACCCGGGGGCCATAGGTTTCACTAGAGGCTTCTCTCGAGATAGCATAAGTATTACGGTGGGTGAACAAATTACTGTCGAGCAATTGATAGAAAAGCACATAGTTATGAGATTATCTAGGCATGATCATGTATATAGGCATCACGTCCATAACAAGTAGACCGACTCCTGCCTGCATCTACTACTATTACTCCACACATCGACCTCTATCCAGCATGCATCTAGAGTATTAAGTTCATAAGAACAGGGTAACACATTAAGCAAGAAGACATGATGTAGAGGGATAAACTCATGCAATATGATATAAACCCCATCTTGTTATCCTCGATGGCAATAATACAATATGTGTCTTGCAACCCTTTCTGTCACTGGGTTAGATCACCGCAAGATTGAACCCAAAGCTAAGCACTTCTCCCATGGCAAGAAAGATCAATCTAGTAGGCCAAACCAAACTGATAATTCGAAGAGACTTGCAAAGATAACTCAATCATACATAAAAGAATTCAGAGAAGATTCCAATATTATTCATAGATAAACTTGATCATAAACCCACAATTCATCGGATCTCGACAAACACACCGCAAAAAGAGATTACATCGAATAGATCTCCACAAGAGAGGGGGAGAACATTGTATTGAGATCCAAAAAGAGAGAAGAAGCCATCTAGCTAATAACTATGGACCCGTAGGTCTGTGGTAAACTACTCACAACTCATCGGAGGTGCTATGGTGTTGATGTAGAAGCCCTCCGTAGTCGATTCCCCCTCCGGCAGAGTGCCGGCGAAGGCTCCAAGATGGGATCTCGCGGATACAGAAGGTTACGGCGGTGGAAATTGTGTTTCGTGGTGCTCCTAGATGTTTTTGGGGTCCGTAGGTATATATAGGAGGAAGAAGTACGTCGGTGGCCGCCCGAGGGGCCCATGAGACAGGGGGGCGCGCCCTCCTATCTCGTGGGGCCCTTGGAGCTTTCTTGACTTGCACTCCAGGCTCTCCGGATCAGATTTGTTCCAAAAATAACACTCCCAAAGGTTTCATTCCGTTTGGACTCCGTTTGATATTCCTTTTCTTCGAAATACTGAAATAGGCAATAAAACAACAATATGGGTTGGGCCTCCGGTTAGTAGGTTACTCCCAAAAATGATATAAATATGTAAAATAAAGCCCATAAACATCCAAAAGGGGTAATATAATAGCATGGAACAATAAAAAATTATAGATATGTTGGAGACGTATCAAGCATCCCCAAGCTTAATTCTTTCTCGTCCTCAAGTAGGTAAATGATAAAAAGATAATTTTTGATGTGGAATGCTACCTAGCATAATTCATAATGTAATTTTCTTCATTGTGGCATGAATGTTCAGATCCAAATGAATACAAAATAAAAGTTCATATTGGCATAAAAATAGTAATACTTCAAGCATACTAATCAAAGTAATCATGTCTTCTCAAAATAACATGGCTAAAGAAAGTTATCCCTACAAAATCATATAGTCTAGCTGTTGCTCTATCTTCATCACACAAAGTATTTAATCATGCACAACCTCGATGACAAGCCAAGCAATTTTTTCATACTTTAATAATCTCAAACCTTTTAAACTTTCACGCAATACATGAGCGTGAGCCATGGACATAGCACTATATGTGGAATAGAATGGTGGTTGTGGAGAAGACAAAAAAGGAGAAGATAGTCTCACATCAACTAGGCATATCAACGGGCTATGGAGATGCCCATTAATAGATATCAATGTGAGGGAGTAGGGATTGCCATGCAACGGATGCACTAGAGCTATAAATATATGAAAGCTCAACAAAAGAAACTAAGTGGGTGTACATCCAACTTGCTTGCTCACGAAGACCTACGGCACTTTTTTGAGGAAGCCCATCATTGGAATATACAAGCCAAGTTCTATAATGAAAAATTTCCACTAGTATATGAAAGTGACAACATATGAGACTCTCTATCATGAAGATCATGGTGCTATTTTGAAGCACAAGTGTGGAAAAGGAGATAGTAGCATTGTCCCTTCTCTCTTTTTCTCTCATTTTTTTTCTTTTTTTTCTTTTTCTTTTTTTTCCTTGGCCTTTTTTTTCTTTTTGGCCTTTCTCTTCTTTTTTTTTCTCATTTTTTTTCTTTTTGTAAAGTCCGAAGTCTCATCCCGACTTGTGGGGGAATCATAGCCTTCATCATCCTTTCCTCACTAGGACAATGCTCTAATCATGAAGATCATCACACTTTTATGGATTTACAACTCAAAGCTAGAACAAAATATGACTATATGAATGCCTCCGGCGGTGTACTGGGATATGCAATGAATCAAGAGCGACATGTATGAAAATTATGAAGGTGGCCTTGCCACAAATACGATGTCAACTTCATGATCATGCAAAAAGCAATATGACAAAAGTAATGCGTGTCATATGAACGGAACGGTGGAAAGTTGCATGGCAATATATCTCGGAATGGCTATGGAAAGGCCATAATAGGTAGGTATGGTGGTTGTTTTGAGGAAGGAATATGGTGGGTGTATGGTACCGCGAAAATTGCGCGGCACAAGAGAGGCTAGCAATGGTGGAAGGGTGAAAGGGTGCGTATAATCCATGGACTCAACATTAGTCAAAAGAACTCATATACTTATTGCAAAAATTTAGAAGTCATCAAAAACCAAAGCACTACGCGCATGCTCCTATTGGGATAGATTTGTAGGAAAATACCATCGCTCATCCCCGACCGCCACTCATAAGGAAGACAATCAATAAATAAAATTGTGCTCCAACTTCATCACAAAACGGTTCACCATACGTGCATGCTACATGAATCACAACCCTTAACACAAGTATTTTTCATAATCACCCCAACTAGCATGACTCTAATATTACTACCTCCATATCTCAGAACAATTATCTAGTATCAAGTTGATCATAGCATCCAATTCACTTCCTATGATAGTTTTTATTATACCCAACTTGGATGCTCGTCATTCTAGGACCAACTTTGTGACAATAGCAAATACCATGCTGTTCTAAAAGACTCTCAAAATAATATAAGTGAAGCATGAGAGACTAGCAATTTCTTCAAAATTAAGACACCACCGTGCTCTAAAAGATATAATTGAAGCAATAGAGCAAAAACTATCAAGCTCAAAAGATATAAGTGAAGCACATAGAGTATTCTAGCAAATTCTAATTAAATAGGTGTCTCCCAAAAGGTGTGTATAACAAGGATGATTGTGGTAAACTAACTATCAAATACTCATATAATACACAACACTCCAAGCAAAACACGTATCATGTGGCGAATAAAAATATAGCTCCAAGTAAAGTTACCAATGAACGAAGACGAAAGAGGGGATGCCTTCCCGGGGCATCCCCAAGCTTAGGCTTTTGGATACTCTTGAATATATTGGTGTGCCTTGGGCATCCCCAAGCTTAGGCTCTTGCCACCCTTTATTCCATAGTCCATAAAAGCTTTACCCAATACTTGAAAACTTCACAACACAAAACTCAACAGGAAATCTTATAAGCTCCGTTAGTGAAAGAAAACAAAACCACCACATAAGGTACTGCAATGAACTCATTATTTATTTAATTTGGTGTTAAACCTACTGTATTAGAACTTCTTTATGGTACTAAGTTACTAGCCATAGATGCATTGAAATAAGCAAACAACACACGAAAAACAGAATCTGTCAAAAACAGAACAGTCTGTAGCAATCTGTAACTAACGCAAACTTCTGGAACTCTAAATATCCTACCAAAATAGGAAGTCATGTACAATTTGTCTATTGAACAGCATCAAAAAGAATCAATGCAAAATCACGTTCCTGTGATTTAACGAAATTATATTCGTGCGTGCAAAGTTTCTGTTTTTCAGCAGAATCAAATCAACTATCATCGTAGGTTATCCTATAGGTTCTACTTGGCACAAACACTAATTAAAAGATAAAAACACATCTAAACAGAGAGTAGATGCAAGATTTATTCCTAAATAGGAGCAAAAACAAAAAACATAAAGAAAAATTGGGTTGCCTCCCAACTAGCGCTATCGTTTAACGCCCCTAGCTAGGCATAATAGCAAGGATAGATCTAACTAGTGCCATCTTTGACACTAGATTCATAAGTAGCAAGCATGATAGATTCATAAGGTAATTTGACTTTCTTTGTTGGAAAGTGTTCCATGCCTTTCTTTAAAGGAAATTGCAATCTAATGTTCCCTTCCTTCATATCAATAATCGCACCAATCATTCTAAGGAAAGGTCTACCAAGAATAATAGGGCAAGAAAGATTGCAATCTATATCAAGAACGATAAAATCTACGGGCACCAAATTTCTATTTGCAACAATAAGAACATCATTGATCCTTCCCATAGGCTTTTTAATGGTGGAATCCGCCAGGTGCAAATTTAAAGAGCAATCATCAAGATCATGGAAACCAAGAATATCACATAAAGTTTTCAGAATCGTGGAAACACTAGCACCCAAATCACACAAAGCAAAACACTCATAATCTTTAATTCTAATTTTTATAGTAGGTTCCCACTCATCATTAAGTTTTCTAGGTATAGAAACTTCCAACTTCAGTTTTTCGTCATAAGATTGCAACAAGGCATCAACGATATGTTTGGTAAAAGCTTTATTTGGACTATAAGCATGAGGAGAATTAACAACGGATTGCAACAAGGAAATACAACCTTTTAAAGAGAAATTATCATAATCAAATTCCTTGAAATCCAAGATCGTAGATTCAATATTATTAGAAGTTGAAGATTCTCCAATCTCTCTTTTACCAAATTTAGCATTAAGATCTAAAGACTCCAAATTTTTGGGATGCCTTCTAGGCAAAGTGGATTAATCATCACTCCCATAATCATCAAAATTCATCTTGCAAAACATAGATCTAATCGGAGACGCATCAACAACTTTAAGATCCTCATTGAAAGGATCGATATAGTTGACTAGAGGGGGGGTGAATAGGAAACTAACAATTTTTAGCTTTTCTTTACCAAATTAAACTTTGCATCAAAGTAGGTTGTCTAGATATGCAACTAGGAGAACAACCTATATGATGCAACAACAACAAGCACACGAGCAAGCAAGGGAAACAACACAAGTAAGCTTGCACAAGTAAAGGCGCGAGATAACCAAGAGTGGAGCCGGTGGAGATGAGGATGTGTTACCGAAGTTCCTTCCTTTTGAGGGGAAGTACGTCTCCGTTAGAGCGGTGTGGAGGCACAATGCTCCCCAAGAAGCCACTAGGGCCACCGTATTCTCCTCACGCCCTCACACAATGCGAGATGTCGTGATTCCACTATTGGTGCCCTTGAAGGTGGCGACCGAACCTTTACAAACAAGGTTGGGGCAATCTCCACAACTTAATCGGAGGCTCCCAACAACACCACGAAGCTTCACCCCAATGGACTATGGCTTCGAGGTGACCTCAACCGTCTAGGGTGCTCAAACACCCAAGGGTAACAAGATCCGCTAGGGATAAGTGGGGGGAATCAAATTTCACTTGGTGGAAGTGTAGATCGGGGCCTTCTCAACCAATCCCGAGCAAATCAACAAGTTTGATTGGCTAGGAAGAGAGATCGGGCGAAAATGGAGCTTGGAGCAACAATGGAGGTTGGGGATGGAAGAGGTGAGTCTTCTTGGAGAAGAAGACCCCCTTTTATAGTGGGGGGACAATTCCAACCGTTACCCACCACTCAGCCGCGACCCACGGAACTACCGCACCACAGGAGCGGTACTACCGCACGGGCCTGCGGTACTACCGTGGAAAACCGCGGTACTACCGTGGGCATGGCAGAGACCAGACCTGACAAAAGGAGTACTAACAGGGCGCGGTAGATCCGTAGGAGCGGTACTACCGCGGCCCCATGCGGTACTACCGCAAGACAGCCGCAGACCAGGCCCGGTAGGCACAGATGTAAAAAATTACATCCGTGACTACCTCCGCTGAGAAATTGTCGTGCAAATATCCGACACGGAACTACCACGACCATGGGTGCGGTACTACCGTGAAAGGTGCGGATGTAAAAAATTACATCCGCCCTTACCTCCGCACTTGCTACTGAACCTGGCCTGGCGTCACGGTACTACCGCGCCACATCACGGTACTACCGCGGGGAGCGCGGATGTAAAAAATTGCATCCGCACCTACCACCGCTTGAGTAGCGGTGCCATACCAGAGCTCGCGGTACTACCGCTCTGAGGAGCATTACTACCGTGGGAGCCTACGGTACTACCGTGCCGGTGCCCGGTACTACCGCTGGCTCCGGTGGTAGTACCGCTCAGGAGAGCAGTACTACCGCTAGCCTGAGAAGATCAAGGCGGAGGCCTTCAAATCGCAGAGACAAGGTGAGACGGAGGAACACTCCAAGGAGCTCGAGGAAAGGCGGTGCAAAAGGGAATGTGTACGTGAGATTCCACCCAAACCTTTCCAAAGCGGACCCCCTCTTAATAGTACGGCTCTCCTACGACTCAACTCCACCGAACCGAACCGTAGAGAAACGCCGTCTTCAATAATCTTCGAGGGGCATCAAATCGTCTTGTGTTTAGTCGTGATGTATCTGAAAAGCTCAATACACACGATTAGTACGCAAAGGCATTGTCATCAATCACCAAAACTACTTAGGGACAAGAATGCCCTTACAATCTCCCCCTTTTTGGTGGACTGATGACAATACGGGATTTGCACAAAGGAGATGAATATAGCACAAGCAAACCCCACATCCCTAAAATATAGATGAGCTCCCCCTAGATTCGTGAAAGAGAGTAAAGTTCTTTGGACTGCACGGCACGAATACTAGGATCACCACTCCCCCTATATTTTAGAAACAAAGCATATCTTGCAATGGTAAGGCTGACAGTAAACAAGATAGTAGATATGAGCATAACATGAATAGCATGATATAGCACAAGCTCAATAGGAAATAAGATACGATAGAGTGCATATGTCTTACACCATATGATAAACTTAGTCTCACAAGCACAACCAAACCAAAGCAAGCAAGTTCAACAACAGAAAGCAATGCAAACGATGAAACACACGACACGCATGCAAATCCTACACTCTCCCCCCCTTTGGCATCGAGACACCAAAAAGGCAGAGAGGACACCTACAACAAAGGTGGTAGCTTAGGCGGAAAATGACTCGTCGTCGCCAGACTCCGCAGCAGGAACATACTCCTCCTCTGAATCAGTCCACTTGTAGCCCTGCTTCTCCATCCAGGCAGCCTCTAGGGTGATGTGCTTCTCAGTGCCGCTGGCCACATCCTCCCCGCAAGCCCTCAAGATCCTGAGGTCGCGACGGTGACTCTCCTTCTGAGCAACATGGGCCTTGTACTGACCCTGAACCTGTATGCAGAACAACCTCTTCATCTTATTCTTCAGCTTCTTTGCCCAAGAGGGCTCACTAGAGGGAGGCGTGAACGCAGAACGGTCCTCAGCAGCATCGTCCTCCTCAATCTCCTCCTCATCCACAGCCATCTTGGCAGCCTCAGCAGCAGTGGTGGTGTTAGCCCATTGGGGCTTGGTGCGTAGCTTGATGGGCTCATGACGAATCCAGCCTGGAGCTTCAAACTCATCATTGGGAAGGAGCTTCTCCCAAGTCTTGGAGATCAGGTAAAACAGGTAAGGCCCATAGATGGGGACCTTACGGTTGAACACGGCAAACTGAAGCTCACACCACATGATATGTGAGACATCAAGTGGCTGAGTCTGAGCCTGATGGGCCTTCTCACAAAGGAGCATCATGTCAACAAGGTAAGCATGCACCTATCCCATGTCACCAATGTGCGGGAAGAGCGTGTTCCAGAAGAGCCTATGCATGATGTCAAGGAAGGGGTTAAGCACCCACACCTTCTTATTGTTGGGGAGCGCCTTCTCAACAAGGTATGGCATGAGCTTGTTCTTATTGGCAGACTCAGAATTGGCGCAAGGGCGAACTCCAACTGGCGTGTCGAGTCCTTCATTGGGAATGAGAAGCAACTCCATGAACTCCTTCCAGGTAGCAGACAGCTGTCGACTATTAGTAATCCAAGTCATGGTCCTTTCTTCATTGACGCCGAAGTGGACCGAAGCAAAGAACTGAGCTATGATCTCTGGATCAAAATCCTTGTGGAAGGTGAGAATGTGCTCAATGCCGAACTGCTCCACAAGATCCAAGGCCTCTCCAAAGTACCCACGGTGCTTCTCCTGCCTCATGTGAATCATGTCAATCCAATGAACTTCAACATAGTGATTCTGCTTGGCCTTGATCACATCCATGTATATCAGATTCTGCTGCTTGTTCCAGAAGAGTTCATTGCCTCGCGTGCTAGCCCGGGGAGACACATATGGATTGATCTTCCTACGAATGACAAACTCGGCCTGGGGCATCTCATCCATGCCCATGACGGGCTCCTTCTGTTTGCTGGCGGTGTGCTTGGTCCTGCGTTGGGGAGTAGCAGAGGACCCCTCTGGAACATCATCTAGGTTGCGCAGACGCTTTGACCTTGTGTCACGGCTAGGATTCGAGCGACGAGCAAAATCGGAGCCACCACCTAGACACAAAGACACACACGGGAACAAAATGGATCAAAACCAAACCGAAAGAAACACAAAACATGCGATTTGGACGAAGTAAAAGGGCGCATGATGAATCTACGGTAGTATCGGGCAGGGTTACGGAAGTAACAAAATTAGATCCGCTCCAGCCACGGTAGTACCGTGCCAGGGTAGCACGGTAGTACCGCGCTTGGGGCGTAAGTAATTTTTTACTTTTGTACACCAAGTGGTAGTACCGCACCAAGGTGCGGAAGTACCGCGGTGCGCCAGATCCAGGTGAGGCTGCGGTAGTACCGCTCCAGGAGGAGCGGTACTACCGCACGGATTGAAAACCGCCATAGAGGACGCGGATCTGGATCTAGAACCACCGCACGACAACTTCGGTACTACCGTTGATCAAACAGAACTATTTTGACTATCCAAAGAGCATGGAACTACACTACCACTCTACAATGAATCCCACTTGCACAAATTTAGCCAAAAATCTCAAGAACACCACATGCATCTCCCCAAAACCTAAAAGCACAAGGACGGACGAAAAGAAGAGGCACTTGGGGAAAAACCTGGGTCCATGGCTTGAGGGCGAGGTGGGGAATGATCCCACCGGTCAGAATTCGAGGAGAGCGGCTGGAGACGGAGATCCGGCGAAGGCCTCCGGCGCCGTTCTTGGTCAGGAGAGAGAGAGAGATGGGGTGGGGAATAGAGATGAATGGGTATGGGGGAGTTAGAACTCCCCCTGTCCCGCTCTTAACCCCCACCCGCTCGCGGGGGCACGGAAGTACCGCGGGTCATCGCGGTAGTACCGCCCGGGCAGAAGTACCGCACGCTGGGCGGTAGTACCACTCATTCAGCGGCAGTAAAAAATTTCTGCCGCGGAAGTAGCGGTAGTACCGTGCCCCTGGAGGGTCACGCACTTGGCAGAGACCCACCAACTCCTGCGGTAGTACCGTGGCACACCACGGTAGTGCCGTAAACCAAGAAAGTGCTAGAACTCAAGAGAGAAAGGAGAAAAACACGAAGCAACAAAAAGGTGAACACAAACACCGACTCAAACACGTCAAGGAGAAGAGAAATCCACACGACAATGAAGACCAACTACAGGACACACCTTCTCCAAGGAAGGGCGGTGGCCGGAACCACCTATGTTTGAGGCAATTGGTATGGCACCGCGAAGAATTATCCTTGGGTCCATGACCAAAACTCATCTTTGAAGCACATGTACCATCAAGAATGGCTAATGTGAAAGAGTTGATCAATTTATGCATAATGGGAGGAGGGAGAGTTCATTGAGAGAACAACACTCCCCCTATGTCCATGCCTACACCTAAACTAGACAACAAGTTGAGTGTGGTGGGAGGTGCAAGGGTTCAAGTCACATTGCTCGAATCAATGATATTTATCTCATGCCTTAACTCGCGAAATCTTGCTTCATCCAAGGGATTCGTGAAAATATCTGCAAGGTTATCATGAGTGTTGACATACTTGAGCTCGATCTCCCCTCGCCTAATGTGATCCCAGATGAAGTGATACCGAATCTCAATATGCTTCGTCTTGAAGTGTTGCACCGGGTTGAGAGAAATCTTGATGGCACTTTCATTATCACACCAAAGAGGCACTTTGTCACAAATGACACCGTACTCCATTAAAGTTTGCCTCATCCATAAGAGTTGTTCACAACAACTACCGGCCGCCACATACTCCCCTTCGGTGGACGAGAGACACACACAACTTTGCTTCTTGGAAGACCAACTCACCAAAGAGCAACCAAGAAATTCGCACCCTCCGAAAGTGGACTTCCTATCCACTTTGTCTCCCGCCCAATCGGAATCTGTATATCCTTCAAGCTTGAAGTTTTCCCCTCTTGGGTACCATAAGCCAAAGTTTGGGGTATGAGCCAAATATCGAAAGATTCGCTTGACCGCCACATAGTGACTTTCCTTTGGTGCGGCTTGAAACCATGCACACATTCCCACACTCAACATGATATCAAGTCTAGATGCACAAAGGTAAAGCAAGGAGCCAATCATGGAGCGATATACCTTTTGATCCACCGCTTTACCATTGGGATCAATGTCAAGTTGGCACTTGGTAGGCATTGGAATAGAAGCCGGCTTGACATCACTTAGCTCGAATCTTTTTAGCATGTCTTGAGTATATTTGGCTTGGTTGATGAAGGTGCCTTCCCTTCTTTGTTTGATATCAAAACCAAGGAAGAACTTCAACTCTCCCATCGAAGACATCTTGAACTTGGAGGTCATGAGAGCGGCAAATTCCTCATTGAAAGCTTTGTTAGGGGAACCAAAGATAATATCATCAACATATAGTTGGCATACAAACAACTCCCCTTTGACCTTCTTAGTAAAAAGAGTGGGATCGATTTGCCCCACCTCAAATCCACGATCTTGTAACAACTCGGTAAGGTGGTCATACCATGCACGTGGGGCTTGTTTAAGGCCATAGAGTGCCTTAATGAGTTGATACACATGATCCGGGAAGTAGGGATCCTCGAACCCGGGGGGTTGCTTGACATAGACCAACTCATTAATATGACCATTAAGAAAAGCACTTTTCACATCCATTTGTTGCAACTTAAAGTTGTGATGGGAAGCATAAGCAATCAACAAGCGTATGGATTCAAGACAAGCAACGGGGGCAAAGGTTTCACCGTAGTCGATACCCTCGACTTGGGAGTAGCCTTGTGCTACCAATCTTTCCTTGTTGCGAATGATGTTCCCATGAGCATCTTGCTTGTTCTTGAAAATCCACTTGGTTCCAATGACGTTGTGGTTCCCCGATGGCCTTGGCACCAATCTCCACACCTTGTTGTACTCGAAGTTGTTGAGTTCTTCATGCATGGCATTGAGCCAATCCGAGTCTTCGAGCGCCTCATAGACCTTTTGGGGTTCAACATAAGAGACAAACGCATGATGTTCATAATAGTTTGCTAATTGTCTACAAGTGCTTACCCCCTTTCTTAGGCTTCCAACCACATTTTCCATGAGATGGCCTTTGGTGGTGAGCTTGGAAGAAATCTTCGCAGCACGACGCTCTAATTCCTCCTCAGATGTGGAAGGAGGAGGGTTAACTTGATTATCTTGAGCACCGTCTTGAGCTTGTTCTTGATCTTGAGCTTGCTCATGATCTTGAACTTGCTCGAGGGGGAGAACTTGACCTTGGGCATCATTTGGAGGTTCACCACCATCTTGAGATTGATCTTGCCCTTGGTCTTGTTCATGAGGTTGAGGGACTTCACTTTGTTCTTCGGAAGCGTGTGGGTCTTGGGGAGGTGATGGCTCCACTTGAGTGGAGCATTGTCCTTCTCCTTCGGCCACAAGGGGTTCCTCAATGGGTAGAATATGACCAATACCCATTCTTCTTATGGCTTGGGGAGGAATTTCATCACCTACATCACAAGTACCACTTTGCTCCACTTGGGAGCCGTTATTCTCGTCAAAATCCATGTTACACGTCTCCTCAATGAGTCAGGTGGACTTGTTAAGAACACGGTAAGCATGAGAGTTTGTAGCATAACCAACAAATATACCCTCATAAGCTGTAGCCTCAAATTTAGACAAACAAACACCTTTCTTGAGAATGAAACACTAACACCCGAACACCCGGAAGTACTTGAGATTGGGCTTGTTACCGGTGAGTATCTCATAAGGATTATTATTCAAGCCTTTGCGGAGATAGAGTCGATTGGATGCATGACATGCGGTGTTGATGGCTTCAGCCCAAAAGTTGTATGGAGACTTGAACTCCGCCATCATGGTCCTTGCCGCATCCATCAACGTCCGGTTCTTCCTCTCCGCAACACCATTTTGTTGAGGGGTATATGGTGCAGCGTATTGATGCTTGATCCCCTCATCACTAAGAAACTCATCCAAGGTGTAGTTCTTGAACTCGGTGCCGTTGTCACTTCTTATTGTCAAGATATTTGCATTATGTTAACGTTGAGCTTCATTTGCAAAGTCGATGACGGTTTGTTGAGTCTCACTCTTCCTCTTGAAGAAGTATACCCAAGTTTATCTTGAATAATCATCCACAATAACCAAGCAATACTTTCTACCTCCAAGACTATTAAAAGATGGAGGCCCAAAGAGATCCATGTGAAGGAGCTCCAAGGGTCTCTTCGAGTAGATGATGGTCGTGGGAGGGTGAGCCTTCTCATGGAGTTTTCTTTCAATACAAGCACTGCAAGCACGATCTTTGGCAAAACTAACATTTGTTAGTCCACGGACATGGTCCCCCTTGAGAAGACTTTGCAAAGATCTCATATTGACGTGGGATAAACGGCGATGCCAAAGCCATCCCACGTCAACTTTAGCCATTATGCATGTCGCGGTCTTAGTGGGTCGCTCCGAAAAGTTTATCACATAGAGACCATTCTTGACATGCCCAACAAAGGCTACTTTAAGAGTCTTGCTCCACAAGAGGGCCACGGTATCAATTTCAAAGAAAGTGGCAAAGCCCATGAGTGCAAGTTGACGAACGGAAAGTAAATTGTATGCAAGGGACTCAACAAGCATGACTTTCTCGATCGTTAGATCATGAGAAATGACAACCTTGCCAAGACCCAATACCTTAGAATGTGAAGCATCACCCCACTTGACATTGGTGGGCATAGATGGAATCTTTTGCACGTCCACCACTAAGTCCTTGCTCCCGGTCATATGATTCGTTGCTCCACTATCGAGCAACCATGATCCCCCACCGGAAGCAAACACCTCCAAGAGATCAATGCTTGGTTTTAGGTACCCATTTAGTAATGGGTCCTTTGGTGTTAGTAACAAGGGTCTTAGGAACCCAAATAGACCACTCAATGTACTCATAAGGAGAACCAACAAATTTGGCATAAACATGTCCATCACTAGCACGGCACAACACATATGACGGGTTAAAGTCGTCGGCTTTGTTGGAGGAGATGGTTTTGCCCTTTTTGACATCAACACCCTTCACATTTTACTTCTTCTCCTTAGGAGCACCCTCTCCCTCTTTCAAAAAAGTTTGCTTGAGAGGAGGAGGTCGTTTGGTCTTGTCGTTCTTCTTCTTATTCTTGGACTTAGGTGCAAACCAAATTCCCTTCTTGGCCACAACTTCCTTTCGATTGCTCAAAAGGTCGTTGAGGTTCTTCTCACCTTGAATTCATGTCACAAGGCCTTTCTCAAGTTGATCCTTCAACTTGGCATTCTCCTCCACAAGATGCACATGCTCATAACATGGGTTAGTAGCATATGCATTATCAATTAATACCATATGAGGAAAGGTGGCCTTTTCCTTGGTTAGCTTAACTTGGAGTTGAGCATGAGACTCCTTGAGGTTAGCGTGAGCACCCTTCAAGACCTTGTGGGCCTTGTCAAGCACATCAAACTCCTCCTTGAGTCTAGCATGATGAACCCCAAGTTTAGCCTTCTTAGAGGTTAGCACACGAGACACGACAAGAGCATGATGAAGATCTTTCTTTAACTTAGCATGGTCATCATTGTATGACTCCTCAAGAGTCAAATGATGCCCACGCTCTTCCTCAAGAGCATTAGAGAGATCCGCTATCTCATCGGCATAGTCACGACTATGACTTTCCATCTTAGAGATGGTTTCTTCGTGAGCCTCGATCATGTCATTGGCTTCACCTAGTTGTTCCAAGAGAGCAACAAAGTGCTTCTTGGATTTGCCCTTGAGCTTACTCATAAATGACTCAAACTCATTCACTTCCTCATTAGACCCATCGTGTTCATCAATGCAGCCCTCCAAAGAGGGATTAGTAATGATGGTGGTTTTGATATTGGGGGTTACCTTGTTAGAGGCTTTCTCCATGAGGCTTTTGGCGGTGATGTTCTCGTTGGGTGAATCAAAGAGAGACACCCGGGGAGTGGTAGCAATGGCAATGGAGGCCATGGCCATTGCTTCTCCATTTTCATCATCATCGTCATCCTCATGGTATTCTTCTTGAACCACCAACCCATGAGTAGGAGTCTTCTTGGTGAAGTTGTTCTTGTTGGGGAAGGACTTGGCTTTGTCTTTTCGGATGAACTTGCCACCATTGTCTTCCCGCTTCTCGTAAGGACAATCCGCAACGAAATGGCTCACATTGCCACAGTTGAAGCAAGTTCTAACTCGTTGCTTACCCTTGAAGCCACTTGCGTTGTTCTTGTTGAAGTTGGGTCTTGTATTCTTCTTGCTCCAAAATAGTCTTGAAGCAAGAGCCATGTGCTCATGATAATCATATAACGTGTCTTCGGGGTTGCTCTCCTCATCTTCCTCTTCTTCCTCTTCTTCCACACTAACCTTGGCCTTCAAGGCAAGGTTGGGCTTCTTCGCCCTTTTAGAACGGAGCACCGCATTGTCGGCGGTCTTTTCCAAGATGCTCATTGCAACGAACTCATCCAACACTTCACTTGAGGTCATGGAGTGGAAGTACGGTCTTTGACGAATGACGGAGGACATGTCCTTGTTGTAGGGCATCATGGCCTTCAGGAACTTGCGCTTGATCCAATTGTCATCCGTGTCCCTGCTCCCATGATCTTGGAGTGAGACCGCGAGTTTGGTCACTCTTCAAAAGAGCTCACGAGGTTCTTCATCTTCTTTCATTGCAAACTCATCGGCTTCATCTTGCACAACTTCATAGTTGGAGCGTTGAATGCTAGCACTTCCTCGATAGAGAGACATAGCGCATTGCCATGCGTCTTTGGCCATGGCATGAGGTCGAAGATGAGGGAGATCTTCGAGAAGGATTGCATGTTGGATGATGAAGAGAGCACTCTCATTGAATTGATTATCCACAACTTCTCTCGGAGTGTAGTTGCTTCGGTCATGTGGACAGAAACCTTCTTCAATGATTCTCCAAAGATTAGTATTCACATGATTTAAATGAAGCTTGAAGCAATACACCCAAGAATCTAAATCCTCATTTTTTACAATCTTAGGAGGAGGACCGGCATGATTTAAATGAGTAGAGGGAATCGGTCCTCCATAAATTGGAGGTTCCACATGGGCAAAGATGTCGGTGCCATTTCTACCACTAGTAGAAGGACCCTTATCACTATTAGCTTCCCCCTTGTCGGAGTTAGCATCCATCACCTTGTTAGCGGGATCACCCACTTTCAACGGCGAGGTAGGTAGTTTAAGTCCTTCTAAGAATTTATTAAACATGCTTACAACCGTGGTTGTCATGGAGGTTTTCAATGTGTCCAAGGCCACATTGAATTCCTCATGGGACACTGCGGTTTTCCCATTACCCGTAGACGAGATAGGATTCACACCGGAGTGCTCCTCCTCCCCACCGTCTACGGTGTCAACCATACTCTTCGGACGGCAAAGTCCTTAATAAAGAGACGAGGCTCTGATACCAATTGAAAGGATCGATATAGTTGACTAGAGGGGGGGGGTGAATAGTCAACTAACAATTTTTAGCTTTTCTTTACCAAATTAAACTTTGGATCAAAGTAGGTTGTCTAGATATGCAACTAGGAGAACAACCTATATGATGCAACAACAACAACAACAAGCACAAGAGCAAGCAAGGGAAACAACACAAGTAAGCTTGCAAAAGTAAAGGCGCGAGATAACCAAGAGTGGAGACAGTGGAGATGAGGATGTGTTACCGAAGTTCCTTATTTTTGAGGGGAAGTACGTCTCCGTTAGAGCGGTATGGACGCACAATGCTCCCCAAGAAGCCACTAGGGCCACCGTATTCTCCTCACATCCTTACACAATGTGAGATGCTGTGATTCCACTATTGGTGCCCTTGAAGGTGGCGACCAAACATTTACAAACAAGGTTGGGGCAATCTCCACAACTTAATCAGAGGCTCCCAACAACACCACGAAGCCTAACCCCAATGGACTATGGCTTTGAGGTGACCTCAACCATCTAGTGTGCTCAAACAGCCGAGAGTAACAAGATCCGCTAGGGATAAGTGGGGGGATCAAATTTCTCTTGGTGGAAGTTTAGATCGGGGCCTTCTCAACCAATCCCGAGCAAATCAACAAGTTTGATTGGCTAGGGAGAGAGATCGGACGAAAATGGAGCTTGGAGCAACAATGGAGCTTGGGGATGGAAGAGGTGAGTCTTCTTGGAGAAGAAGACACCCTTTTATAGTGGGGGGACAATCCAACCGTTACCCACCACTCAGCCCGCGACCCATGGAACTACCGCACCACAGGCGCGGTACTACCGCATGGGCCTGCGGTACTACCGTGGCGAACCGCGGTACTACCGTGGGCACGGCAGAGACCAAACCTAACAAAAGGAGTACTAACAGGGCACGGTAGATCCGCAGGAGCGGTACTACCGTGGCCCCATGCGGTACTACCGCAAGACAGCCGCAAGCCAAGCCCAGTAGGCACAGATGTAAAAAATTACATCCGTGACTACCTCCGCTGAGAAATTGTCGTGCAAAAATCCGACACGGAACTACCGCGACCATGGGTGCGGTACTACCGTGAAAGGTGTGGATGTAAAAAATTACATCCGCCCTTACCTCCGCACTTGCTACTGAACCTGGCCTGGCGTCACGGTACTATCGCGCCGCAGCACGGTACTACCGCGGGGAGCGCGGATGTAAAAAATTACATCTGTGCCTACCACCGTTTGAGCAGCGGTGCCAGACCAGAGCTCGCGGTACTACCGCTCTGAGGAGCGGTACTACCGTGGGAGCCTGCGGTACTACCGCTGGCTCCTGCGGTAGTACCGCTCAGAAGAGCAGTACTACCGCTAGCCTGAGAAGAGCAAGGCGGAGGCCTTCAAATCGCAGAGACAAGGTGAGACGGAGGAACACTCCAAGGAGCTCGAGGAAAGGCGGTGCAAAAGGGAATGTGTACGTGAGATTCCACCCAAACGTTTCCAAAGCGGACCCCCTCTTAATAGTATGGCTCTCCTACGACTCAACTCCACCGAACCGAACCGTAGAGAAACGTCGTCTTCAATAATCTTCGAGGAGCATCAATCGTCTTGCGTTTAGTCGTGATGTATCTGAAAAGCTTAATACACACGATTAGTTCGCAAAGGCATTGTCATCAATCACCAAAACTACTTAGGGACAAGAATGCCCTTACACTCATCATTATTTTCACGGAGACTAGAAGAACACACTTTTATAAAGCTTTCTTTTTTAGCACGCAAGCTAGCGGTTCTTTCCTTGCATTCGTCAATGGAAATTCTCATTACTTTGAGAGACTCATTGATATCATGCTTAGGAGAAGAAGATCCAAGTTTAAGAGAATTAACATCAAGCGAAAGTCTATCAATGTTCCTAGCCAAATCATCAACTTTGAGCAATTTTTCTTCAAGCAAAGCATTAAAATTCTTGAGAAATCATAAATTCTTTCACACTATTCTCAAAATCAGAGGGCATCTTATTAAAATTACCATAAGAATTATTGTAGGAATTTCCATAATTATTAGTGGGATTACTAGGGAACGGTCTAGTATTAAAATTTCCTCTATAAGCATTGTTTCCAAAACTATTCCTACCAACAAAATTCACATCCATAGATTCATTATTATTCTCAATCAAGGAAGACAAAGGCATATCATTGAGACCAAGAGGAGTATTTTTAGTAGCAAACATCTTCATAAGTTCATCCATCTTTCCACTCAAAACATTGATTTCTTCTATAGCATGCACTTTTTTACTAGAAGATCTTTCGGTGTGCCATTGAGAATAATTAGCCATAATATTATCAAGAAATTTTGTAGCATCTCCTAACGTAATTTCCATAAACGTGCCTCCCGTGGCCGAATCTAAGAGATTTCTAGAAGCAAAGTTCAAACCGGCATAAAAAATTTGTATGATCATCCATAAATTCAAACCATGAGTAGGGCAATTACGAAGCATCAATTTCATTCTTTCCCAAGATTGGGCAACATGCTCATGATCTAGTTGTTTAAAATTCATAATATCGTTCCTAAGAGTGATGATCTTAGCGGGAGGAAAATACTTAGAGATAAAAGCATCTTTGCACTTGTTCCAAGAATCAATACTATTTTTGGGCAAAGACGAAAACCAAATTATAGCACGATCTCTAAGTGAAAACGGAAATAACTTCAATTTGACAATATTGTTATCTGTATCTTTCTTCTTTTGCATATCACACAAATCAACAAAATTGTTTTGATGAGTTGCAGCATCTTCACTAGGAAGGCCGGCGAATTGATCTTTCATAACAAGATTCAGCAAAGCGGTATTGATTTCACAAGACTCAACATCATTAAGAGGAGAAAATGGAGTACTAAGGAAATCATTATTATTGGTATTCGAGAAGTCACACAACTTGGTATTATCTTGTGCCATGGCAACAAGTAATCCAGCACACAAGCAAACAGAAAAACGGCAAGCGAAAAAGATAGGAGGAGATTGGGAAAGAGAGGGCGAATAAAACAACAAGGGTGAAGTGGGGGAGAGGAAAATGAGAGGCAAATAATGTAAGTGCGAGGGAGATGGGTCTGTGATGGGTACTTGGTATGTCTTGACTTGAGCGAAGACCTCCCCGTCAACGGCGCCAGAAATCCTTCTTGCTACGTCTTGAGCTTGCGTTGGTTTTCCCCGAAGAGGAGAGGGTGTGATGCAGCAAGTGTAGCGTAAGTATTTCCCTCAGTTTTGAGAACCAAGGTATCAATCCAGTAGGAGGCTCCTCAAAAGTCCCACGCACCTACACAAACAATCTGAGAACTCGCAACCAACGCGATAAAGGGGTTGTCAATCCCTTCACGGCCTCTTGCGAAAGTGAGATCTAATAGAGAGATAATAATATATTTTTGGTATTTTGTAATATAGATGCAAAAAGTAAAGATGCAAATAAAGTAGATTGAAAGCAAATATGATAAGAGATAGACCCGGGGGCCATAGGTTTCACTAGAGGCTTCTCTCGAGATAGTATAAGTATTACGGTGGGTGAACAAATTACTGTCAAGCAATTGATAGAAAAGCGCATAGTTATGAGATTATCTAGGCATGATCATGTATATAGGCATCACGTCCATAACAAGTAGACCGACTCCTGCCTGCATCTACTACTATTACTCCACACATCGACCACTATCCAGCATGCGTCTAGAGTATTAAGTTCATAAGAACAGAGTAATGCATTAAGCAAGAAGACATGATGTAGAGGGATAAACTCATGCAATATGATATAAACCCCATCTTGTTATCCTCGATGGCAACAATACAATACGTGTATTGCAACCCTTTCTGTCACTGGGTAAGATCACCGCAAGATTGAACCGAAAGCTAAGCACTTCTCCCATGGCAAGAAAGATCAATCTAGTAGGCCAAACCAAACTGATAATTCGAAGAGACTTGCAAAGATAACTCAATCATACATAAAAGAATTCAGAGAAGATTCCAATATTATTCATAGATAAACTTGATCATAAACCCACAATTCATCGGATCTCGACAAACACACCGTAAAAAGAGATTACATCGAATAGATCTCCACAAGAGAGGGGGAGAACATTGTATTCAGATCCAAAAAGAGAGAAGAAGCCATCTAGCTAATAACTATGGACCCGTAGGTCTGTGGTAAACTACTCACAACTCATCGGAGGGGCTATGGTGTTGATGTAGAAGCCCTCCGTGGTCGATTCCCCCTCCGGCAGAGTGACGGCGAAGCCTCCAAGATGGGATCTCGCGGATACAGAAGGTTACGGCGGTGGAAATTGTGTTTCGTGGTGCTCCTAGATGTTTTCGGGGTCCGTAGGTATATATAGGAGGAAGAAGTACGTCGGTGGCCGCCCGAGGGGCCCATGAGACAGGGGGGCACGCCCTCCTATCTTGTGGGGCCCTTGGAGCTTTCTTGACTTGCAATCCAGGCTCTCCGGATCAGATTTTTTCCAAAAATAACGCTCCCAAAGGTTTCATTCCGTTTGGACTCCGTTTGATATTCCTTTTCTTCGAAATACTGAAATAGGCAAAAAACAGCAATATGGGCTGGGCCTCCGGTTAGTAGGTTAGTCCCAAAAATGATATAAATATGTAAAATAAAGCCCATAAACATCCAAAAGGGGTAATATAATAGCATGGAACAATCAAAAATTATAGATACGTTGGAGATGTATCAATCACGACGCTGTTCAAATGAGTCTGGTCTATTGTCACTAGTAGAAAAGGGGCCAATGGTCCAGGCCGGTCCAGCCCATTAGTCCCGGTTCAATCCAGAACCGGGACCAATGGGGGCATTGGACCCGGTCCGTGAGCCCCAGGGGCCGGCCGGGCCACGTGGGCCATTGGTCCCGGTTCGTCTGGACCTATTGGTCCCGGTTGGTGGGACGAACCGGGGCCAATGGCCCTCGCTCCTGGCCCACCACCATTGGTCCCGGTTGGTGGCCCGAACCGGGACCAAAGGACGACCATTAGTCCCGGTCCATTCCACCAACCGGGACTACATGGTTGGTCCTCGTTGCGGCCAAAGTTTAGTCCCACCTCGCCAACCGAAGGGGAATCAGACTGGTTTATAAGCCCCTCCCTCTCTGCCTTATTGAACTCCTCTGAAAATGAAAATAGATGCCCTTATATAGGGAATTTAGGCTAAATTCATACGAATTTCTCTTGAAATTTGTTATGAATTTAATTTGAATTTCCTCTATAAGCGCATCTATGCTCATTTCTTAGTAGCTTTTTATATAGTTTTTTTCTTTTCTGCTATATTTATTTTTTTTCTTTTTATTTCTGAGCTATAATAAGTCATTAAAAATAAGCATCTATGCTCATTTTTAGTAAATTTAATCATAACTATTTTTTCTTCTATTTATTTTTGAATCGTAATAAGTCATTAAAAATAAGCATCTATGCTCATATTTTAGTAAAGTTAATCACAACTATTTTTTCTTCTTTTTATTTCTGAGTTGTAATAAGTCATTAAAAATAAGCATCTACGCTCCTTTTTTAGTACAGTTAATCACAACTATTTTTTGCTTCAATTCATTTCTGAGTAGTTTTCTATATAGTTTTTTGTTTCTTTTCTGCTATATTTATTTTTTTTTCTTTTTATTTCTGAGTTGTAATAAGTCATTAAAAATAAGCATCTATGCTCATTTTTTAGTAAAGTTAATCATAACTATTTTTTCTTCTATTTATTTTTGAATTGTAATAAGTCATTAAAAATAAGCATCTATGCTCATATTTTAGTAAAGTTAATCACAACTATTTTTTTTCTTTTTATTTCTGAGTTGTAATAAGTCATTAAAAATAAGCATCTATGCTCCCTTTTAGTACAGTTAATCACAACTATTTTTTCTTCTATTTATTTTTGAATTGCAATAAGTCATTAAAAATAAGCATCTATGCTCATATTTTAGTAAAGTTAATCACAACTATTTTTTCTTCTTTTTATTTCTGAGTTGTAATAAGTCATTAAAAATAAGCATCTATGCTCCTTTTTAGTACAGTTAATCACAACTATTTTTTGCTTCAATTCATTTCTGAGTAGTTTTCTATATTTTTTTTTCTTTTCTGCTATATTAATTTTTTTCTTTTTATTTCTGAGTTGTAATAAGTCATTAAAAATAAAAAAGAGGCACAATGCTTGTTAATTTGCTTAAAGCCTTTCAGAATAGTGTCAACTGCACTGCACATAGCTCAGTGCAGTCTACCGTATTCCTCAAGGCTTGAAGCTAACCAACGTGTAGGAGCATTGAGCCTCTTCGTCATCGTCTCTGCACTCAGGGCTTATAAACAGCTGCGAGTGCCTCTCGCTTGGCGAGGTGGGACTAAAAAAACAGCTGCAGGAAGAATCAAAATAAAATAAATAAAATAAAAAAAGTGCCACCTAAAGGGCTACCACGGCCTGAATACGACTAGAACCCAACAATGGGCCAGGATTCAGGCCCGCAATAGGCCCAATAGGCCCACAGGCACATATAGTGCGTTTAGGCCCGTAAGCCTGCATTTGAGAGGAGCTCGAGAGGGCAGCGGGACTGGGGCTTATAAACCACTCTCGAGCTCCCTCAGCTAGCGAGGTGGGACTAAACTTTCGTGCCGCGACGCGGGCAGCACATGGCCATTAGTCCCGGTTGGTGGTACCAACCGGAACTAAAGGGGTGCATTGGTACCGGTTCGTGGCACCAACCGGTACCAATGCCCCCCATTTAGTCCCGGTTGGAGCCACCAACCTGGACTAAAGGCCTTCGTTTCCCGCCCTTTGGGCTGCTCAAAAGAGGCCTTTGGTCCCGGTTGGTGGCACCAACCGGGACTAAAGGGGGGCATTGGTCCCGGTTTGTGCCACGAACCGGGACCAAAGGCGTTGCTATATATACAGCACTTAGCGCGACTTCGATCTCTCTTGCTCCACTCCCGTCGCCGCGCGTCTCCCTGTCGCCACCTCGTTGTCGC
>NC_041383.1:75104574-75115521 GCF_002162155.2 Triticum dicoccoides
ATTTGTTTATATTATGTTAGATTTTTTTGTTAGATTAATTAGATTTTTTTGTTAGGTTAGATGTGTAGTAATTTAGATATATGTAGTTCATAGATTTTTTTGTTAGATTAGTTGTGTAGTAATTAATTTGTTTTTATTATGTTAGATTTTTTTGTTAGATTAATTAGATTTTTTTAGTATTTAGAAAAGGAAAAAAATAAGTAGTTTATATATAGTTGATCTAGCTAGTTGATTTAATAAACTAATTTATTTTACTATATATATAAGTAGTTTGTTTTTAGTAAGTACTGCTTATTTATTTATAGTAAGTGCTTAGTAGTTGAACTAGATAGTTGATTTAATTAATAAAACTACTTTTATTTAACTATATATAGAAGTAGTTCCCGCATCGACGTCGGCGATGCCTATCCCGCATCCTCGTCGTCGTCGACTCGACGGTGTAGGCCTGCTTGGTCAGGGCCATGTTCGGGACTGGGCTCCGCCGGGCTGGTATTGGGAGGTGCTACCTTCCGGGGGATGTAGGTTGGTGAGGAGGCAGCCCGTTGTTGACCCGATCCTTGTTTGGTGACGGTCGCATGGGCCAGTGATGGTGGTGAGGCATCCGGACACCGCGGAGGTGGTACGTCACCGTGTCAGCGAGGAGGACGAGCACGTCCGTCACTACATGGTTGCATTGGAGGGCAGGTTCGACAATACCTGGCAGGTTTTTCAGGTTTCTCACTGGAGCTATGATCCTGTGATGGTTCCTTATCTTTGGGTGTCCACCGCCCGCGTCGATACCCGTCGGGCGCTACGGTTCTAGTTGTATTAGTGATAATATTCAACGATGTACGGACACCAAGAGATGATGTACTTTTGCTTATAATTATTGAATGCATGCTAATTTGAATACTATACTTTATTTTATGATTTGGTTTTGCTTATTTTATGATTTGGTTTTGCTTATTGAATGCTCATATTGGATAAGTTCTCCTTCATTCCCGTGTGCTAGACAATTTGATATAATAATGCATTCAGGAATGAAAGGAGGAGCTACGTACATCGATCATCGATAGTCAACCCGTGATTAATAATAATGATCTAGTTTAATATTTGAATTATGAACGTAGGCCGGAAATGTCGTACTCATCGGACGACGAAAACCGCCCGGGGGAGTGCGACTGGTGCCACGATGACCGAGGTATCTGCGACAGGTTCATTGTGCTGGACGAAGATCGTCGCTTCAGCATTAAGCTTGAGGAGACCTTCGATGTTCATATGGTACGCAACCGACGATAATAGTTTTTTTTGTAATTACTCATGACTTCAACTATTTCAATCATGATAATATTTTTCATCTTTTCCAATTCGACTAGCTTATCCCATGCTTTGCAAGACGCTATGTCTTGGAGAGGATGGGTTTTGAAGACCATGAAAGTTTCGAAACCAAAAAAATTATCCTAAGTACCCATCATGGTGTGGATTTTCAAGTAAAGTTGTACAATGCTCAGAGTGTAACCCATTTTGGTTGCAAAAATTGGGAAGCACTTTGCAAGATGTATGGTTTTGATGAGGGTATGCGTGTTACCATGGATCTTGGTGATCCTACAATCGAGCAAGAGAGACCTACGATTTACGTCCTTGTGGATACACCTTCAATTCTTCCCCCATGTGAGCTTAACATAGTTATTAAGTAATTTATATTGTTTATTTCAAAATAGTTGACAACTTATTCTCCATTGACAGCTTATTTTCATTCTTCAAAGAATGTGCGGAAGATGGTAGACAGAACCTACTACACCGAAGGCTCCGAACTAACTTATCAGGAGAAAAATCATCTGGTCGCATTTTGTACTGATCTTGAGAATTACAATGTCTACAATCGAACTCCTCAACATTATGGTCAATACGTGCCACTAGTGCACGTGTTGAACTACGATAACTACCATGGAGATACCCTGGTAAGATTTATTACTATTACGACATCCGTGCATCTTTTTGCACACTTCTAAAACTAGTACATCATATCATTGCTAACTACGAAGTTATTACTATGTTTTTCAACAGATAATCCCGAATGATTGTGTGCCTCATCTGATGTATACACACGGTAGCCTTCATGTTTTGAACATACGACCAGGTCGTCCTACGAATCTCAACTGTCCATACTGGGTTTCTAAAAGAAGTGGAGACATGACAATCAAAGAATGGAAAAAATGTATGGACAGTCGTAAGGAGCTTCTTGGAAGCAACATTCAGCGAAGGGCAAAAATTGGAGACAGGATGATCGCCATTCTTCATAATGGAGAGTCAGGGTCTATATTGTTTTATGTTATTTTACCTTAAGGGTGTTTAGGTCCTACCTGATACTGATGATCATGTGTTAAGAACAATTATGTAGGGTTGGGTTCGATGACTATGAGGATGATGATCGTATGACTTAATATTAATAACGAGTAGAAGTTGTATGATGATGCATGATTAGTAGGACGAGTACTTGTTATTATATATGCTGATGTATGCGAACATGCATGAGTTATTATATCAGCAGGTAAAATGAACATATATAGCAGCAGCGTTGGTAAACCAAGGACGAAGATATAAGAGATGACACTTCTCTCTATTAGCTAGCTAATATAACAACCGAAAAATAACCCCCAAAACCCCTAAAGCAGCCACTTTCCAAAAAAAACATGGACCACCAACCGGGACCAAAGGCCCCCTGACTGGGCTCAGCGCACAGAGCCACGTGGAGGCACATTAGTCCCGGTTCTTGTTTGAACCGGGACTAATGGGTGGAGGTATTAGTAACGGCCCATTAGTTCATGAACCGGGACTAAAGGCCCTTACGAACTGGGACTATTAGGTGTTTTTCTACTAGTGTGTATTCGGCCCGGCCGGATTTGTTTTTAGTATATCCGGCGTTACGGTCATCGTCACGCATTGGGGCGCGCCCCCGTGATCCGTAGATCGATCTTGACTGTCCTGCTTTGTTTTCCAATTTGTCTTGCAAGTCATGCGTGTAGCCCCGGGCCTTTGTGTTTTTGCTTGACTGGCGACAGGGTGCGGGCTGGACTTCGGGCTGATAAGCCGCTTTGTCTCAGCCACGAGGTGGCCGGTCAACCGCATCCTGCGTTGGTAGTGTAGGCTTTAATGCCTCCTCCTCGAGTTGAGGTAGCAACCTGCGCTTTGGGTAACTTTTGTTTGGGCGCTCGAGTCCGTATTCCTCGGCTGCCAGGACCTTGGTCCATCTATCAGTTAGCAGATCTTGATCAGCTTGAAGCTGCTGCTGCTTTTCCTTCATGCTTTTTGCAGTGGCTATAAGTCGGCGCTTGAAGCTCTCCTGCTTGACGTGATCCTCAGGCACGATGAATTCTTTGTCACCGAGGCTTACCTCATCGTCGGACAGAGTCATGTAATTGTCATCCTCTGAATCTCCATCCATTGCCTGTTTATCAGGGCTATCTTGCACATCCTCCCGTCCGGCTTGCTCGACGCTTGGCTGGGCGGGATTGTTTTCGTCTTTGGCATTATCCGGAGTGCTAGTGTCTCCTATGCTAGTATCGCTATTTTTTCTATGGCGGGGCTTAGAGTGGCGCCGCTGACGTCGGCGTTTAGATTGTTTCTCAAGGGGGTGATCCTCTGTTGCCTCATCGCCATTGCTTCCTTTGGATGTGTCCACCATGTATATGTCATATGATGAGGTGGCTGTCCGGCGCCCTATGGGTGGTGGTTCCTGTTCTTCTCCTACATCGTCATCCATACCGTCGATGTCTTTGGAGTCGAAATCGAGCATGTTGGTTAGGTCGTTGACAGTGGCTATTAAGTGGGTGGTGGGTGGGGAACGAATTTCGTCGTCCGCTTCCCACTCAAGCCGGATATAGTTCGGCCAAGAGTCTCCTGATAGGGAGAGAGACTTTAATGAATTTAGCATGTCGCCCAAGGGCGAGTGCTGAAAGATATCCGTGGAGGTAAACTCCATGATCGGTGCCCAATCAGATTCTATAGGCATGGATGCACACGGTTCGGAGCCTATGGACGAAGACGAGTCCGAGGGTCCGATGACACATACCTCATTGAAGTCTGAGTTCGGTTCTAACGCCGTTGAGTGTGCGGCCTCCATGGAGGGGTCCATCCACCCGTCCTCAGATGGCACGATCTGCTCCGGATTAAGAGCCGGGGCAACCGCAGGTGTGATCTCCCGAGCACCGTCCGATGGCAGATCTAAGTCACGCTCATCGTGACTGTTCGGCGCACCTGTCATAGGCTCGAATCCATCGAAGATCAAGTCTCCACGGATGTCAGCGGTGTAGTTTAGGCTTCCAAACCTGACCTGATGGCAAGGGGCGTAGCTATCGATCTGCTCCAGATGGCCAAACGAGTTGGCCCGCAGTTCGAAGCCGCCGAATATGAAGATTTGTCCGGGGAGGAAAACCTCACCCTCGATCGCGTCATTGTAGATGTTTGAAAAAGCCATCAAGCCTTATCGTGACGACACAGTGGAACTCTCAATGAAAGCACCAATGTTGGTGTCAAAACCGACGGATCTCGGGTAGGGGGTCCCAAACTGTGCGTCTAAGGCTAATGGTAACAGGAGGCGGGGGACGCAATGTTTACCCAGGTTTGGGCCCTCTGGATGGAGGTAATACCCTACTTCCTGCTTGATTGATCTTGATGATATGAATATTACAGGAGTTGATCTACCACGAGATCGTAGAGGCTAAACCCTAGAAGCTAGCCTATGATTATGATTGTTCTTGTCCTACGGACTAACCCTCCGGTTTCTATAGACACCGGAGGGGGCTAGGGTTACACAGAGTCGGTTACAGAGAAGGAAATCTACATATCCGAATAGCCAAGCTTGCCTTCCACGCAAAGGAGAGTCCCACCCAGAGACGGGACGAAGTCTTCAATCTTGTATCTTCATAGTCCAATCAGTCCGGCACAAGTACATAGTCCGGCTGTCCAAGGACCCCCTAATCCAGGACTCCCTCACTGCTCACCATCCCAACATAGGTCACGACCAGTCCCAGCACGAACGCTCGCCATCCCCAACATGGTTCGAGATCGGTCACAACACAGACGCTCACCATCCCCTAGACAGGGAGTGGCCGTTCGCAGCACGGGCACTCGTTGTCCCACATCCATGACCGCGGGTGTATCATTCATGGCTAGTGGTTGCAGAAGCCTCGTGCCCCCCTTGCAACACGCCGGCACACGCTAGAGGACATTGGTGTGGATTAGCCAGCAGCGCTTGTGGACGGCCTTGCAGCTCCCTACAACAACGCGACACTGCCCGTAGCAGTTTTGAGCCATAGTAGTGCAACGATATTTGGATGAGGGAGGTGAGTGATGATGGCAAGAGAAAGACTAATCCATGGTGTTGTGAGTGGATTTTTCACGGTGAATGATGATAAGAGAGATAGGAGACGCAAAAAAAGGTATGTGTGTGTGTGTGTGTGTGTGTGTGTGAGAGAGAGAGAGAGAAAGAGAGGAGGTTGAAGTGGAGTGTGTGGCTACATGTGATGGGCTGGGTGATTACGTTAAAGCCGCGTCGTCACATTTCGTTGGCACGACAAATCGGAAACATTCACATATTCACCTTTTTTTAACAACGGCGGCATTAACAGATCAAAGGAATTACAACACTAAGCAAAGAATCCCAAAGGAAATAAAAAATTAGAACATGATCCCCCTTTATCAAACAGGGCCCCAAAATGGTACGGAGAAAATGCAATTGATTCCTAATAATGCTCCCAGAGACCTTGCTAGAGATGCTATTGCCACCATCTTCAGCCAAATCCTTGGCATCTGCAAGGAGAAGAGGGAGTCCCCAATGGAAGTTGAAATTGGGGCATCATTTTTTTCCGGCAAATCCACCTGAGGCAGGTGTTCTACCCTAGACACTTGTAGGTTTCATTTGAGACTTTAGAACTTTTCTTCCGTGGTTGTAGCTGCCGAGATTGGAGCAGCGATATAAGATAGCTAAAGATGAAACTTAAAAGCAACTTCAACTCACCCTTGAGCTCCAGATCGAAGATCACTTGAGACAAATCCATTACCTCCCCTTGTGCCACCACCACGGCAAGTTGAACAAGAGGGCTAGATGGGGGACGCACTAACCAAAACTAGATCTACATAGAGCTTATTGAGGGACTGCTACCCAATCCATCCTCCATAGTCAGCCTCCACGACAGAGGAGAGACATAGGAGTGAGAAACCAACTCCAAAATGGCACAAAGCCATATGCCCACATGACAAGTCCTAGCACTACACCTGACTTAACACTACTCTATACATGAATGTGTCCTCCCCTCCCCACGCCGGTTATTCAACCAAAATCACAGGTTGCTATTGCAGTAGGTAAATATCAAAGGCGGATATTAGGGAGGGAGGGAACAATTAATGTTTACCTTAGGGTATGTAGAGAAGGCCACAATTATTTTGACAAGTCTCTTGAGGTTGGTGGTGGCGAACATGGCTTCATGCGCAGAGAACTTCTAGACCTACATGTTGTTGCCATCGAGAAATCAAATACTATTGTAGTATAAATAGAAATCATGTATTTATAAACAAGGTTGCTATAATTTCTCAAATCATCCGTAAAAATGCAGTGAAACTCATGGGATTCTTCCTTGAGACAAATATGGTGAAACTCATGGGATTCTTCCTTGAGACAAATGTGGTGAAACTCATGGGATACTTCCTTGAGACAAATGTTCCTAGGTGTAAGGGCGGCCTACTATGGTACAGAGACCCATGAGCGAGACAAATGTTCCTGGGTGTAAGGGCGGCCTGCTATGGTACGGAGACCCACGAGCGAGACAAATGTTCCTGGGTGTAAGGGTGGTCTGCTATGGTACGGAGACCCACGAGCGAGACAATGTTTCCCCTAGACTCATGGGATACTTCCTTGAGACAAATGTTCCTCGGTGTAAGGGCGGTCTGCTATGGTACGAAGACCCACGAGCGAGACAATGTTCCTCCTAGAGGAAAGCGGACTGCGCTTTGTGGAAGGTAAGGCCGGCAGGGTTGATGGTGAGAGTGGTGATGCAATGCCCGAACTAGTCATCGAGGCCGTTGATGAGTGCAAGCGGCATGTCTCACAAGAGAGCCGACGTCGCGAAGGCTGTCGGCAATGCACTTGAGGCGGCTTGAGTAGGCAGTGTTGTTGGATTGCCCTACAGAAGATTATGGAATTCGTGCTTCGTGAATATGGCACGTTGGAGGTGATTGTCGAGGAACAAATTGTTGAGGGTGGACCAAGCATGTTCGGTCGTGTCAAAATGTTGAATGATAATGTCGAGGATGTTCTTGGTAATGGCGGTGTAGAGCCAAGAGATGATGCATTGGCCAATGTGCATCAACTCGACATCATGGACCATGAGCTGGGCGTCGAGAGTCACCTTGATGTGATCGATGAGGTCGAGCTTCCGAAAGGTGATGTTGAAGTGCATTTGCCAAATGATGAAGTTGGGCTCCTCGAAATCGAGAATCATGGGGACGTGAGACCGGATGGAGAGGAGTTGGATAGCCCTGATGGATGGACAACCGGTAGGAGGAGTAACATCGTGAAGATCAGTGAAAGGGTTGTCATCACCGCTGCCGCTAAGACCGGAGAAGGAGGAGGAGATCACCATCACATGAAGAGGAGGGGCAACGGAAATACATGGATGGTTTAAGGCTGGAAATCATAGGTAGATGATACCATTTAAGGTTTGAGAGAAGTCAACACTATGCTGCTTACTCTTACACTGGGATGTTGTCATAGCCCTATACTAATGTTGACGGACCAACAACGCTATCATAGGATCATCGATTTTTTCAGTTGGAGGGATGATCGTTCAAGGATTGCACCTGAGGTTGCTATTGCTATAACTCTACCATATATGCACTCTGACTACTTTAATGCTCACTAACATGATGCTCATGCGCTGCCACAGAGCCATTGGCTTAGTAGGTGGTCAATGTCCTTTGTGAGCGTTGTGTGATTTATGATTAGAAAAAGTTAGCAAAAGTACGTTGAGAGACATGCATCGTCAGAGAATTTTAAATGATCATACTGGGTTGGAAAGAGAAACTAAAATCAGGATTGACTTTGAGTTGAAGTCACCCTTTTTGTGTTTGCTATTTGTGCCTTTTTATAAAAAGTTGGTCTCTCACATGAAAGTAATATATATTCTTATTTAAGATAGATCCTACATATGAATAAAATATATTTATCTATATGTCTTTTGGAAGGTTACTAGTTTCACATGTGTGATGTGTGTATTTGTTTATTTAAAAAGTATGTAGAACCCACATGTGAACTCATCACCAACTATAATTTTTATAAATAGTAGGAAAGACATTTAAAAGAGATGGCAAGTCGTTTAACATACTTCTCAACGGCAGTTTAGCAGCAATTGTACGGCCCAATAGATCAAGCAATAATGATTCCCCTTTTTTAAATGAAGAAAGAAAGAAGGGTCGAAGTTTAGACCGCTCACACCTTGCTTTCCATTGCCTTTCGAAGGGGACCGACCATATGCATACTTCTTTTTGTACAACTTTGCTCTATTGGAGCCTTTGCAATAAGAAAGTGGATTAGAAGAAAGAGCTTGCATACGATGTTCCCTTCCTTCTATATATCCATATATCTATCGCCCCCGGGCACTCCAGAGCCAGCCCCCCAATCCTTCCCTCCTTCGTTGATCAATAGAGTTGTTTCTCTCCACGGCACTGCCGTGGTCAACATGACGTGAGCGTTCTATTACTGTCCTGCTCGTCACAATTTGTGCAGTAACTGCGACGAAATCGAGCTCGCAATCCTTGCTGTTGACGTATAATGTGCTGCCTAGTCTCTTTCACCAAATCCCTCTCTCCCTTCTAACATGGTATCTATCACAAGTCGATCATAAACCCTAGCTGCCACCGCTTCCGCACCCGCGCACCGCCCCCGAGGCGGTCGGCCTCCATGACCGCCGCCGGGGGCTGCGCCGCCCGTACCTAGGGTTCATCCGCCGGTCGTGTTGGCCGGCTGCCCTAGAGAGTCTTTTTCCCGATCCTTTAATCCGGGTTTTTCTCTCCCTCGCCGATCGCTTTGATCGGCATCTACTTTTGGGTTTTCCGGTCTATGTGATCTGGTTTGCGTCGCCCACCGCCGCCGTCGATCCCGTGCGCCTTTACTCCAACACCGGCGCGATTGGCCGGCTTCTTCACCGACCCGACGGCCTCGCACGTCGTCCATGCGTCTGCCTGTGGGTCGCCCCGACTCGGCGGCCTCGCGCGTCGCCCGCGCGTCGGCCCGCCGGTCGCCCCGACCCGGCAGCCTCGCGTCATGCGGCGGCCCTTCACCGCGGCCGTTCACGCGATGGCCCGCCCGTCGATCTACGCCAGCCGTCACCGCCCTGCTCCGACCGGGACTCCTGCATCACCCTGATCCAGCGGCCTCGCGCCATGCGGCAGCCAATCATAGCCGCCCTGCCACCCGCCGTCGGCAGCTTCATCTCGGACTCCGCCGCCACCATGCCTTCACCGAGCGGCGTCCCTGACCTCGCGCGCAATCGGCTTGATCACCCGCTCGCCGCCGCGAGCCGCCTCATCTACGCCGTGCGACCGACCTGACCCGTCGGTTACGCGCCTCCGCAGGTCCCGTGAAGATCGTCCCCGAGTTCAGCGCGCCTCTCCACCGATCGAGCATCGGGCTCCCGCTGTGTCGCCCCGTTGAGCCGCAGCGCCGCCGCCCCGTGGTTCTTATCCCGGCTGCACCGACCCGCGTCACCGCTGCGTCGCCCCTTCGGGCCGTAGTGCCGCGGCCCGCGGTCCCTCGCCGCCCCGAGGGCGTCCGCTCTAGGCCTTCCCATGGCTGCATCGACCCTCGCGTCGCCGCTGCGTCGTCCCGTCGGGCCGTAGCGAGCGTGGCACGCGGTCCACGCCGCCGTCCCGAGGCCGTCCCCGCGGTTACACCGACTCGCGAACCGCTGTTGTGTCGCCCCTTTGAGCTGCAACGTCGCGGCCCGTGGTCCCCGCCGCCGCCCAGAGGTCTTCCCGCCGTCGCCCCGACCCGCCTGCCCCCGCTGTGTCGCCTGTTCGGGCCGTAGCGCCGTGGCCCGTGGTCCACTCCGCTGTCCCCGCGCGTCGACCTCCCGTGGTATGCGCCACGCCATCTCCCTTGGCGCGGGAACGCCACCGTCCGCGCCGGTCTTCGTCACGTTGTCCGGGTTCTTCGCCTACTTTGAGCATCGCCGCCTCACTCCTAACCTAGCCGCCGTCGCCGTCAGGCTACCACCGCCGCTCTTCTTTGGTCGCCGCCGCCGCTACCTCCGTAGGCGTTGCCGCTGCCCGTCCACCCCCTTCGTCTTCGTCCAAGCACCAGCCCATCGCCAGCATCGTCGTCATCTACCCCAACCACTTCGTCTAACCATTGGTGACATCGGTCCCGCGCTGATGGACGCCGCAATCATCGTCGAGTTCTTCTCTGCTGGCCCCTCCAACTTCTCCGACATGCCGTACAGCTCGTGCAGGTCCCTCGTCTATGCATGCCCGGTGCTGGCAACACCGATGCGTGCCTTCATCCACAACGTGTCCCCGGGCCTGGCAAGCCTGGTCAGCGCTTCGTCAACTTCGTCTTCGTCCATCTACGCATGCCCGGTGCTGGCAACACCGATGCATGCCTTCGTCCACGATGTGTCCCCGGGCTTGGCAAACCCGCCGCGACGCGTCGTCAACAACGTCTTCTTCCCGGTGCACCACTACTTCGACACCACTGCGCCCATGACTAACTTGGCGCCACCTTGCGCCCGCGGCTCCACGGTGACTTCCTCGACACCGGCCACCCCGACTCGACATCGACTACGGCATTCTTCGCACGGCTACCTCGTCCACGGCTCCACCACCCACACTCTCGGCTACATCGACAAACGACACAAAGGGCTACCGCCTGCTTGAGCAACCTCGTCGGTTTTCACTCCATCCATGACTCCGTGA
>NC_041383.1:75116139-75144911 GCF_002162155.2 Triticum dicoccoides
TTGCTGCGTCGATCCGCGCCATGACACCCTTCATTTCCCCCTAAGTATCTCCCTCTCACTCCTACCAAGCACCAAGACCGAGCTTGACGCCCAGAGCACGCCGTCGTCGTCCTAGACATAGCAAATGCGGACAGAGGCCTATTCGAGCCCAGCTACCATGTCTAGAAGTTACTCCTCCTCATCATCTTTAGCATCATTGACGAATGAATCTACTGCCGAACCCTCCAATCAGCCGCGTCATGCTCGTCTTCCTTGCTCCGGAGCACCAGCCGCTGCATGCCTTCCTTGCCGGCATGCTGCATGGGCGTGCGCTGCGGTGGACTTAGCCGTACGGCATCGTCTGCCTGACCGATCTCAAGGAGGCGGTTAGCTGTGACCTCAATGTGCGCGAGCTGATGCTGATCCACGGTTCCCGGCTGCACAAATTCCTCAAGGCGGAGCGGCAAGGTGCAGCGGCAGAGGGTGGTTAGGATCGGCGTCCTCGTGCTCATGTGGTCAGCGACGTGGGGCTCGCGAAGGTGAGCGTGGCGGGTGGCAGAGCTGGGGCAAGGCGAGGCGCGATGGGCCGACACACGCGGAAGCATGCGGTGGTCTGGAGCAGCGCGTATGACGTCCGGGAGCGTCGCGCGGTGACCAGCGGGGTGACCGGCGGTCAGGCGCTCTGTCGTGGCGCGGTGCAGCGCAGCGCCACTTCCTCGTGGGTGCGCGCCTCATAGCGACCGGCGGCACCAAGATCACCTGCACCTGTGTCGGGGAGTACGTGTGATGCTCCGTGCTCCCATCCTTGGGTACTCCCTATGCTCCAAGTCTAAAATATTAATTTTAAATGTTTCAAAAAGAGAAAAATTGTGAATGTTCAAAAGCAATGTGACTACACCCTCTGAAAATTTCAGGTCCAAACTCGAAATGTACATTGAGAAACAAAAAAGACAAATTCAGATGTGAATAGTGTCAAATGTTGCTTTTGTCTTCTATGACACTATTCATGCTAGATTTCACATTTTTGTTTCTCAATGTTCATTTAGAGTTCGGACCAGGAATTTTTAGGAGTTGTAGTCACATTCCTTGTAAACATGCATATTTTTTCCAGAATGTTTTGAAACATTTAAAATTAACTTATTTGAATTTGGAGCATGAGGAGCACCCCAAGGATGGGAGTACTAGATATTTCCTCCGGTGCTCCATCCACCCATGGAAGCTCTTTTGTGAATCAAAAAAGAAAAATACATGGATTCGGTGTATACAGTACACATTAACTCAAAAGAAAAAAACATGTCATAATAAATACACAAAAAAATTAACTGATAAATACACAATTTGGTGTGTAGGCACGTGACATTTTTTTATAAAGGCACATTGTTGTAAATTAACAATTCTAGCAGAATTTAATGTCATGTTGGGTCACATTCTGTACTAGGGGCAAAAATGTTTTTAGTGTCATTTAACACCGTTTAGTCAAAACTGACAAAAGTGTCATAAAGAAAACACGATTTAAACTTTTATTTTGAGGAAAAGCCTTCATGGTGCACTTTATTGACATTTGAACAAAGTTACATCATTTATTACATCTGAAACAATAAAGCTTGGAGGATTATCAATCCAAAAAACACTAGAAACTGTGCTAGCTGCATGTCTAGCTAAATTGTGCACCACCAAATTTGTTTCCCGATTGCAATGATGCAATGAAGTAGGCCCAATGCTTAGAGCTAATTGCAAACACTCTGCAAGTATCGCTGAATAAGGAATGAAAACTGGAGCAATTCCACTGAAAGCCTGAACTAGCTCGAGGGAGTCCGATTCCATAATGACCGGCGTACATCCAACTTTTTCTACGAGCTTGAGCCCTTCCTGTAGGGCCGTTGCTTCAGCCGTAGCCACATCCAGCAAGTGATTTAGGGGTGTACACAAGCCAGCAACTGCTTCTCCCTGATCATTACAAATAACAGCTCCTGCCCCTCCCGTTCCATCACTGGAGAAAGATGCGTCCACATTCAGTTTGTACGTGTTCTTTGGTGGCTTGCTCCATAGTATTTCATGCGTCCATATTTTCACTTTGCTCGGAACCTTCAACTTCCATAGAATCCCCATACCGGATTCCGACCTGATGTCCCTTGTCCATCTGCTCGCGTCAACCTGTGACGATGAGAGTGATCCCATTCAATATAATACGCATATCGGACGGAGAACGAATAAGATTTTGTATAATTCCAGGCCACAAAATCTTCCTCTTGGTGTTCGCTTAATGGAATCCGCAAGATTCTGTCCACATCTATAGAGTAAAAAATATCACAGATTAATCACTCATCCCATTTGCCAGTTGTTGGATCAATGAGCTCATTAACTGTTTGCAATAATATTTGTCCCTTCGGAGTCTGTATCATGCGATTTATGCTTCCTGGAATCCAGTGATCCTCCCAGATGTTAATCATCTCCCTTGAACCCACTCTCCAAATGTGTCCTCTGCAAAAAGCACGTAGACCTGCTACTATGCTTTGCAAGGTAAAAGATGACCCCTTCTTCGGACCCGCCTTCAACAAGTGACAGTTTGGGTAATATTTAGCTTTAAGAACTCTGGCACACAGAGAATCTGGATTTGAAATCAGTCTCCAAGATTGTTTCGCCAACATAGCTAAATTGAAGGAATGCAGATCACGAAAGCCCATACCTCCATCTTCCTTGGGGATGCACATTCTCCACCATGCCATCCAATGCATACGTTTTTGGTCCTCTGTATCTCCCCATCAGAATTCAGTCATTGCATCAGTCATTTCTTTGCATAATTTCTTTGGTATGTTAAAGACGGACATAGGAAAAACTGGAATGGATTGTATAACCGCCTTCAGTAAAATTTCCTTTCCTCCCATAGCCAAAAAAATTTATCTCCAGCTTTTCAGCCGCACTATAATTCTCTCCAAAAGATGAATAAAACTGTCACTCCTGTCCACACCCACCATAACCGGCAGCCCTAAATATTTATCTGATAGAGCTTCAGACATAATATTCAATTCTGTGCATATGTCGGCCTTAGTCTCCACACTAGCATTAGGACTAAAGTAAATGCTGCATTTTGCTTCATTAACCAGTTGGCCAGAACTTGCACAATATTGATCTAGAACCTGTCTCAATGAGGTTGCATTATTGCAAAAAATAAATGTGAAACGGATGGTGCATTTCTGCAAACCCTGACACCTTCAATGCCACGAACCTCCTCTCTATGAGCCAGAAGACTAGAAAGCCCTTCTGCACAAATCAAAAACAGATATGAAGATAGGGGGTCTCCCTGTCGGAGTCCCCTTCCAGGAATAAAATAATTTGTTTCCTGATTATTGAATCTGACCTTATATTTAACTGACCAGACACATGCCATCAACAGATTTACAAATTCTACATGAAAGCCCAAGCGTGTCATCATTCTCCTCAAAAAAATTCCATTCCACCCTATCCCTATCATAGGCCTTGCGCATATCCAGTTTAACTGCGCAATAGCCCCACTTGCCTTTCTTCTTATTTTTTATTGTATGAATGCTCTCATAAGCCAACAAAATGTTATTTGTAATGAGTCGACCCGGTACAAAAGCACTCTGTATCGGAGAGATGATATCATCTAGAATAGATTTTAACCGAAGAGCTATCATTTTGGAGATTACCTTATATAAGACATTACACAGGCTAATGGGCCTGTACTGTGTAATGAGCTCCGGAGATTCTATCTTTGGTATAAGAACAATTACCGTGTCATTCCATCCCTCCGGAATTACCTTTTGTTTTATTGCTTCAAGAACCTCTGAAGTAAGAGAGTCCCCCAAGATATGCCAGCATTTCTTGAAGAAAATAGCATGCAACCCATCTGAACCTGGTGCTTTCATATCTCCAATTGAGAAAAGAGCCCTTTTCACCTCCGATCCTCAGAGGAATACGGCTTTAGTAATTGTTCATTCATTTCAGGTGAAACTTTAGGCACCACCTTATTTATGAGATCTGGATCCGGTTCATCAATCTCCGCTGCAAACAGGTCGGCAAAATACTGAGAAATATGTGGATTTAAATTAGTATTACCTTCCAGCCAACCACCATTGTCTCCCCTCAATTTTTTTATCATATTTCTCTTCCGCCTTGCTGAAGCAAAATTATGAAAATAATTAGTGTTCTTGTCGCCATACTGTAGCCAGTCAACCCGGCTCCTTTGAGCAAAATGAATTTCCTCTTGTTCCAATAACCATTCTATCTCCTTAGCTAACTCTTTTTCCCTAAGAAGGTTTTCATCATTCATTGGCCCACTAACAGCTTTTTCCATCTCTCTCTGAGCTGTACGGATTCTTTTTTTTGTATGTTGCAGCACCGAGCGATCCCACTTGTGCAAATGCTCATGGACCAGAGCAAGTTTCCGGGCAAGACTGCTATTTGAATTTTGGGTTCCCGCCCTCTCCCAGGCCTCCTGAACCACCTGTCGAAAGTGTGCTTCTTTGAGCCACTTCGCCTCAAACCTCAACACTGCCGGCCCATGTGTCACGCCCCGATCTGAATCGAGGGAGACCAGAGTCGGTAGGGAAGGGGAAAGGGGATGAGATTGGCGTGAGGAAGGGGGTGAGCGAGAGAGAAGTGGGAGAGAAATTCAGTTAACTCAAAACAACAACCTGTCCCGTACAACGCTGGCTTGCGGGTAAAGTACCCCAACGCCCTGGCCCGTGGCCACATGCACACATACAATTGGCTCACACGCCTACGCTACACTTGGCCCTTGCCAACTGGCTGCCACGCGGTGGTGGCTGGCACTGCCGTGTTGACGTTCTCCCCTCCTTGAGAACAGTCTCCTCCCTCCATGGATTCCTCTTCCCAGATTCGAGCTTGTGGATAACGCCGGCGGAGCACGTCAAAGTCTTCCCACGTGAGGGACTGCGGAGTTGTATCCCAAGCAACTTGCAGTTGAATCACTGGTGTGTTGCCCTTTTTCATCATTCTTCTGTCCAATATAGCCACCGGAGAAGTTTCTTGTGTCGACAAATCGGTGGTTGCTGGAAGTTCAGAGAACACTGGACTGTACTTGGGTGTGAACGGCTTTAACTGCGATACGTGAAATACTGGGTGAATTATGCTGTCCACAGGGAGCTCCAACTTGTACGCCGATGGTCCAATTCTGGCGAGGACGGAGAAGGGGCCGAAGAACTTGAAAGCAATCTTCGGACATGGGCGACTTGCCACAGATTTCTGCGTATACGGTTGCAGTTTCAGCAACACTTGTTCCCCAACCTGAAACACCCGTTCAGTCCGGTTCAGATCGGCGAACTTCTTGTGCTTGACTTGCGCTCGTGTCAAATGTGCGCACAGATTCTCTTGATGCACGGACCAGTCCCACTGCGCGCCGTCTGGCAAGGACGGCTGAGTAGCGGGCCAGGTGGCCATGCTCCCCTCGTTTGCTTCAACCCCATACAGAGCTTTGAACGGAAAGCAGCCGAGGGATGAGTGAAATGAGGAGTTGTACCAGAATTCGGCAGCAGGAAGCCAGCGACACCATTGCTTGGGGTGTCGTGAACAGCACAGCGCAAGTACATTTCCATGCACTGGTTGACACGTTCACTCTGTCCGTCTGTCCGCGGATGGTAAGCCGTGGAGTAGAGTAGCTTGGTGCCGGCGCCGGCTAGCAGATCGCGCCAGAGTGCGCTAGTGAAAACCTTGTCGCGATCACTGACGATGGACTTGGGAATGCCGTGGAGCTTGACGACGTTGTCCCAGAACACGCGCGTCACCTGCGTCGCCGTGAATGGGTGCCATAAGGGCACGGAGTGAGCAAACTTGGTGAATCGATCGACTATCACCATGATTGTGTCATACCCTTCTGACTTGGGCAATCCTTCGACGAAATCCATCGTCAGGTCTTGCCACGGTACTGAACAAATTGGTAGCGGTACCAACTTGCCCGCGGGCTTGCGCAGCTCGTGTTTTGCTTGCTGGCAGACTGAGCATTGCCGAACAAAGACGTCCACATCTTGCTTCAGGCCCGTCCACTCAAAGGCTTTCTTGAGGCGCTGGTAGGTAGCCGTGGCGCCGGAGTGGCCACCCACGGTGCTATCATGCATTGCACTGATGAGCTTGGTGCGCAGAGCAGTGTTGGCGCCAATCCATAGTCGGCCTTGGCGACGAATGAGCCCACGGTACAGCTCGTATCCATCGTCATCTGGGTTGTGCAGTGCAAGTTGTTGCAAGTGTTCTTGCGCATCCGGATCAGTGGCATAAGAATTGGCCACCTCCTGAATCCATGCTGGCTGACACAGTGACAAGGCGCTGGTGCTGAAATGGCTGCCCACGCGAGAGAGCGCTTCTGCGGCGCCGTTGTCGATGACGCTTATACTGAAACTTGAACTGCAGGCTAACAAGCTTCGACATTGCACGGCGCTGAACGCCTGTCACCAATTGAGATCGCCCAGAGAGCACAAGCTTTTGTGATCTGTGAGGATTGTGAACGGCCCACGCTGAAGGTAAGAACGCCACTTGTCCACCGCCATCATAACTGCCAGGAATTACTTCTCGTAGGTTGACAATTTCTGATTCTTCACCACCAACGCTTTGCGGTAGTAAGCGATGGGGTGGCCTTCTTGTACCAGCACCGCGCCAGTGCCAGTTTCACAAGCGTCCGTCTCAATCACGAAGAGCTTGTCGAAGTATGGGAGGACGAGCACTGGCGTGGTCACCATCACCTGCTTGAGTGTGTCGAAGGCGCGCTGCGCAACCTCTGGCCACTCGAAGCCTTTCTTGGTGAGCTGCAGCGTGAGTGGCTTGGCGATAATCCCGTAGTGGGGCACAAATTTGCGGTAGTAGCCGGTGAGGCCCAAGAACGCACGCAGCTCTGTGGCGTTTGTTGGTGTAGGCCACTCATCCATGGCTTCTGTCTTCTCTGCATCTATTGCGATGCCTTCCTTGGAGATGACGTGGCCGAGGTAATCAATGTGGTCTTGAGCGAACGAACACTTCGACATCTTGGCGTAGAGCTGGTGCTCTCGGAGCAGGCTCAGGACGAGTCGGAGATGCTCCAGGTGCTCTTCCCACGTCTCACTGAAAACCAGAATGTCGTCAAGAAAGATGATAACAAACTTACGTGTATACTTGACGAAGATCGCGTTCATCAAGCATTGAAAGGTTGCAGGTGCGTTGGTCAGGCCGAAGGGCATCACACCGAATTGAAAATGCCCGTGGTGGGTTTTGAATGCAGTCTTGTGTTCATCCTCTTCCCACATTCGGATTTGATAATAACCTGCCCGCAAATCGAGCTTGGAAAAGAAGGCAGCGCCGGCTAGTTCGTCGAGGAGCTCGTCTACGATCGTCAACGAGAAGTTGTTCTTCACTGTTGTGTCGTTGAGGCGTCTGTAATCGACACAGAACCGCCATGTCCCGTCCTTTTTCTTTACCAACAGCACCGGAGCAGCGTACGGGCTGACCGAGTGGGTGATCACGCCGACATCGAGCATTTCTTTCACTTGACGCTCGATTTCGTCTTTCTGAAGTGGCGAGTAACGATATGGTCGAGTGTTTGTAGGCTGAGCTCCTTCTTCCAGAGTGATTGCGTGATCGTACTGCCTATGAGGAGGCAGATCCGTTGGTGTTGCGAAGACATCAGCAAACTCCTCCAACAAGTCGTTGATCAGCGTCTGCGATGGGATGCGCGACTTCGGTCTGGGAGGTTGCATCTCCACCATGGCCATCGCCCAGATGTCATTGCCAGCGATCAGTTTGTAGAGCTCGGCTGGCTGAACGGCCGCGAGCGTTGGTGTTGACTCAGGTCGAACACCTTGCAGGGTGACCAACTCGCCGTCGTGGAGGAATGAGATGAACTTCTCTTGCCAGTGACATGTCATCGGGCTATTTTTATCCAGCCAATCCATGCCAAGGATGCCGTCATAGGCGCCGGTGTCGAGCTCGTACATCGGCGTCGAGAAGGTGTGGCCCTGCATCCACCACTTGAGCTCAGGGACTTGGCGTGAGAAGGTGAGGCGATCACCGTTCACCATCGGCACGTCTAGTGTAGCGATTTCTTGGGTTTCGGCGCTGACACGTTCGATGAAGGATTTGTTGACGAAGTTGTGCGTGCTTCCGGAGTCCAGCAGCAACAGCATAACCTGGTTGCCCACCAAGGCGCGGAGGCGAATGGTGCTGGGCGCTTCTGAGCCGTCCAGCGCGTGTGCAGAGATGGTGCAGCACTCTGGAGGGGGAACGGCAGGCTCGGGGGCGTCGAGCAAGTAGAGAGCGTGCACGGCATCTTCAGTGAGCACCTCGCCAAACTCGCCAACCTGGATCGTGAGCAGCTGCGCTGGCGGATTGCAGCGGTGCTCGCGGCTGTATCGGTCGCCGCACTTGAAGCAGAGCCCGTTGGCACGGCGAAATTCCTTGAGTTGGCGCTCGCGCGCGTAGTCGTCGGGCTGTTGGCGCGGCGCGGCGCCTGGGCGCGCTGGTGGCGCTGGAGGTGGACGGCCTTGGGGTGGTGGTCGCGGCCGTGCTCGTGGCGTGTTCAGCTCCTCCTCTTGGATGTGGGCAAGGATCGATGCGCGCGTGATGCTGGTGGGGGCTTGGAGACGCATAGTTGCGCGCAGCTCGTCCTTGAGGCCCAGTAAGAACTACGTGATGAAGAACTTGGTGGAGAGCGACGGTTCGAGCGCCAGGAGGTGATACATGTGGCTGTCGAACACTTGGCGGTACTCGCTGACGGTGCCGCTCTGCCGGAGTTTGAGAAGCTTGTGCATCTCCAACTCGAACTTGTCAGCGCCGAATTCCTCGATGATCGCTGCGCGGAACGCCCTCCCAACCCAGGCCACCATGTGTTTGCCGAAATGCCTGCAGCCAATGGGCGGCCTGGCCCTCGATGTACAGCGTCGCCGTGGTCACCCAGCTCGACGGCGGCACGTGGTAGAGGTCGAAGTAGGCGCGGCAGCGATCCAGCCAGAGGTACGGCGCCGTGCCATCGAAGCGCGGAAAATCATGCTTGGGCGGTTTGATGTATGTGTCGTGGTGTTGGTAGAGTTGTTGCTCGTGCTGCTGTTGGATCGGCGCCTGAAGCAGAGGCGGGCGCTGATCTAAGAGACGTGGAGACGGTGGCGGAACCCGCTGTTGTTGGTGCACGGGTGGGGGGCGCAGGGGGAGGCGGCGGGGGTGGAGGTGGGGACGGGTTGAGGACGGCGCCCGGCCCCGATCCGCGCGGCGACGGCGATCTCTCGAGCGCCTTGCGAGTCTCGTCCACGTCGGCCTGGGTGAGATCCACCTGCTTGGCCAGCGCCCGCAGATCCTGTGCGACCTGCGCGTTGAAAGCGGCCTGCACCTCGAGTCGCTTTTCGTTGTCGGTCTTCTGCTCGTCGAGACGCGAGAGAACGGTCTCCATGAGCGCCTTGAGCGTGCTCGTGTTGTCGTCCATGGCGGACAGCAGCTGTCGCGTCTGAACCGATGGTTTGGACGGCGCCGTTGCTCCGCTCCGAGCCGATCCAACCCCGCCGGAGATTTTGGGCGATTTGCCGGAGCAGATCGCACCCGCGGTGGTGGATGTTACAGATCAAGGCCAAGAGATTGTGGAGGCAGCGAAGAAAAAATTTCGGCAGGATTCGGTGGCTCTGATAACCAAATGTCACGCCCCGATCTGAATCGAGGGAGACCGGAGTCGGTAGGGAAGGGGAAAGGGGATGAGATTGGCGTGAGGAAGGGGGTGAGCGAGAGAGAAGTGGGAGAGAAATTCAGTTAACTCTAAACAACAGCCTGTCCCGTACAACGCTGGCTTGCGGGTTAAGTACCCCAACGCCCTGGCCCGTGGCCACACGCACACATACAATTGGCTCACACACCTACGCTACACTTGGCCCTTGCCAACTGGCTGTCACGCGGTGGTGGCTGGCACTGCCGTGTTGACACCATGGTTCTCCTGATTATTATTTATATGAAGGTTCATTAGAATGGGTCTGTGATCAGACTTGCTGTATTCCAGATTTGTCAAAACAACATTCTCAAATTTACTATTCCACGCCTCATTTTTTAGGGCCCGATCCAGCCTTTCACGAAATTCGACCTCTGTGCCATGTGAACTTCTCCCCAACGTACCCAAAATCTGTCAAGTTACAGTCCTCTAGAGCATTTTTAAAGGCTTGCATAAACTGTGGTGGTCTCGGATTCCCACCATCTTTCTCAAAAGGATACAGAATCTCATTCAGATCTCCCATAACTAACCATGGCATAGTAGCAATAGCATGCAAATGCCTTAGCCGCTGCCAAGTCAAATGCTTGTCCTTCCATCTTGGTTCTCCGTATATTCCAGTAAACCTCCAAACAGTTTCATGTTCACTTCCAATATTCACGTCAATAAAATTTGCAGTCTTGTATCTGAGAGAGACATCCACCTCTTTCTTCCACAGGAGTAGTAAACCACCACTCCGTCCATCACTATGAACCACTTCCTTGAAATCCATTTTTACTTTACGACGTAAACATTCTGCAGGCCACTCATCCAGGTGAGTTTCAAGCAGAAACACCACATCCGGGCAACTCCGCTTAAGAACAGACAACTGAGCCCGGACTGCCGCAGCCCCAATGAGGCCACGAGAATTATAACTTAGGATTTTCATTGCGTCCGGTCAGCCTCTAAACCAGAGGCCGCCGATATCAGTTGGTTTGCATCCGTCTCATCATCCGTATCCGAAGTATTTTGATTGACCTCTTCATCTCCTTTTCGAGGCTTCTTTCTGTTCTTGTTTTTTTTTTTTGTGACATGCGTTTGTAATTGTTCCTAGTAGATGCTTCTGTGGTTACTTGCTCCCCGGGTACAAAGTTCAGCCCGGCTGCACTTCCTTTCTCTGATCTAGCTCCGGCTGTGTCAACTTAATTTTTCTCTGAGTTCTCAGTACCTGCGCTCTTTTCACCATCTGTGCATGCGTCCACAGAAGCATATTCCTCAGATCGGTCAGTAGCTGCACCACGTCCCCTATCTGGGACAAAGCCACGTCCTCCAGTGCCACCGGGGCCTCGGACCCTATCGCCGCGAGAACGAAACCTGCCCCCCATAGGCTGTGTGTAAATCACAGTACGGCGTTGTGCAATCATCCATCTCGTACCCCACGCTGCGTACAGTCTCAAAGCCAATATGGTGTCAGGACACCACGTAGATGACACCCTCCGATGCGATCTGACACTACCGTCGCCTCCCTCGCCGCCAAAACTTCAAAGCCGGGCGGACAGACCAGCCGTCCCCTTGTTCGAGGGATGGCGCAGGAAGACCGCGTGGATCATATGCCGGATGGGTAGGGAAAAACTCATCGACGGCAGGGCCGCCGGAGTAATGAAAACCCTAGTCGCCAGAGCGACGGGTACGTACGTAGGAGCGGATCGGGACCTCAGAACGTACACACGTAACACGATTTAAACTTAGTACCAATGGAGCTGCAAGTGCATATCCATCCGTCCTGTCCCCTTCTTTGATACGTCTCGTTTGCCCACCGCCGCCGGCTACTATGGGGCTTAGCCCACCGCCGCCGGCTACCATGGCGCATGCCCCCATCTATCCTGGCTTAGCCCCAATCATGCACGCGCGCGTGCCGAATCAGTCGCTCGGATCAGATCCAAACTCTACCATGGGAGCCGAGACAGACCTCTCCCCACGGCCGCCGAAGCCTGTCGCGTCGCAGGAGAACCCACGCAACGAGTATTGGGTAAGAGGCAACACCTTTTCCGTTGTTGCATCTAGGCCACTTTTTGGTGTTTTATTTCCCGATTTGTTTGTTTTCTAGTGTTTGATTTCCTGATTTCACTTGTTTGCTTTAAGGATCGGATGTCAGCATTGGGGGCATCGGTGTCGTTCGGGCCGCTCCTCTCCAAGCCGCTGGAGAGAGATGCCATGGCACATGTACCAGCATTGCCGTTGGCTGACATATCGCATGTCTAGTCGCCCGCCAGCAGCATGTAGCGGTACAACTCAAGCCTCAGGGTGCATGTTCCAATTGCAGCGTTTGGAGCTTGATCTGCCTCCTCCAACTGTGGTGATGCGTGTATTGGCCGAACAAGGCATGTGCAGGGTAAGATGCAAATACTCCAAGGGGTAATCTGTAAATAGGTAGGACTTAATCATGTCCCTTCATCTCAGATCTAACACAACATGTGGTTCTGGAGCAGCGTATCACCACATACATCATAGCACTTGATATTTTTCCCTCAATAATGTTATACGTACAAAGAGTACACGCTGACTAGGGTTCTTTCTTTCTAATAACTAACCTCCTTCCCCCCTGATTTTCAAGGGGTAGGCCCCTCCTCTCATCAATCTTCAATCAAAATTCACCTGCCTGTAAAACCCTCATAAACCTACATGAGGTAAATGCATAGGTGATACATAAAATTGCTTAGGATGTGCAGTTTGGTGCCTAATGTTGCAAAATACGGAAAAGTGGTGTCAAACTTGTTTTTGCGAGCACGTACGGTGCAAATCAGACATGCAGGCGTATCCTGACGCATGGAGGCCACTGTCAGCGGCTGGCACGTGGCACTTTACAGATACCCCCTGACTTTGTACTAGTCGCAGGATAAAAGCGTGAAACGGCGGGAGTATAGCAGGCTTCTACTAGTAGCTTTGTCATATACTTATATTAGAAATCTGGTGCTAGCTCACTGGTAGCTAGCACGACTCTTCTCTTCCTAGGTCTTGGGTTCAAACCCTAGGCCACCCAAATTTTACATCAGTTTTTTGCTGTTGCAGAACTACATATAGTGTGTCACACTGCCAGAAGAACATACAGTTCAAATGTCTATAGTAAACAATCATCTGTAAAACAGAAGAACATACGATTCAAATGCTTACAGTAAAAATCATCTATAAAGAAGTTATATTCATTTTGTAGAGGAAGATTGCATCATACATAACAACATCACAACCATCACATATAGCAATAGTATTGCATTAATAAAAGAACAAGGTTCAGTAGCACAAAGGGGAAGGTTCAGAAATGTATTACATAGTAATAGTAGTGCATCAGTTGAAATGCTTCAGTTGTTGCTCATCTACTTGAACTACAGTGAGAGGAAATGCTGCCAATCATCATCTAGAGGTGCATTCTGTGTGAACACAACCTCTTCCTCTGCTTGGACATAATTTGGTCCTCTTGAAGTTCCTGTTGCTGTAATATTAGCCATGTCATCTCCAAAAAGGAGGTTGTAGAAGACAAGAGTTGCTGCTCTTGCCCCTCTAGTATTAGTGGCACCTGCTCTTGTAGCATTAGTTGCATTTACTCCTCTTCTAGAATTTGCATTTGGTCCTCTTGTAGCAGTTGCATTTGCCCCTCTTGCGGCACTTCCTCTTGTTCCCCTCCCTGCCCCTCTTATTGTTCCTCTGCCAGCACCAGACCCTCCTCTTGTTCCTCTGCCAGCACCAGCCCCTCCTCTTGTTCCTCTCCCAGCCCCTCCTATTCCTCTTCTTGTTGATTGTTGCCTTCCCCTTGACATAGTTGTTAGCTGTTGTCACTCTGGCAGATGGAATCTCAGCTCTTGCATTAGCAATGAAAGTGGATTCTGGCAGTGGACCAAAGTCCCTGACAGGTGGATATGTGAACCTCTCCTAATGAATCAAAAGAGATGATTATTAGTACAAAAACTTCAACACTAAAATAGATTGAGCTAGAGTTTTAGTTGATATAATACATGTTCTTGCATCATGAAAATCGTAGAGCCAGGAGTTTGAGTTGGATCCGAATCAGCATGCACAGTATGCGGCATTATATACTGAATATGGTAAAGAATAGGTTATGCAAAGCACTTTTTAGAAAACAATCATAATGATAATAGTTTAGAACATTACATCGATGATGGACGGATCATCATAATCTTCTTCTGCTTGAGCTATTTCTTCATTTGGAGTGACATTCTCGTGTTTGTAATGGCCCTTTTTGTTATGATCTGGTGCTCCACATATGGAACAGTGCATTGTGGATCCATGTTTCGTAAGCTTCAACCCTCCATGCTTGTCCTTTTTCTCTTCTGGATCTTTCTTCCTATTTTTCTTGGGCCTCCCCATGACTTTCGTGTACAAAGGTGGATATACAATAGTGCCATACATTTTATTCCCATCTAGCTTTGTCCCTTAATGGCATTATGTTATAAGCATATGCCTTTCTATAACTCTCCACGGTATAGCACATATGGACCATGCTTTCTGGTTCAATTCTTTCATGACTTAAACAAGCTACGGAATGATGGCATGGGATGCCGAAAACTCCGACCCACTTTTTGCATTCACATCTATTCATATTCAGATCCACCAAATAAATGTTGTTGAAGGATGTCAACTGGAAAACTCCTCTACCAGCATCTTGAACCATACAATGAGCAGCCCATTCAACATATTTATCAAGCTTTTTCTGGATCTTTGGGCAGAGTCTGCCAGTCCACTTATCTGATTCTTTTTGTTTGGAAACAATTCTGTGAGATATCCTGTCATGAATGTTCTTTAACATTGACACCATTGGTAGTTCTCTTGCCTCCAATATATAACTCCAATTAAGAGTGGGGTGTCATGGAATGTTTTTGAAGTACTACTGAAATGCAATTTACAACGAGTGTCATGGCATGGTTTTAAACTAATATGTGACTACAATTCGTAGTGAGGGGATTCACATGGTTTTGAACTAATAAGTAGCTGTAATTCATAATTACATATCAATGGATTGGAAGCTAACCTATTGAAAACTTCTGACATGTTGTTTAACTAGATATCACACTTTGGGAATGGGTTAAAAAAAAGCCTTAATCCATGTTCTTGGCTCCAATCCCTCAACCCATTCATAAGCCTCCTGACTGTGTGCCCTTAACTAGTCCATGTTTTTCTGGTATTCAATCTCATTTGTGGATCTTGCAAGTGCCCAAAGATCATTCTTCAACTTCTCGCCCTTATGCAATTTGTGGAAATATTGGTAGATGTGCCTAACACAAAATCTATGCTCAGAATCTAGGAAAACCTTTTGCACTGCAGCTATTAGACCCTGGCAAAGTATGAAGTATAGTAAGAGTTATGCAAACTGAAATTAATTCAATAAGTACTAAAATGAAAAGGAACACCTACTAACCTTCTGCTTATCACTCATTATAGTGTAAGGGTATGTGTTGCATATATTGAGATCATCCTTGAGTGATGCTAAGAACCACTCCCAGCTGCTCGTACACTCCACCTCACACAAGCCAAAAGCTATTGGAAATATACAGTCATTGGGGTCAATAGCCATAGCTGTAAGAAGATTCCCTTTGTACCTAGTCTTAATGTGACAACCATCGAGAAATATTATGGGCCTACAACCAGCAAGAAACCCTCTCTTGCAAGCATCTATTGACCAGTACAAAGTTGAGAAATGATCTTGTGGCAATTTAGTTTTTTCATCTATCACTTCCTTTGTGCAAAGGAAAAACTTGTTGCCTAGGTTAGTTCTTCTAAGCTCCTGCCCATAATCCCACAACCATTTGAATTGGTCATCATCTTCACCTCTAATCCCCTTAACAGCTTCTCTCCTTGCCCTTCCCAATTTGAATCTGGTTGGGATCATGTTGTATTCAACCTGCACTTTGTCTTGGAATTTCTTCAAGGACATTTTCTCATCATCTCTAAACTCTTCCGTGAACTTTCTTGTAAGAAAAGCTGCACTCAACACTTTGAGATCCCAAGCTTTAGTGCAGGTGTGTTTACGTTGAAATTTCTTGATTACAATGCTACTTGTCATGTTATCCTTGCCTGCCTTCATATATCAAGAGCAGCCTTCTTTGCATACAACAACTAATGTAGTTTATGTACTTCTTGTCTTCCTTATTACCACTCTATTTCTAACACTATAAGCACTAATAGCAGGTCTGAGCTCCTCCATGTCTCCAAAAATCATGCCAAGCCTGAAAGTCGGTGCGTTCAAGTCAGTCTCTGGGTTAAATGCTCTAAAATTGTATTTAAGTTTTTCCCTTTCTTCTTTGCTCAGATCCAAGTGACTGTCATCTAGTGCATCTTCAGGTAGTTCTGCTTTAATGTCAGGTATGAACTCACTCTCTATGGTCATTAACTTCTTTGTCCACATTCTTGTCAAAAAAATCATCATCACCATCTTCTGCATCAAAGTCACTATCATAAAACTCCTCATTTGTTTCTTCATCAGAAACATCCTCTTGTCCCTCGGCCTCACTACTTTGTCCTCCTTCCATTTCTTCTGCAGCATCACTAACACCTGAACTTGATCCTTCACCGAAGTACATGGACCTCCTAACTCTCTTTGCTCTCCTCTGTTTTGGACTCTTAGGATATTCCAAGGACAATGCAGCTTCTTTTCCCTTCCAGCCTTTTGTGGGGGTTATAACTCTGGGCAACTCAGGAGCTCCATCTAGCATCACATCTTCTTTGGTCAGAGTTTCCAAAGTATCACCATGGTCAACAATCAATAGCAAATTCTTGTGCTCAATTGTTGCTGAATCATTAACAAGATATCTGCATCACATACAATCTCTTTCAGTCCATCAGCTACTGACTTTCCAGGCTGGCACCAATAAACATCATGCTTGTCCACAGCTCTGTCATAACCTAGTTGCTTCAGAAAATCATCAATCCACAGTAGTGACCAAGTGTCACCATCACAATTATCAAAACAGTCCACTTCATAGTCCATATAAGTCATGTTGCAACCGGTTCCACAAAAAAAAATCCTTTGTGGTGTATTTGGACAGTGAAAAGGCCATCAAAAGATCCTGCAACCAGAAATGCATCTTCATTTGTCAAACCATTTAACATGCTACAAACTACTGAAACTGACAAAAAATTCAGTAAACTAATTTTATCATACAGTTTGGCTGTGTTTGACGACAAAATATGGTAAATAACTAAGTATTAATTTTTTACAATATTTTAATATGTTGGTATAAGATACCATGGTTTTCATATATCAGAGGATTTTGCAGCATCAATAATGCGTACAATAGACCCAAAGTGGTCGGACTCTTCCCCAGACCCTGCGCAAGTGGGAGCTACATGCACCGAGTTGCCTTTTTTTTTAATAAAGCAGAGGATCTGTTTGGCACCGCCATGTGCAGGGATGCAAAATTGCTGGCATGCAAACTGTATTACTCCCTCCGTTTCGAAATATTTGTCTTTCTAGGCATTTCAAATGAACACAACATACGAATGTATGTAGACTTATTTTAGAGTGTAGATTCACTCATTTTGCCCCGTATGTAGTCACTTGTTGAAATCTCTAGAAAGACAAATATTCAGAAACGGAGGGAGTAGCTATCTAGCGGCACACCCGAAGAAGCTAGCTAGGCATTGAATGCAAACTGCGTACAGTCTCTAGTTAGCCATGCACACACTGAAGTGACTGAACGACCATGCAAACTACTCCTAGCTAGCCGCTTGAACGAATAACGACCATGCACAAGGATGCGGGTTGTTGCCAGCAATTGGCAAAGAAGATATGGACGAACGATCGTGCACAAGGATCAGGGCTGTTGCGAATAATTAGTGAAGAAGAGGACGGGCGACGGACATTTTGCGCATTCTTATCGCAGATCCCATTCAATAATGCTAAACATATAAAGAGTTACAAGCAATTACACGCTGATTAGGGTTTTTTTCCATCTATTAACCAATCACAAACTTGCCTCCCCCCTGATTTTCAGGGAGGGTGGGCCGTCTCCCCACCTATTAACCAATCAAATTAACCCTCTTTGTAAAACCTTGTAACTCGTTTGTACGTGTAGCATTACTCGATCCCATTCTACACTGAACGACCATGTTAACCGAAAGTGTTCTAAAATAGAGGTAACTGAATCTGTCAAAATATGGAGTTAAATCAAAGTGTCCAATGCGTAGCTCTGTTAACTCAATTTTGAACTCAAAGTTTCCAGATTTATGTTACCCAAAATATTCCCCTGAATTACCATCAAATGCATCTATCCACAAATTCAGTAAACTGGAACTGTCCTAAATTTCAGAAAACTAGAGTCTGTAAAAAATTCGGTTAACTCATGCGGTCCAAAAATCCCGCTGGCCGGCCTCCATGCAACTTTAAGCACCAAACTGCAAATCCTAAGCAACTTTAATTATGTACCAGCAGTGCATTTACCTCAACCTTTAATTATTTGTAGCGTTACTCTTTCCCCCTTAACAAGCTTACAAACACGACTACACAAGCTTAACGAGTCTACCAGCTCGTCAGTCCACCCTTCGACGACTCACTCCTTAGGAGGAGACCTGGGTCCCATCTGTCAATTCAGTGTATATCTTTTCCCCGTCTCTTTTTTATTTCGTCGAGCGGCTTCCGGCGGCGGCCGGAATCCAACAACCTCACCCTTTTGAAGCCGCGGGGGAGCTCTTTCTCGCAGGGGCTGGCGACCAGCCCGGCGCGGACGGACAAGTCCACATAGACTCATGCCGAGTATGCCCTCCTTGTCTTGGAGCGCGCTGCACCACACAGAGGTCTGAGAGGAGCCTGTGATCATGGTGGCTGCAGGCGGAGCCACGCCGCAGCCCGTCTGGGCCGGGCCCTACCCTGATGCCACGGGCTGGACTAGTGGCCAGCGTGGCAGCGTCGTCACCTTCGTGGCCTCCGGCAGGAGGAGCAGATGGCCACGACGATGAAGCAGGTGCAGAATGTGGTCATGGTGCCGGAACCTCTTGTGCGGAGGTGGTGATTAAGAGCACCATCCATCTGCTGGGAACTCTGTCCTTGGAACCAAGCCTACTGATTGATTGCTCTGCTTCTTGATGGCGTGCAGGTGCAGGAGGCGGATGAGGGGCTCCAGCCGGTTATCGGGAGGACGCCGCCGCCAGCAGAGCGTCCATAAAAAGAAAACGGGAATTAGTATTCTGACGGAGCGACCATACAAGCTAGAAATGTACTAACTCATATGAGCAACGGTCCACGAACATATGTGCTTTGGGAATCTCCCAGTATGAAAAACGCTATGAACTACTCCCTCTCCCAGCCAATGTGTGCTGAAGAAATTTAAAAACTGTACGTTGAACCTTCTATATGATCCATCAACACAGCCGTAAGCTTCGTCACAAAAATAAATCCGCACTGGAAGGATTGGCCTTCAAATCTTCATGATTGAGCCCAATCCTGCCAGGTGCCAGCCATGGACCATCGAATTTTTTGAAAATAAAATAAACCAGCAAACAAGCAGAAATGTAAAATGAGAATATCAAATAAGGAAAGATGGTGATCTGTTCTGTACCAGCCATGGAACAACCATCTCAAATTGCTGCCTGATGATCTCTGCGTGCGGCCCATACCAGATCCAGTGGCACCATTGGCTGGTTGAGTTGGCCAATGGCGTGTACACAAGGGCCAGCTAGTAACACAAGGGCGAAATGCAGAGCGGAAAGAACTTCTCTGCTCCATCTCCTGCTGGTGAGCGGCCTTCCATCCCCTACTTGAAAGTATGCAGAGCTCTCCACCAGAAATTGAGAACTATCTGTGCACTTTTAGCTTCCACACCTTCTTCTATTCGGGTAATTTACCACTTTAGTGCCAGTCGAGCAAGCTGCACAAGCCACTCTCAGGTTTCTTTCCTGGCCAGCGTCATCAGTGAGCACATGATAAGCCGACCTCACAGAGTAGATGTTTCTCAAAACCCAAGCAATCGCATCTTCATCCAGCAGACAACCAGGAAGCACCGTAGGGTATGAAACAACGTGAAATTTTCCAACAACGCCAGTGATCTGTAAAATTGGGATGTTTCTCTGATTTCGAATTTTCAACTACAATGCTGATCGAGCTTGTCAGTGTAACAGTCATAGGTATAAACAGTTGAATATGATGGTTGGAGGTAGAAGCTACAATTTGCTAATGAAGTAATCATGTTCTGCAGACATTCCAAAGGTGAACAGTCTGCAGAATTTTCCATCATATTTGTTGGAAGAAAGAGGAAGGATTTCCTCATAGCAAAAATACAAAAATATACTTACTATTTTTAATATATGACTCCACCATTTTTTGGACATTGTACAGCTCAAACAGTTTCAGGTGAAACTATAACCATCGGTCTTCTAGTTGGGGCATGAATTGTTCCAGAGGGTGAACAACAAACACTAAAAGGGGTTGCAACTTGCAAGAGCTTCCTGGTCTATTGTTCCTTGGAAATAACTCATGTCCGAAGCCATTGTTAAGCTGTTACTGCTATGTCATGCAAACAACTTTTGACAGCCGACACTATGCTGTTTCAAACTGCCTTTTGTTCTTTGTTCATCCTATCTATAAGAGGAGTGTGTATGACCATTCTTTCGGTTTTTTTTAGCTCACTGGCCATCCGCTGGCAATTTCGGGCTTTATACCGAAAAGAGATCTGCAACAACATTGGAAAGCTTGGGTTCCATCCAAACCTAACTCCTTATGCATGAAAATATAAGGTAGTACATGAGGATCTTGAGAAAACATGTTAACGTATAACACAGGTACTGCGTTCAAGGTTTTATTCTACCTATCTATCCATGCCATTAATCCCGCTTCCCTGCCATTGTTTTTCTGATGACTACCTGAAGAGAGATGACTAGACACTTCCCTGCCACTAATCCTGAAATAAGATATACTCCCTCCGTTCCTAAATATTTGTCTTTCTAGACATGGGGATCTTAGACTCTTAGTTGTGAAAGAGTGATCATGGCAGTTAGATACAGGATTATCTAATCTTTGGAGGAAAAAATTGAATAAACACTTCTTTAGTTGCACCACATTTTCTAATCCCTGTCTCGCAAGCAGCAAAAGTACAGCGCTTCTAGTTCTTGAAACATGTGACCATGTCCAGGCTCAGGTTCAAGAAAATTGCAAAAGGGAACCAACTTCTTTTTATTTCTCTTCGTAGTAGTGCCACATATCACAGCAGCTTACATCACGATTACACAGCAGGTCTTGCATAAAACAAGCAAAATACCTCTTACATCCAGAACACTGCAGGAGAAAAGGACAGGATATGCTTAGACACTACACAAGAGTTAGAGCAGTGGCGCGTGGTTTGCAGCTCTCCTCTGTGATCATACTTAAGCCCAAACGTGCTCATATGGAGCACGCAACAATCGAAGACGCATGTAGGCTCCACTCCCTCGCGCTGCACACAATCGACAAGGCAAAAGTTGCTGTTGCCCATGTACGCGAGGGTGGCCCTTGTTGCTGCCAGTCGCCGCTCCGGGACTTTGAGGAACAACTTCTCCTTCGCAATCTTACAATATGGCTGCACAGCACTTTCGCGGCTGCGGGAGGCAACTTCACAGGCACAAATGTACCCGTCTTTACGGAGCCCAATCCATGCGCCTAGCTCGCTGTCGTAGTAGCCTTGCCCTTGGAAAGGCAGAGCCCATTCCCCATGCCACCTCCACTCAGAGCGCTTGGTGTCGAATGAGAAGGTACCCTTTGGAACATGTTGATAAAGACTGTCGTGTGCAGACATGAATATGGTGTGCCCGTCCGGGTGCAGCGCGTAAGAGGAAATTATATCATCCCTGGCAAATGGCGGTGGCGACGGCACACTTTTCCAGGACCAGTCCATGGCTGGCCGTGGATCCCACATCTCATCGCTTCCCGTGGCTGCCCATGACATGGCCTCAAAAGAGTGCTGCTCGCCGGCATGGCGAGATGTCAATGCATACAACGCATCACCGGCGGCCACAGAGATGTCAATGCCACCAAGCAGTGAACGTGGTAGGCTTGGCCCGATTGTGATTCCCGCTATCTCGGTATCATATAGGAGGATGGGAGTCTGTGGACAGTGTGGGTTGGTGGCGATGAAGATGCTGTTACCAAAGGCCGTGAAGCTCATGCCAAGATGGCGTACTGGCACGGGAAACCGGAGGACGGGAGGGTCAGGGAACCCAAACTGCACGTCGCTGGTGCGGGTATCTTGTAAAGTGTCGGCATCAACCTTGTAGATGCTGAAGCCCGTGTCCCAATCATCCAGCACCAGGTAGAGCTGCTTCTTGGGCGCACGCCGCGGCCTTTTTCCGGTGCGGTCGCCGTCGAGGTGCGAGTGCTGACGCTTGGACATGTTCTTCTAACTGGATCTAAAGATTGATTTTTTGATTCTGATAGTTACGAGGTTGCCAACGGAAGGGCAAGGACACGACAATGTGACTGGAATCCAGATCTAGGATGTGAGAGGGCTTCGAATCCCTCCCTCCTCTTATTTATGAAGAAGAAGTGGGCTGACTCCCGGCCGGGCTCGGATTGCAGATAGGCAATGGCAGAGTACCTAGAGCCCGAGTCGGAGCAGAACCACCATGACGAGCGCACTGCTCCACAAGAGAGCCACAATGGAACTAGGGTTGGGGGAGGGAAGCCGAATCAAGAGTGAAATCGGGAATGAAAGGAAAATAGGGGTCAGCGCCTCACCGGAGTTGCCGCGCCGTGGTCGCCGGAGTCGTCGCCGCCGCTCTCGTGCTCCACGCGCCCGTGGACTGCTTGAGTTGCCGGGCCGCCCGTATGGCTAGAAAGAAGGCAGTTGAGACGCGCCGCCCCTCCCGTGGTCGCCGAAATCTTGGTGTGGCCGCCGAAATGTTGATGTGGCCGGCGGCGCTCAGCCCCTCTGCTTCCCCTCTTTTATTTTTGTTGCGCGTCCGCTGCTATTCTTCTTCAGGCGCCTGAAAATTGGTATAGCCCATTCCGAGGTATAGCCTGCCTAGGCGCACACATCGGCCCATTCCGGGGTTGAGCCAGATTATTTTTGTAAATTCTCTCGAATATCTCGAAAAAAAGATAAATTTTCTCTAAGACAAGTACTCCCTCCGTCACAAAATATAAGAACGTTTTTGATACTATGCCAGTGTTAAAAACGTTCTTTGATAATATAAGAGTGTTTTTTTACACGGGACGGAGGAAGTATTAAACAATGTTCCCAAAACTTTAGAGGATGTTCATGAATTTTTAAAGAGTCCACAGATTAAAACATTGTTCATGCATTTTAAATAGCTTTCATGATTTTCCTGATGTTCTTTTTTTAATGCTTTGAATTTTAAATACATTCCAAAAAATAATGAAAACAATAATATAGATAGGAGAAAGCAAGAAGACAAACTAGAACAGGAGAGGGATACAAAAGGACAACAAAACGCACAAACAGCTAAACGCTCCAGGAAATAAAAATATCTGAAAACAAAATCGCACAATCAGCTAAGTGCATTCTAGCCAGTCCCCTACAAGTTAATAAAGTAAAACCCTTAGTAGAGTATATATACTCTACTATTCTTTTGCCGTTTCTAGCCGATTCCCTAAACTTAACGGGGTAAATTTCAGTTTGATCAAATTCAAAGCAATTTGAACCGCATTCAAACATAGACATAGATAGTTTTGCAGAACCAAACATAAAACACAAATTTAAACTAAACTAAGCTTAACTAAAGTACTTCCGATCGAATGTGAGGTTGATCAAATCCTTCCTCGTCAGGCACGGTGTGCCGCGATTTGGGTCCGTGCTGGTGTCGTCGTCTTAGTCGCCGGGGAAGACACTCCTCCACTCGTCGACATTGATCTCGTCATCCTCGCCGCCCTTCGCACCGCCGTCCTTGCTGCCTTCGACCTCGTCGGAGGAGATAACAATAATCTAGCCACCGGCGTCGGCAAAGATCATCCGCTCCGCCTCCACGAGCTCCTGGTGCTGCCGGCGAAGCTCTTGCATATAGGCCCTGTTGGGGGCCTCGGCCTCGAGGCGCTCCCTCGTGTCGCGGTCCTCCCGCGCCATAGCCGAGCTCACCATCCCCGGCTCCGCCGTGACGAGGTGGACCAGGCCGTGCCGAAGGGGAAGTTCATTCGGGCCGCCGGGCCATGATAGCGGACCTGCTAGCGGTCATACTCCATGGCCGCGAGCTAGGGCGTATGGAAGCTCCCGAGCCACCACCGGGTGTGGGTCTCCCGATCCGTGATTTCGGCCACCCACGTCCCCCACCGTCCCTGCTGGACCCCGAGGTAGGTCCTCGTCGGCGGCCGGGGCAGAGGAAGAACGGGGAAGTCCCCGAACCGGTGTAGCATCGTGGTGGCGTGCAGATTGAGCGAGCGACGACAGTGGCTCGATGAAGCGCCCGCGAAAGATGACCCGCGCGTGTGGCGCTGCGAATTGGTGGCACAGAAACCTCTTTTTACCTGTTCAGGGATGTACCTGTGGAACATCCACGGTTGATTTGCTTTCAGATGTGTGCGTCGGTCCCATCACCTCATAGTATATGCATGTATGCAGCTTCACACAATTTCGTATCTCTCACTGGTAGAAAAAGAGGCTTCCGTCCAGCCCCATTAGTCGCGAAACTGTAGGAACCGCGACTAATGAAGTCTTTAGTCGCGGTTCGGCAGACGAACCGCGACCAAAGGCTTGGGCCAGGGCGCTCGGTGGCCAGCTGGTGCACGTGAGGGGCTTTAGTCGCGGTTGGCCAGGCCAACTGTGACTAAAGGTGCCCAAAGGCCTTTAGTCGCGGTTGGCATGGCCAACCGCGACTAAAGCTCCTCCCCTATATATACCAGTTCAGCGCATTCACTTAGCCATTTGGTGCCACTTCTCTTCACAAGGGGGTGTAGGTTTGCTTTTGGTTCCTCTTATGCACACAAGGTGTTTGATGAAATGCCCAACAGCGTGAAACAAACATGATATGAAGTGTTGGAGCCACACTTGAGGTTCCTCCTCGATCGCGGTTAGCAACTTGAACCGTTCATGCATGTGTGTCATTGATAAAATATGCATGTGTGTTGTTCATTGTTTAATTTCTATTGTTTATAGCTAGTTAGTTTAACAAATGCATGATGGTTAATTATATATTTTATATTATAATAATGCAGATGAATCGGCAATGGATGTACGGTAACCGACTCTCCCGCGAGTTCACTACGGGTTTGAAAGATTTCCTCGTAGTGGCTAATGCGAACAAGCAGAAGGGTTTTGTTATCTGTCCATGTGTTGACTGTAAGAATCAGAAGGGTTACTCTTCCTCAAGAGAAGTTCACCTGCACCTGCTTCGGCACGGTTTCATGCCAAGCTATAATTGTTGGACCAAGCATGGAGAAAGAGGGGTTATAATGGAAGAAGATGAAGAAGGGGATGATTTCATCGATGAAAGCTATCTTGATCATTTCGGTGATACTTTCATGGAGGATGCTGAAGGTGAAGGGGAAGGTGAAGGGGAAGGTGAAGGGGAAGGTGAAGGGGAAGGTGAAGAAGAGGCACGTGATGAGACCGTTGATGATCTTGGTCGGACCATTGCTGATGCACGGAGACGCTGCGAAACTGAAAAGGAGAGGGAGAATTTGGATCGCATGTTAGAGGATCACAGAAAGTCGTTGTACCCCGGATGCGATGATGGTCTGAAAAAGCTGGGCTGCACACTGGATTTGCTGAAATGGAAGACACAGGTAGGTGTAGCTGACTCGGCATTTGAAAACTTGCTGAAAATGTTGAAGAATATGTTTCCAAAGAATAACGAGTTGCCCGCCAGTACGTACGAAGCAAAGAAGGTTGTCTGCCCTCTAGGTTTAGAGGTTCTGAAGATACATGCATGCATCAACGACTGCATCCTCTACCGCGGTGAATACGAGAATTTGAATGAATGCCCGGTATGCACTGCATTGCGTTATAAGATCAGAGGCGATGACCCTGGTGACGATGTTGAGGGCGAGAAACCCAGGAAGAGGGTTCCCGCCAAGGTGATGTGGTATGCTCCTATAATACCACGGTTGAAACGTCTGTTCAGGAACAAAGAGCATGCCAAGTTGTTGCGATGGCACAAAGAGGACCGTAAGTCGGACGGGGAGTTGAGACACACCGCAGATGGAACGCAATGGAGAAAGATCGACAGATAGTTCAAAGATTTTGCAGCTGACGCAAGGAACATAAGATTTGGTCTAAGTACAGATGGCATGAATCCTTTTGGCGAGCAGAGCTCCAGCCATAGCACCTGGCCCGTGACTCTATGCATCTACAACCTTCCTCCTTGGTTGTGCATGAAGCGGAAGTTCATTATGATGCCAGTGCTCATCCAAGGTCCGAAGCAACCCGGCAACGACATCGATGTGTACCTAAGGCCATTAGTTGATGAACTTTTACAGCTGTGGGGCAGACCTGGTGTCCGTGTGTGGGATGAGCACAAAAAAGAGGAATTTAACCTACGAGCGTTGCTTTTCGTAACCATCAACGATTGGCCTGCTCTTAGTAACCTTTCGGGACTGTCAAATAAGGGATACAATGCATGCACGCACTGCTTACATGAGACTGAAAGTGTACATTTGCCAAATTGTAAGAAGAACATGTACCTTGGGCATCGTCGATTTCTTCCGAAAATTCATCCAGTAAGAAAGAAAGGCAAACATTACAACGGCAAGGCAGATCACCGGCCGAAGCCTGCGGAACGCACTGGTGCTGAGGTATTTGATATGGTCAAGGATTTGAAAGTCATCTTTGGAAAGGGTCCTGGCGGACAATCAGTTCCGAAGGGAGCTGACGGGCACGCAGCCATGTGGAAGAAGAAATCTATATTCTGGGAGCTAGAATATTGGAAAGTCCTAGAAGTCCGCTCTGCAATCGACGTGATGCACGTTACGAAGAATATTTGCGTGAACCTCCTAAGCTTCTTGGGCGTGTATGGGAAGACAAATGATACAAAGGAAGCACGGCAGGACCAGCAACGTTTGAAAGACCCTGATGACCGGCATCCGGAATGGTTTCAAGGTCGTGCCAGCTACGCTCTGACCAAAGAAGAGAAGGTCATCTTTTTTGAATGCCTGAGCAGTATGAAGGTCCCGTCTGGATTCTCGTCCAATATAAAGGGAATAATAAACATGGCGGAGAAAAAGTTCCAAAACCTGAAGTCTCACGACTGCCACGTGATTATGACGCAATTGCTTCCGATTGCTTTGAGGGGGCTCCTGCCAGAAAATGTTCGAGTAGCCATTGTGAAGCTATGTGCATTCCTTAATGCAATCTCTCAGAAGGTAATCAATCCAGAAGATCTACCACGGTTACAGAACGATGTGATCCAATGTCTTGTCAGTTTTGAGTTGGTGTTCCCGCCATCCTTCTTCAATATTATGACGCACCTCTTGGTTCACCTAGTGAAGAGATTTTCATTCTCGGTCCTGTATTTCTACACAATATGCTCCCCTTCGAGAGGTTCATGGGAGTATTAAAGAAATATGTTCGTAACCGTGCTAGGCCAGAAGGAAGCATCGCCAAGGGCTATGGAAATGAGGAGGTAATTGAGTTTTGTGTTGACTTTGTTCCTGACCTTAAGCCGATTGGTCTTCCTCGATCGCGGCACGAGGGGAGACTAAGTGGAAAAGGCACGATCGGAAGGAAATCAACGACATGTATGGACGGCCATTCTCTGACTGAAGCACACCACACTGTACTGACCAATTCCAGCTTGGTGGCTCCGTACTTTGAGAAACACAAGAATATTTTACGCTCGGACAACCCGAGGAAGCCTGAATCCTGGATTAGGAAGGCCCACATGGAGACTTTCGGCAGTTGGTTGAGAAAACATTTAATGAATGACAATGATGTTGTAGATCAGCTGTACATGTTGGCCAAGACACCATCTTCGACTATAACGACTTTCCAAGGGTACGAGATAAATGGGAATACATTTTACACGATCGCCCAAGATAAAAAGAGCACCAACCAAAACAGTGGTGTCCGCTTTGATGCAGCAACCGAGAATGGGCAAAAGGTCACATATTATGGTTACATAGAGGAGATATGGGAACTTGACTATGGACCCTCCTTTAAGGTCCCTTTGTTCCGGTGCAAATGGTTCAAGCTAACAGGAGGTGGGGGAAAGGTGGACCAGCAATACGGAATGACAATGGTGGATTTCAACAATCTTGGTTACCTTGACGAACCATTCGTCCTAGCGAAAGATGTCGCTCAGGTTTTCTATGTGAAGCACATGAGTAGCAAACCGAGGAAACGGAAAGATAAGAAAACGATCAGTACATCATGCGATGATCCAAAGCGCCACATTGTTCTTTCAGGGAAAAGAAACATCGTGGGAGTGGAGGACAAGACAGACATGTCAGAAGATTATAATATGTTTGCTGAAATTCCGCCCTTCAAAGTGAACACCGACCCAAGCATTAAGTTAAATGATGAGGATGCTCCATGGATACGGCATAATCGTAAGCAAGCAGGGACACAAGGGAAGAAATGATGTGTAATAATTTATTGTACCAAACTTTGTTGAATGGATCATGTGAATTATATTACCCGTGATGTGTTTGGTGTCCATTTTCGAATGATTCGAGATACCACTGATGATACATGAAATTTTGAGTGATTTAGTCATACTCCTGCCTAGGCGTATAATATGCATACTCGTAGTCTTCATAGCCACCGACGTTGTACTGGTAGTCGTCGCCTTCTTAATTTTTTTTGATATATTATTTGTATTTTTAGAATTTTGAATTGAATTAGTTTTATTTTTCTGAATTTTTTGATATAATATTTGTGTTTTTAACATATTGAATTGAATTAGTTTTATTTTTCTGAATTTTTTGATATATTATTTGTATTTTTAACATTTTGAATTGAATTAGTTTTATTTTTCTTAATTTTTTGATATATTATTTGTATTTTTAGAATTTTGAATTGAATTAGTTTTATTTTTCTGAATTTTTTGATATAATATTTGTGTTTTTAACATATTGAATTGAATTAGTTTTATTTTTCTGAATTTTTTGATATATTATTTGTATTTTTAAGATTTTGAAAAAGAAAAAGTATTTTAAAAATACCTTTAGTCGCGGTTGGCCTGCCCAACCGCGACTAAAGGTCGTTGCGCG
>NC_041383.1:75145646-75149014 GCF_002162155.2 Triticum dicoccoides
GCACCCTCTCGCCCACGCCGGCCGGCCTCCCTCGCCCACCGCGCCGCCTCTCGCCCGCCCTCAACGCCGCCGCCCGCCGTCGCCCGCCGCCCCCTCTCGCCCACGTACAGAGAGCTAGCGAGATCGTGGAGAGAGAGAGAGAATTTTTTTTGTTCTTTTTAATTTTAACTAGTTAATTAGTTTAACAAAAACGGTAAAATAACTTAACAAAAAACGTATAACCGTAAAATTTGATAACCGTATAACCGTAAAATAACTTAACAAAAACGGTAAAATAACTTAACAAAAAACGTATAATCGTAAAATAACTTAATTAACAAAAAACGTATAACTTAACAAATAACCGTAAAATTTGATAATTAACAAAAAAACGTATATACAAATAGCCGACGCCCCCCAGTCCACAACGTCCGGCGGGTGATCAGATGCCGCTCCCCAGTCCTCGTCCGGCGGGTGATCAGACGCCGCCCCCCAATCCACCTCCGGCAAAGAAGCAGAAGCAGTCCTGAATTATTAACCCGGACCCTTATGTACCTAAGACCACAAAGGTACCGGAGCCATCACTGAAGCCTCTCCCCACAAGGCCTTGGGAACGTAGTGCCGAGGAAACTGCCGCGGCCGCGACTGCTGATCATGAGAAATGGAAGGCGGACTGCAAGAAGAAAAGAGAGCCCGAGCCCAAGCCAGTATTTTCTGATGAGCAAAAGAAGTGGGCTAAGTCATTTTTGAGCACACCGTCCCAAGCCGCGAAGAATCTGCCTGACGACTATGCACGTGAACTTCGTAGGCAGGCACTCATGTTGAAGGAGAAGAAAGAGCGGGCGGAGAACCAGGAGAACAAAGCCTTGGAGGAGGCCGAGAAAACGGAATTAGAAAGTAAAAAAAGCGGGAAACGAGTTGCCCAGCTCGGGGAACAAAGTAAACAATCGATTGCCCCGCTTATAGTGAAAGCCGCCGGTCCAGATGACCCCGATATCATAGCAGCTGCGGCAGCACATGGATTGACTGTAACGAGTGCCAGAGAACAAGCGGCCAACTTAGGTATTACTCTTCGTGAACTGTTAGGCCTTGATGAGGCGCCAGTGAAGGAGGTAGTAATTACATATGTGAAGAATGGGCCTCTCGTCGAGCCCGCGCAGGAAGAGGATCCACCTCCACAAATGAAAGGTCTGCTGAAATGGTACAAGGGTTACATAAAAAATAAAAACGCCAAAGAATATATTTATGCGGAAGTTAGATATGAGCATCACTTCAAACATTACTATGTACAAATTCATCTGAGTGAATTGTTCCAGCTTTTCAATCTGCGCGAGCTCGACAAATCTATCATCAGTTGCTACGTTCTGTAAGTGATTTATTTCTACCCCATCTCGTTCATATTGCCTGCACTATATATATGTCCTAACTATATTGTTGTGTCCGCTATTATACATGCAGAATGAAGATTAAGAAATGCAGAGTAAGGAACATTCATGATGTTGGGTTCATTGACCCACACATCGTTAATGGATATGTGTTGGAGCATCACCCCGCCGACATGGAGGCAGACCTATGGCAGTTTCTTACAAAGCAGGAACTCAAAAGTGATATTCTATTTCCTTACCATTTTGGGTGAGTGTTTCTGTCTTGAGCACATTCTCTTTTGTTTACTCCATGCATGGTATGTGGCCGGCTAATCGATGAGTTATGCATGACATCTGTGCATGTATCGTGTCCGCAGGTTCCACTGGATTCTGCTAGTAATTAAAGTTGACACCTCAGAATGTCTCATCCACGACTCTCTGAATAAGGATCCAAAGCTTTGGGTCGACATGAGAAGAATGCTGCAGAAGTAATTATTTTCATTCATTTGCGCTCTATATCGATCGGCCTATTTCGTTCATTTCCTAATATCAAGTAACTAATAACTCTCTTGTTCATTTAATTTTCTTTGCCTCGTAGGGTTTGGAGACGGTTCGTAGATACAAAGGTCGGTGAATTCAAAAAAGAGCTAGAATTCAAAAGGGCAAAGGCTAAGAATGGTGAGGATATTCAGCCAGCGGGGACCAATCTATGTGCATACTATGTCCGTGAGATGATCCGGAGATACACCTCTGAGCGGGTTCCGAGTGATACCAATGCTCAGAGGAATAACCTCCGGATGATGCTTAGTCCAGAAGCTCGCTTCCGACCACTTCAAGAGGAACTAGCTGGATGGTTCAGGAGGGAAGTCCTCCATCCTAAAGGAGAACACCATTACGAGGACGTAGAACTTTATATGCATTAAATTATGTATGGAAACTTGTTCAAAATTGTATATGGTCATCCGATGATATTGAATATATATTGTATATTCCTCTTGAATTCTTTTTGGTTCTAATTTCAAATTTGTTTGAAATTGTACATTCATATGCATGTATGTAGTACCGTAGAATATGTGAAACTCCTTCAAAATTAAAATAAAGCACAAAAGAAACAAAACAATACAAATTAAACAGAAAACAGGTTTAGGGGGGGCTAAAACCCTAAACCTGCGGCGGCCTTTAGTCGCGGTTGGCCAGAAGAACCGCGACTAAAGGTCCTCCGCCCCGACGGCCGCCTGGCGCCCACGTGGACGGGCCTTTAGTCGCGGTTCTTAAGCAACCGCGACTAAAGGGTGGGGCCTTTAGTCGCGCCCGTTCGGTCGCGGTTGCGCAACCGCGACTAATGGCAGTTGCGAACTGCGACCAAAGGCCCTTTTTCCACCAGTGTCTCTTTCTTCCTCTGACAACTTTTTCTCCACATGCGTACTATTGATAGCCTTTTGTCACACATAGGTATGGGTGGGTCATAAAAAGTGCATGTGCATGCATGGAATAAACTCACTCTTTCTCCTATCACTACTAGGAAAAGACTTATACATAGAAGTTTATCAGTAGCGTGTGTTTTGGAGCCCACGCTACTGATAATTACCAGTAGCGTGTGTTACAAACCGCGCTACTGGTACAACTTAGCAGCAGCGCTGGTTTCTAGAGGGCACGCTACTGGTAAGTTAACCACACCACACCCCCAGCCAAAAAATAGTAGCAGTGTTCGTACTCTAACAAGCGCTACTGTTAAGAATGTAGCAGTAGCGTTGGGCCACCAAGAAGCGCTACCGCTACTTCTTCTATGTGTAATCTTTTAGTAGTAGTGTGTTTTTTGAGCAAGCGCTATAGATAGTTTTATGTACCAGTAGATATTTTGGTTGGCACACATAGCAGTAGCGCACTTTGGTGCCCCGCGCTACTGCTATGTTCGCCAGCCAAAATATCTGCCACCTTTCCCCCTCCCCCTCTTCTTCCCCCCTTTCTTTCTCCCCCTCCCTCTTGCACTTGCTTGTTCTTCAATGCTTCCCCCTCTTCTTTGCC
>NC_041383.1:75149571-75155322 GCF_002162155.2 Triticum dicoccoides
CTCCCCCTCTTCTTTGCCCTCCCCCCTCTTCCATTAATGCCTTCCCTCTTCTCTCCCTCTCCTCTCCCACTATCTCCCTAGCTAGCTAGCTCTCTCTCTCCCTAGCTAGCTAGCTAGCTAGTTAGAGCTATATATCTAGAGCTACTAGGTAATTAATAAGAAAGGTGCTCGATATCCCTCTCGACACATAGGTGAGCAAAAAATGTGTTTGTGTGGATTGGACCGAAACTATATATATATGGGCGATATGAGAATATATATACCGAATTGTGTGTGGCATAATTTGAGTTGCCTACATTGTGTATTTGATGAAATAATGTGGGTGACATGAGTTGCCTATGTTTTGCCGAAATGTCGATTCAATTCCATTTTGGCGAATTTCGGGCATGCAAACTCAATATGTCCTATGTTTAGGGAAGGTCATGCTGAATTTTTGTATGAATTTGATCCATGCATGCATATATACGTGGTTGTAATATTTGCTACGGGCGCAGATGATAATGAAGGTCAATGGAAGGATGGTGGAAAGATACTGGCAATCCGCTGTGGATGACATGTATGAAAAAAGACTGAAGGATGTTTTATGTCCGTGTCGAAAATGCAAAGGAGGAGTCAGGCTCGACCCCTTTAAGGGTGGTACATTCAAGGCGCACCTGCTCATGCATGGTTTCATGCATGGCCATACTCGGTGGATAAGTGAAGATGATGATGATGGTGATGAGGACGTCGACGGGGCAGGAAATAACGACATGGGGCCACCAGATGAAGAGATGACCGATTATGTGCTCGAAGTGGAAGATGGCCTTGGAAATGTTGATGGCGAAGAGGTAGTTCAAGGCGGAGAAGACGCGGACACGTCGCCGTCTTCGTTGCTAGTAAGTTCAGCCATGTGGGACCCACATGTTCGAGACCTGCTTCGCAAGAAGACGACAAGCTACAGAGCTGCTTCAAAAGAGGAGGCCAAACTGGCGCAACTGGAGGTAGACTTGATGACTCCTTTGTATGATGGTTGCAATTCCGAGGTGACCCGCTTGAGTTTCACACTAGAACTTCTAAAGACGAAGGCAAAAAACAAATGGGCTATGCTCGTGTCATGGTTGATGAAGTGGTGGAGCCATATTCGATGCTAGCACTTGACATTGCTGGAGGTGATGGCGAGTGCACACTGGGAGAGGCCGTACATCATATCATCCTATGGAGAAAGGATTGCATCATCTTTCCAAGTCCACCGACACCGCGTCGTCTGTCGACTCCTCCTCGAAGTCCGCCGCCGAGTCAGCAGACTCCCGCTCCTCCAAGTCCACGAACGCGTGAGCCGACTCCTCCTCGAAGTCTGCCACCGAGTCAGCAGACTCCCGCTCCTCCAAGTCCACAAACACGTGAGCCGACTCCTCCTCGAAGTCCGCCACCTCCTCCAAGTCCCCGAACGCGTGAGAAGACTCCTCCTCCTTCATGTCCGGCACAGCGTCAGGCCACTCCTCCTGCTTCAAGTCCAGCACAGCGTCAGCCACGTCAGCCGTCTTTGCCGTCTCAGCAATCGCAGAAGAGACACGCCGCAGCTATGGTGCGTATCGGTACGAGTCGAGGTAGTACAGGAAGTACAGGCGGAGACAAGCGATATAAATATGGTCCAAGCCTCGGTCCTCTTCCTCAGAGGCCTTACGACATGACCGAGGAGCAAAACACAGCCATAGTGCAGGCCCAAGTGGATGCCCATTTTGGACTGAAACCGGCACCGCCGCCAAAGGAGAAAGTGCCTGAGAAAACGATTGACCACTTCATTCGTATGGCTAGAGCACCAGCTCCCAAGCCTGTTGACTCAGACTATGAGCGCCAAATTAGGAAGCTACATCGAGCACGGCTACAGAAGGAAGCGAGCTTGAGCTCGAGCCAACAAGCAGCTAGCAAAAAATGCGGGAAAACCGTTCCCCAGCTGGGAGAACAGGCGGCGCAAGTGATCCCCCCGCTTGTTGTGCCAACAACACATGAGAGGAGTACGCGCACCAAATATTATTGTGGGCAAACCGTTAGCGTTCCCCGGCTGGGCGATGTGCTAATAACGGAGGAGCATATAGTGCAGGCTGAAATGCTCAAGATCTCTGTTGGACAACTCCTCGAAATCGAGCCCATGTCTCCGCTTAGAGAATCGGAAATAAAACAGAAATATGTCCGGGGCTAACCTTTGATCCATCCAGACAAGGTCAAGGACCTTCCAACGAGAATGTATGAATTACATCAATGGTATATGAACATTACCAAGATTTTCAATCGAGAGTCCCTCATGGTGAATGTCAAGCGTGAGCATTACTACCATGAGAAAGCTCTGGCCGTTGAGTATTCAAAACTATTTCAGTTATACAATCAAGACGCACTCGACAAGTCTATCGTCAGTTGCTATTGTCTGTAAGTGATTTCTTTCTATAATTTAAGTCTCAAGCTAGCTATGTAGTGATAATTTTGATCAATCATTACATGTAATTATCCTCATTATATTCTTTTCTGTCGTATTATATGCAGGATGAAGATGTATGAAATGAAAAAATCTGGACGCTATGGCATTGGGTTCATTGACCCAAATACCATTAATGAGTACATATGGAATTTTCCAGTTTATCAAGCAGGTGTAGAGGAAAGCATGCTAGAGTTCTTGAAGCACTTCTATACTAATGAAGATATACTACGTCCTTACAACTTCATGTGAGTCACACTGTCTTGTAATACAAATTCTGTTTTTGCTTACTAGCTAGTTAGATGTTAATAATTAAGTGTATACGGTTTATGGTAGTTGATTAATTTTATACACATGCCCGCATAATTAAGACATGCAAACGTGTGCGCATGCAGTTGGCACTGGATCTTGTTAGACATTAAAGTTGAGGAAGGAAGAGTTGAATTACTAGACTCGCTACTTAAAGAAGATAAAGACTACACCATCGTGAAGGGGATAGTCAACAGGTAATTTCAATCATTATTAACTACATCTCGACCTATTATTAGTTCGTCGTTTTCTGATATGAACTATTTAATAACCCTTTACTTAATTTTCTTTGCCGGTGGGCAGGGCATGGGCAAAGTTCATCAAGGTGACTCCAGGCAAATGGGCAAAAAAGTTGTTTTGGCATCGACCAAAGGTAAATAATTAAGTATGCGCGGACATGAATATGGTGCGCCCGTCCGGGTGCAGCGTGTAAGAGGTGATCACGTCGTCCATGGCGAACGGTGGCGGCGAGGGCACGCTTTTCCAGGACCACCTCATGGTTGGGCTCGGCCACGGCTCGTCCTTATCCGCTGGCGCCCACGACATGGCCTCGAAGGAGTGCTGCTCGTGGACATGGCGATGTGTCAACGCGTACATCATGCCGCCGGCGGCCATGGTGAAGGTGGTTGTGTCGATGAGTCGAACCGGTGGGCGGGGGCCCATGGGAGCCCAGCCGTCTCGGTGTCGAACACGAGGGTGGGAGTGTGTGGACAGCATGGGTTGGTGGTGATGAAGATGTGGCTGCCCATGGCGGCGAAGTCCATGTGAAGACGTTTCACTGGTGCGGCTAACCGGAGAGCAGCAGGGTCTGGGAACCCATGGTGCAGGTCGTCGGTGGTGGTTTCCTGCAAGGCGTCGACGTCGATCTTGTGGATGCTGAAGCCCTTGTGCCAGTCGTCCAGCACCAGGTAGAGGTGCTTCTTGGACACACGGCATGGCCTTTTCCCGGTGCGGTCGACGTCGAGGTGCGAGTGCTGACGCTTAGACATGTTCTTCCCGCACTAACTGGATCTGAAGATTGATTTTTTGATTCTGATGGTTACGAGGTTGCCAGCCAGTAGAGGAGAAGAAACGAGAGAGACGACAATGGGGATCCAGATGTGTCTAACCTGGCAATGAATCAATTATGTGTTAGGTCTTGGAACCCCTCCCCTTATTTATGAAGCGGCTAGAACCTCGATCGGAGTGACTAATCCAACTCCCGGCCGCGCTCGGATTGCAGATAGAACCTAGACCCCGAGTCGGAGCAGAAGCAGGAAATGACTAATCCAACTCCCGACAATGGGGGAAAAATGGGGGTCACCGGAGTTACCGCGCCGTCGTCGCCGGAGTCGTTGCCGCCGCGCCCGTGGACTGCTTGAGTTACCGGGCCGCCCGTATGGCTACAAAGAAGGCAGTGGAGTGGAGACACGCCGCCCCTCCCGTGGTCACCGAAATCTTGGTGTGGCCGGCGCCGCCCCTCCCGTGGTCGCCGAAATGTTGATGTGGCCGGCGGCGCTCCGCCCCTCCCGTGGTCGCCGAAATGTTGATGTGGCCGGCGGCGCTCCGCCCCTCCTTTCTTTTTGCGCGTCTGCTATTCTTCTTCAGGCGCCTGAAATTCGGTCCCGCGGCATTGCGGCTCGGCCCATTCCGAGAGACAACCTGCCTAGGCGCACACATGGGCCCGTTCCGGGGTTGAACCGTGTTATCTTTGACAGATACATAAATTCTCTAAATTTGTCTCAAACAAAAAAAAAGATAAATTCTATAAATTTGCCAAAAAAACAATTCTCTAGTACTCCTAGGTCCTAAAAAAGATAAATTCTCTAAAAACAACTTCACTAAAACAAATACTCCCTTTGAGCACATGTTACCGGGCGAAGCCACAAAAAAAACAAATACATATTAAACAATGTTATCCAAATTTTATAAAATGTTCATGAATTTTTTAAGATTTCATGGATTAAAAAAATTTCCATGCATTCAAAATAGCTTTCATGATTTTTTCAAAGTTTAATTTTAAAATGAGTTGAATTTTAAATATACTCAAAAAGTAATAATAATAACGTCCCTGCATTATAAAAAAAGATGTACACGATTTTTTAAAGTACATGGTTCTTTCAAAATTACATATTTAAGAAATGCCCGTGAATACTTTAAATTGCAATTTTAAAATGGTCATGATTTTTTTGAAATTGATCGTTATCTATTATGAAGATTCTGCATATGTGCAAGTGCAAATAATCTTGACTTCAGAAGGGTGAAAACCAACCTTTGTCTTCACGCAAGAGAAACTTAAGCTATGTCTACAGACTGAATCATTGCTTGAGCCACCACATTGGTTTTTAATTTAAACATCGGAAGCTCTGCTTAAGCATTAAAGGAGGAGAATCTGTACAGACTGAAACCCAGACCGTGATCTTTTTTCCTTTACGCCAAACGGAACAGAGAAGCAGCAAAATCTCCGAGGGCTCCTACCCACATCTGATCGCAGCCCGAAATGAGACATGCTCCACATTATCGATCTGAATCTTGGTACAAGCAGAGAAGAGGTGCTGAGCAGCAGCAGCTTGATCTGAATATTTGGTCTTTCAGCTTCATTTGGTGTCATACTAAAGCTGACCTCAGGTCTTGACTCCCCTTTTGTGCTTCGAGAATCAATCCACTAACTGAAGGAAAATTTTCATAGATTTTCCATTTACACAGCAAAGCTATCAAGACAAAATGTATATCATGGCATTAAAAACAAATACAGCCAGAAAAAAGACATGCACTTCAAGTGATATTCCAATGCAGAGTAAAATGCATACATGTCAAGAGGGTCTAGAGCCCCACCGCATCAGCATCGCAAAGCACTATCATGGCATTAGGAACAAGTTCACAACAATACCACCAGAAAGAAAGAGTATATTGATTTCAGATGATGTTCCACTGCATACTAAAGGGCGTAAATGACATACACCAGTCATCACACACAAATGTAGAGTGTCCACCACAAGGACATCTCAAAGAAG
>NC_041383.1:75155948-75222773 GCF_002162155.2 Triticum dicoccoides
ATCGCTATCCGTTTTCTAGTTACAGGCGGTGTTCAAACAGAGCACCAGGTCTCCAGCCTTCAGCTTTCATTGCACCGTACCTGTCCATGATGAAATGGAAGGATGAGGACCTGCTGCTGCAGCGCACATTCTCGGCGTAGAAGAGCTAAGGCTGCTATTGAGATTTACAACATGGCTTGAATCATGTGCGGTCATACACAAGTTGATGTACAGAGTTTGTGAGGGTCTTCTATCAGATGACGAAATCTTACAATGTGCATAAGTACAATGTAGGATGCTTTCAGACATTGTAATTCACAGAGAGGTGATGAGGTAGCCACCCTGGTGCAATGCCCTTTGAAGATCTGACAGCAACCTGCGGAACTCATTCATGATCGGGTAGATGGCGAGCCTGCAGTGGCTTTTTGCTGAGTGCCGAAACGAGTTCATCAACAACCTCAGAAGGCCTCTGATGTCGTCTTCATATTCATCGTCCTCGTAGTTCAGTGTATCATGAAGAAACGAACATGACAGGCCTCGAGCTTTCCATCCCCTGTAATGTCCCAAGAAGTTCAGAAGATCTTCTCCACCAGTGGTATCCTTGACTTTCCAGAATAACTGAAACAGGGAGACAAAGTTTCCATATCCTTGATAAGGCTCCATCAGGTCAATATGACTGCAGAGCAGGCTGCCATCACACGCGTTCACTCCCTGGGAGATGATCTTTAGCCACTCGGTCAGATCAACTGGTAGTATCTGCCCAAGAAACACCTCCTTAGTAACCATATGAACAAATTGGCGGTAGTCAAGGTCCCCGACAGCCTCACTATACTCCACTAGTGCACCCTCAGCAAGCCCCTACAACTTGACAGAGTCATCTCGGTAGATGTGGAATTTCCTCGAGGAAAACTGGCCAGCAAGAGCAATTTTTTCATCATGAAGCCTGACAACTTTGTTAAATGAATGCATCAAGATCACTCTACTCTGAAGCTTTGATAACTTCAGAGTAGTCGGTATCATTATGTCAGATCCTTCTTCGCAGCTCAGGACACCTTTACATCCAGGAAGCTCGCATTACTCATGCATAACCTCAAAGCATAATCATACAATGTCTGTGTGCCTTTGATCCGTGACAACTTTGTAAAATGAAAACCTCCGTCGTCTGCCCTTTGCAGCTCCTCCGCCGGTTGTAGCTCGCGGTGAGCTTCCTCCTTCGTCCTCGAGTGTTGGATAGAGAAAAGTAGAATGCTGCACCCTTGTAGAACTTCTACAGGAAACCGTGATCACAATCTGCAGATACCAAACAACGATGTAAAGTTAGTTCTTTTGCATTTAGAAAAACAAAGCAGTACCTTCTACAGTACCCCCATTTCAAATTTAATTGCATGTGCGGACGTTCTTGTAGCATCTCTTATTTCAGTTCATGGAAAGCATCCACTACATTTTTTCTATTTCTTTTACGATGCATATAGTTCCTGGAGTAATAACTAAATCGAATCCTAATTGATATAGAATCAGTAAGAAACTGAAGTAGATCACAGTGATGAAAGGGTACCAAATCTTGGCATGAAATTTTTATCCGAAGAGGAAGCCTATTTATTTTATAACAACTATGCTAAAACTATCGGTTTTAGCATCAGGAAGAAGCAGTGACCATAAAGTGACAAACTCTTCTTTTTTTTCAAAAAGGAGGTTAAACCCCCGGCCACTGCATCAATCGATGCATGCAGTCATCTTTATTAATTATTCCATGAGGATCTGACAAGAACATACGTCAAGCCACATGAAGCCATCACTCACACCTACAAACTGGATAATATGGAGTGCTCTCACTCCTATCTATAGCCGACGTCGTCGCCGATCCATCCATCTAACGTATCGGAACAAACAACCGGTGCATCAGACCTAAAGCGTACACCACGTGCACACGTTTTATAAGCCGCCATCATCATTGAACCGTTGTCCCATCTTCCGGAGAGAGATCCGCATCATTCTTGCCAGTCCGGCCATCCGTCGACGCCACCACCACGACCAGCGACTCCATCACTCTGCACTCGTCCATCCCGACGCGGACACTCTAGAAAATCTGTCGTGCGTAGCACTTGCCGCCTAGGCATGACATAGCGTAGCACCTTCGGCCAAGCATGACTTGACATCTCTTACCAGGCGCATCTGACGCGGTTAGAACGTCGCTCCTCCTGCCAACGTCCACAGCATTGCCGCTGCTGGACCTTCACCCATAGCAACTCTTCCCCAAATGCCCAAGCCTCCCAAGACGGCGCCTCCATGGAGGTTATGACGCGAAGGGTGCCGCCGCCGTCCAATCCAAGACGGATTTTGAACTTTCATCCGGGAAGGGGTTGGAGGTGGATAGGAGGGACCTCGGCTTCGCCTTCAAGAACGGTAACGACGTCGAAGTCGTCGCCGATGCCGGGCCTAGCTAGCCGACCAAAGTTTCCTCCGGTCCTCATCCTGTACCACCAATCTCCATCTGCTCTGGATCTGGCAGAAGCCAAGACATGAAAACTCCAGAGAGGGAGGCACCATAAGGCTCAACACCTCCGACATAAATCCATCCAGGCGCTGAATCAATGAAGATCCAACTTGGTCAGTGTTGAAAGCCACCATCCTGTGCTAGCCGACGGTGTTCAGGCACCGGATCACAAAAGGATCTGACCCGAAACTGACGACGCACGCGACCACCAAATCCAGCGGCCGCACCATGCTGCGAACACGAACCCCAGCAACTGATGCGCTACGCACGTCGCGGCCAGGATCAATATACAGAGCCGCCGCACCCCGCGCAAGTCCGGTGGCTCCTCTTGAACGGTCGTCCCGCGCCAGCCTATTCGCGCGAACAGGAAGGTAGCCCCGCCGCCGCCCCTGCCAACCAAGCTTCGCCCGACGGTGCTGCTGGCGGCACCGAGGGTGAAGGAGAGGCGGGGGAGTACGGGCGCCGACGGCTAGGGTTTCCCCCTAGTCGCCCGCGGGGGCTACACAAGGGGGTATGAGGGGGTCTTTTATGGTTTTTTCTTAAAATTGGGGGAGAATTTCACTTCTCCGGCCTCTGCACCAACTAAGGATGTATACGACCTTTTAAGTATGAGTACTAGGATTTTTAATCTCGGTTACGCACCAAGCCTAGTCCTCAATAAATGCGTGAGTACCAGGAAAACTTGGTCCTCTTCTACAATGCAGCAACGAACATTTACATGCTCTCATCAAGGTATGGATTATTTTTAATTTGTTTTAGTTCTGATCACTTATTTATGCTCTATGACAATTACTGCAACTTATAGGCCATCGCCAGGAAGATAAAAGAGAGGACACATTCAATTACAGTAGGCCCAATACTTGAGATCACAGAGAAATGTGATAGAAGCACATATAGAAAATGCAGACACTACTAGGGAAAAGGCTAGCAGTAGCGCCGATTTTAGGTATATCAGTAGCGCGGGGTGGCGCACTACTGATACGGCGCTACAGCTAAAGTGTATCAGTAGCGTGTGCTTATCCGTGCTACTGCTATAGCTGCTTAGCAGTAGCGCTTTTGGTATAGAGCGCTACTGATAGTTACTAGCAGCGCGCCTTCCTACCCGCGCTACTACTATTGTTGCATATTTCTTTTTTGTTTTATGTCGTATTCATACGCCATTATACAAGTTTTCATACAGTAGCAATTAGAGATTGTTTTTACATCACAATGAGTTATTACATCATTGGGTGAAAGAATCGTGGATTAGTTTCAAGTGCATGGATGGATCCATGTGTTGGGGAACGTTGCAGAAAATAAAAATTTTCCTACGGTTTCACCAAGATCCATCTATGAGTTCATCTAAGCAACGAGTGATAGGAGAGAGATTGCATCTACATACCACTTGTAGATCGCGTGCGGAAGCGTTCAAGAGAACGGGGATGATGGAGTCGTACTCGCCGTGATCCAAATCACCGATGACCAAGTGCCGAACGGACAGCACCTCCGCGTTCAACACACGTATGGAGCGGATGACGTCTCCTCCTTCTTGATCCAGCAAGGGGGAAGGAGAGGTTGAGGAAGAAGGCTCCAGCAGCAGCACGACGGCATTATGATGGTGGAGAGGCAGTACTCCGATAGGGCTTCGCCAAGCACTTAACGGAGGAGGAGAGGTGTTAGGGAGGGGAGGGGCTGCACCTTGGATGTGGTGTGCAGCCCTCCCCTCGCCCCTCTATTTATAGGGGAAGGAGGAAGGGGGCCGGCCCCCTTTAGATGAGATCTAGAGGGGGGGCGGCGGCCAAGGAAGGGGGCTTGCCCCCCAAGCAAGGGGGGCGCCCCCACTAGGGTTTCCCCCCCAACCCTAGGCGCATGGGCACAAGGGGGGGGCCCAGCCCTCCAGGGGCTGGTTCCCTGCCCCCTACGGCCCATGAGGCCCTCCGAGAGGGGTGGCCCCTCCCGGTGGACCCCCGGAACCCCTCCGGTGGCCCCGGTACAATACCGATATGCCCCCGAAACTTTCCGGTGACCGTATGACAACTTTCCATATATAAATCTTTACCTCCGGACCATTCCGGAACTCCTCGTGACGTCCGGGATCTCATCCGGGACTCCGAACAACATTCGGTAATCACATACAAGTCTTCCTAATAACCCTAGCGTCACCGAACCTTAAGTGTGTAGACCCTACGGGTTCGGGAGACATGCAGACATGACCGAGACGGCTCTCCGGTCAATAACCAACAGCGGGATCTGGATACCCATGTTGGCTCCCACATGCTCCTCGATGATCTCATCGGATGAACCACGATGTCGAGGATTCAATCAACCCCGCATACAATTCCCTTTGTCAGACGGTATGTTACTTGCCCGAGATTCGATCGTCGGTATCGCAATACCTTGTTCAATCTCGTTGCCGGCAAGTCACTTTACTCGTACCGTAATGCATGATCCCGTGACCAGACACTTGGTCACTTTGAGCTCATTATGATGATGCACTACCGAGTGGGCCCAGCGATACCTCTCCGTAATACGGAGTGACAAATCCTAGTCTCGATCCGTGTCAACCCAACAGACACTTTCAGAGATACCTGTAGTGCACCTTTATAGTCACCCAGTTACGTTGTGATGTTTGGTACACCCAAAGCACTCCTACGGTATCCGGGAGTTACACGATCTCATGGTCTAAGGAAAAGATACTTGATATTGGAAAAGCTCTAGCAAAACGAACTACATGATCTTGTGCTATGCTTAGGATTGGGTCTTGTCCATCACATCATTCTCCTAATGATGTGATCCCGTTGTCAACGACATCTAATGTCCATAGTCAGGAAACCATGACTATCCGTTGACCAATGAGCTAGTCAACTAGAGGCTTTCTAGGGACGTATTGTGGTCTATGTACTCACACGTGTATTACGATTTCCGGATAATACAATTATAGCATGAATAAAAGACAATTATCATGAACAAGGAAATATAATAATAATCCTTTTATTATTGCCTCTAGGGCATATTTCCAACAGTCTCCCACTTGCACTAGAGTCAATAATCTAGTTACATTGTGATGAATCGAACACCCATAGAGTTCTGGTGTTGATCATGTTTTGCTCGTGGAAGAGGTTTAGTCAACGGATCTGCGACATTCAGATCCGTATGTACTTTGCAAATATCTATGTCTCCATCTTGAACATTTTCATGCATGGAGTTGAAACGATGCTTGATGTGCCTGGTCTTCTTGTGAAACCTGGGCTCCTTGGCAAGGGCAATAGCTCCAGTGTTGTCACAGAAGAGTTTGATCGGCCCCGACGCATTGGGTATGACTCCTAGGTCAGTGATGAGCTCCTTCACCCAGATTGCTTCATGTGCTGCCTCCGAGGCTGCCATGTACTCCGCTTTACATGTAGATCCCGCCACGACGCTCTGCTTGCAGCTGCACCAGCTTACTGCCCCACCATTCAACATATACACGTATCCGGTTTGTGACTTAGAGTCATCCAGATCTGTGTCGAAGCTAGCATCGACGTAACCCTACGAGCTCTTCGTCACCTCCATAAACGAGAAACATGTCCTTTGTCCTTTTCAGGTACTTCAGGATATTCTTGACCGCTGTCCAGTGTTCCTTGCTGAGATTACTTTGGTACCTTCCTACCAAACTTACGGCAAGGTTTACACCAGGTCTGGTACACAGCATGGCATACATAATAGATCCTATGGCTGAGGCATAGGGGATGACACTCATCTCTTCTTTATCTTTTGCCGTGGTCGGGCATTGAGCCGAGCTCAATCTCACAGCTTGCAATACAGGCAAGAACCCCTTCTTCGACTGATCCATTTTGAACTTCTTCAAAATCTTATCAAGGTATGTGCTTTGTGAAAGACCTATGAGGCGTCTTGATCTATCCCTATAGATTTTGATGCCTAATATGTAAGCAGCTTCTCCAAGGTCCTTCATTGAAAAACACTTATTCAAGTAGGCCTTAATGCTGTCCAAGAATTCTATACCATTTCCCATCAAAAGTATGTCATCTACATATAATATGAGAAATGCTACAGAGCTCCCACTCACTTTCTTGTAAACGCAGGCTTCTCCATAAGTCTGCATAAACCCAAACGCTTTGATCATCTCATCAAAGCGAATGTTCCAACTCCGAGATGCTTGCACCAGCCCATAAATGGATCGCTGGAGCTTGCATACTTTGTTAGCATTCTTAGGATCGACAAAACCTTCCGGCTGCATCATATACAACTCTTCCTTAAGATAACCGTTAAGGAATGCCGTTTTGACGTCCATCTGCCATATCTCATAATCATAGTATGCGGCAATTGCTAACATGATTCTGACGGACTTAAGCTTCGCTACGGGAGAGAAAGTCTCATCGTAGTCAATCCCTTGAACTTGCCGATAACCCTTAGCGACAAGTCGAGCTTTATATATGGTGACATTACCATCCGCGTCCGTCTTCTTCTTAAAGATCCATTTGTTTTCTATCGCTCGCCGATCATCGGGCAAGTCAGTCAAAGTCCATACTTTGTTTTCATACATGGATTCTATCTCGGATTGCATGGCTTCTAGCCATTTGTTGGAATCTGAGCCCGCCATCGCTTCTTCATAGTTCGAAGGTTCACCGTTGTCTAACAACATGATTTCCAGGACAGGGTTGCCATACCACTCTGGTGTGGAACGTGTCCTTGTGGACCTACGAATTTTAGTAGCAACTTGATCCGAAGTACCTTGATCATCATCATTAATTTCCTCTCCAGTCAGTGTAGGCACCACAGGAACATTTTCCTGAGCTGCACTACTTTCCGATTCAAGAGGTAGCACTTCATCGAGTTCTACTTTTCTCCCACTTATTCCTTTCGAGAGAAACTCTTTTTCCAGAAAGGATCCGTTCTTGGCAACAAAGATCTTGCCTTCGGATCTAAGGTAGAAGGTATACCCAATGGTTTCCTTAGGGTATCCTATGAAGACGCATTTTTCCGACTTGGGTTCGAGCTTTTCAGGTTGAAGTTTCTTGACATAAGCATCGCATCCCCAAACTTTTAGAAATGACGGCTTAGCTTTCTTCCCAAATCATAATTCATACGGTGTCATCTCAACGGATTTAGACGGTGCCCTATTTAAAGTGAATGTAGCTGTCTCTAGAGCGTATCCCCAAAATGATAGCGGTAAATCGGTAAGAGACATCATAGATCGCACCATATCCAATAGAGTGCGATTACGATGTTCGGACACACCGTTACGCTGAGGTGTTCCAGGCGGCGTGAGTTGTGAAACGATTCCACATTTTCTTAAGTGTGTATCAAATTCATGACTTAAATATTCTCCTCCACGATCCGATCGTAAGAATTTTATCTTTCGGTCACGTTGATTCTCTACTTCATTCTGAAATTCCTTGAACTTTTCAAAGGTCTTAGACTTGTGTTTCATCAAGTAGACATACCCATATCTACTTAAGTCATCAGTGAGAGTGAGAACATAATGATATCCTCCGCGAGCCTCAACGCTCATTGGACCACACACATCAGTATGTATGATTTCCAATAAGTTGGTTGCTCGCTCCATTGTTTCGTAGAACGCAGTCTTGGTCATTTTGCCCATGAGGCATGGTTCGCATGTGTCAAATGATTCATAATCGAGAGACTCTAAAAGAGCTTCTTCATGCGCTTGACACCAATGTGACCAAGGCGGCAGTGCCACAAGTATGTGGGACTATCGTTATCAACTTTACATCTTTTGGTATTCACACTATGAATATGTGTAACATTATGTTCGAGATTCATTAAGAATAAACCATTGACCATCGGGGCATGACCATAAAACATATCTCTCATATAAATAGAACAACCCTTATTCTCGGATTTAAATGAGTAGCCATCTCGCATCAAACGAGATCCAGATACAATGTTCATGCTCAAACTTGGCACTAAATAACAATTATTGAGGTTTCAAACTAATCCCGTAGGTAAATGTAGAGGTAGCGTGCCGACGGCGATCACATCGACCTTGGAACCATTCCCGACGCACATCGTCACCTCGTCCTTCGCCAGTATCCGCTTATTCCGCAGCTCCTGCCGTGAGTTACAAATATGAGCAACGGCACCGATATCAAATACCCAGGAGTTACTACGAGTGCTGGTAAGGTACACATCAATTACATGTATATCAAATATACCTTTAGTGTTGCCGGCCTTCTTGTCCGCTAAGTATTTGGGGCAGTTCCGCTTCCAGTGACCCTTCCCTTTGCAATAAAAGCACTCAGTCTCAGGCTTGGGTCCATTCTTTGACTTCTTCCCGGTAACTGGCTTACCGGGCGCGGCAACATCTTTGCCGTCCTTCTTGAAGTTCTTCTTACCCTTGCCCTTCTTGAACTTAGTGGTCTTATTGACCATCAACACTTGATGTTCTTTCTTGATTTCAACCTCTGCTGACTTCAGCATTGAAAATACTTCAGGAATGGTCTTCACCATCCCCTGCATATTGTAGTTCAACACAAAGCTCTTGTAGTTCGGTGGGAGCGACTGAAGGATTCTGTCAATGACCGCCTCATCCGGGAGGTTGATCTCCAGCTGGTACAGGCGGTTATGCAACCCAGACATTTTGAGTATGTGCTCACTGACAGAACTGTTTTCCTCCATCTTACAACTAGAACTTGTCGGAGACTTCATATCTCTCGACCCGGGCATGAGCTTGAAAAACCATTTTCAGCTCCTCGAACATCTCATATGCTCCGTGTCGCTCAAAACGCTTTTGGAGCCCCGGTTCTAAGCTGTAAAGCATGCCGCACTGAACGAGGGGGTAATCATCAGCACATGACTGCCAAGCGTTCATAACGTCTTGGTTCTCTGGGATGGGTGCTTCACCTAGCGGTGCTTCTAGGACATAATCTTTCTTGGCTGCTATGAGGATGATCCTCAAGTTCCGGACCCAGTCTGAATAGTTGCTGCCATCATCTTTCAGCTTGGTTTTCTCTAGGAACGCATTGAAGTTCATGTTGACATGAGCGTTGGCCATTTGATCTACAAGACATATTTTGCAATGATTCTAGACTAAGTTCATGATAATTAAGTTCATCTAATCAAATTATTTAATGAACTCCCACTCAGATTGACATCCCTCTAGTTATCTAAAGTGTTACACAATCCGAGTCGACTAGGCCGTGTCCGATCATCACGTGAGACGGACTAGTCATCATCGGTGAACATGCCTATATTGATCGTATCTTCCATACGACTCATGTTCGACCTTTCGGTCTCTGTGTTCCGAGGCCATGTCTGTACATGCTAGGCTTGTCAAGTTAACCCTAAGTGTTTTGCATGTGTAAAACTGTCTTACACCCGTTGTATGTGAACGTAAGGATCTATCACACCCGATCATCATGTGGTGCTTCGAAACGATGAACTTTAGCAACAGCACACAGTTAGGGGGAACACTTTCTTGAAATTATTATAAGGGATCATCTTATTTACTACCGTCGTTCTAAGTAAACAAGATGCATAAACATAATAAACATCACATGCAATTATATAATAGTGACATGATATGGCCAATATCATATAGCTCCTTTGATCTCCATCTTCGGGGCTCCATGATCATCTTCGTCACCGGCATGACACCATGATCTCCATCATCGTGTCTTCATGAAGTTGTCACGCCAACGACTACTTCTACTTCTATGGCTAACACGTTTAGCAATAAAGTAAAGTAATTTACATGGTGTTCTTCAATGACACGCAGGTCATACAAAAAATAAAGACAACTCCTAAGGCTCCTGCCGGTTGTCATACTCATCGACATGCAAGTCGTGATTCCTATTACAAGAACATGATCTCATACATCACAATATATCATTCATCATTCATCACAACTTCTGGCCATATCACATAACATGACAATTGCTGCAAAAACAAGTTAGACGTCCTCTAATTGTTGTTGCATCTTTTACGTGGCTGCAATTGGGTTCTAGAAAGAACGTTTTCTTACCTACGAATAACCACAACGTGATTTTGTCAACTTCTATTTACCCTTCATAAGGACCCTTTTCGTCGAATCCGCTCCAACTAAAGTGGGAGAGACAGACACCCGCTAGCCACCTTATGCAACTAGTGCATGTCAGTCGGTGGAACCTGTCTCACGTAAGCGTACGTGTAAGGTCGGTCCGGGCCGCTTCATCCCACAATACCGCTGAAGAAAAATAAGACTAGTAGCGGCAAGCAAGTTGACAAGATCGACGCCCACAACAAAATTGTGTTCTACTCGTGCAATAGAGAACTACGCATAGACCTAGCTCATGATGCCACTGTTGGGGAACGTTGCAGAAAATAAAAATTTTCCTACGGTTTCACCAAGATCCATCTATGAGTTCATCTAAGCAACGAGTGATAGGAGAGAGATTGCATCTACATACCACTTGTAGATCGCATGCGGAAGCGTTCAAGAGAACGGGGATGATGGAGTCGTACTCGCCGTGATCCAAATCACCGATGACCAAGTGCCGAACGGACAGCACCTCCGCGTTCAACACACGTACGGAGCGGATGACGTCTCCTCCTTCTTGATCCAGCAAGGGGGAAGGAGAGGTTGAGGAAGAAGGCTCCATCAGCAGCACGACGGCGTGGTGATGGTGGAGAGGAAGTACTCCGACAGGGCTTCGCCAAGCACTTAACGGAGGTGGAGATGTGTTAGGGAGGGGAGGGGCTGCGCCTTGGATGTGGTGTGCAGCCCTCCCCTCGCCCCTCTATTTATAGGGGAAGGAGGAAGGGGGACGGCCCCCTCTAGATGAGATCTAGAGGGGGGGGCAAGGGAGGGGGCTTGCCCCCCAAGCAAGGGGGGCGCCCCCACTAGGGTTTCCCCCCCAATCCTAGGTGCATGGGCCCAAGGGGGGGGGGGGCGCCCAGCCCTCCAGGGGCTGGTTCCCTGCCCCTACGGCCCATGAGGCCCTCCGAGAGGGGTGGCCCCTCCCGGTGGACCCCCGGAACCCCTCCGGTGGCCCCGGTACAATACCGATATGCCCCCGAAACTTTCCGGTGCCCGTATGACAACTTCTCATATATAAATCTTTACCTCCGGACCATTCCGGAACTCCTCCAGGACTCCGAACAACATTCGGTAATCACATACAAGTCTTCCTAATAACCCTAGCGTCACCGAACCTTAAGTGTGTAGACCCTACGGGTTCAGGAGACATGCAGACATGACCGAGACGGCTCTCCGGTCAATAACCAACAGCGGGATCTGGATACTATAAGTGCATCTAGTGCCACCCCTAGTTGGTTTTGGAGTATTGACGACAAAGTTGGTTGAGGGACTAATGCGTTTGTGAGAATTGCAGGATAACGCAGGTAGTGTCCCTCATTGATTCGGTTTACCTACCGGAGATGACCCCTAAAAATGTATGAAGACATTGAAGACAATGGTGGTATGAGAAGATATTCATATTGAAGACTATGACATGAGAAGACATTGCGTGAAGACTATGGAGCGCGAAGACTGTGTGGTTTCGTTGTTTCCTTTTCTTCTTTGTTGAGTCATAGGAACCACCGTACTGTTAAGTGGGGTCCAAGTGAACTAAGTCAGAGTGACTGAAGTGATTCTCAACCCAAATCCTATGTCTTCGAGCGAAGACAATGAGAGCAAATCTTATCCAGAGCTGGATGAGTCAGCTTTGCTTGTAGCCCAAGTAAAGTTGCCGCGTGTGTTTGAAATCTGACCGTTGGAACATGTGTCAGTTCCTTAGTGACCCAGGGTCATTTCGGACAAATCAGGTCGGGTTGCCTTGTGGCTATAAATAGCCCACCCCCTACACCATAAATTGGTGGCTGCTCAGAGTTAGTACACGACTTTTGTCGTTTTGAGAGCAAGCCACCTCGAAGCATTTGAGAGAGAGAAATCCTTGCGAGGACAAAGCCCAAACACCCAGAGCCAAAGAGTGTTAGGCATCACTGAAGTCTTTCTGTCTATGTGACTTGAAGACTTATTACACTTGAGGACTGTGTATCCTCCAGCCGGTTAGGCGTCGCGTTCTGAGCATCCAAGAGTCATTGTGGATTGCCGGTGAACGAAGTCTGTGAAGGTTTGGAAGTCTACCTTGAAGACTTACCAGAGTGATTGGGCGAGGACTGGGTGTCCTTAGCTCAAGGGGAATAAGGTGAAGACACGGTCTTCTGAGTTAAATCTCAGCCTCCCTAACTAGACGTATAGTTGTCACAGCAACTGGAACTGGTCCAACAAATCATGTGTCTTCAACAAGCGATTGGTTCTATCCCTTCCCATCCTTTACTTAAGTTTGTCTTCGTGAAGTCACTGCCTATCTGTGTATCTATTTGACTTCATTGCTTGACTACTACTGTTGATTGGCTTCACCCTATCTTCCATCCTGATCCTTACTACTTAGCTGCTATTAGTCCTGTACTTTCACATCATTGCATATTTGACTATGGCTTGCTTATGGTAGTTTATCTTCCGCTGCATATCAACTAGGTCATTTCTGTTGTTTGTCTTCAAAACTTCTAAGTTTTGAAGACTTTCATAAAAATCGCCTATTCACCCCCCCTCTAGTCGATACTAGCACTTTCAATTGGTATCAGAGCAAGGTACTCCCTTGTTTTGTGTGATTCGGTTTAACCACCTGGAGTTTCAGCTATGTCGACTGCAGGGATAATCAAAGTCTCCGCTGCTTGTCCGGTGTTCGATGGAACTGAATATCCCTACTAGAAGAATAAGATGCACATGCATCTTGAAGCCATTGATGTCGATCTCTGGTATGTCATCAAGAACGGTGTTCCCAAAACTGGTGAAGGTGTCACCCCCACTGATGTCAAGAAGTTCATTCAACTGGACTCTACTGCAAAGAACATCATCTGTGGTCATCTGACCAAAGGACAGTATGGCCGTGTGAGTGCTCTGGAAACGTCGAAGCTAGTTTGGGACTGGCTATCCAAGGTCAATGAAGGCGTCTCAACACAGAGAGATCAAAGGATCAGTGTTCTTCGCAACCTCTTCAACCGCTTCAAGAGAAACGACAATGAAAATGTCCAGCTCACGTTTGATCGTCTGACTGACATGACAAATGAGCTTCAAGCTCTTGGCGCCACTGAGATCACCAAGCATGAAATTGTCAAGACACTGCTGAGATCACTTGACACCTCCTTTGACACCCTTGCCCTCATGATACAAGAACGCCCTAACTTCAAGACACTCGATCCGTCTGATATACTTGAGAGGCTCAACACACATGAGTTCCAGCTTTCTGAGAAAAGAGATATCTATGGTCCCAATTATGGCCGAACTCACGCCTTGAAGGCAAAAGTGGTTTCCTCATCTGAAGAAGAATCTGACTGCGGTTCTGATGATCCTGAAGACATTAGAAAGGAACTTGCCATGCTTGTGAAGAAGTTTCAGAGGTTCACCAAGAAGAAGGGCTTCAGAAAGTCTTCACGATCTAGCTCCAAGAATGATGAAGCTTCCACCCATGACCACAAGAAGAGAACCTGCCACAAGTGCAAGAAACCTGGTCACTACATATCTGAGTGTCCACAATGGGACAATGAGAAGAAGAAGAAGAAGAGCAAGGAATATGATTCTGATGACAAGAAGAATAAGAAATCCTCAAAGTCTTCTTCCAAGTCTTCATCACACAAGAAGAGCTCATCGGGCAAGGCTCGTGCCTTCGTTGGCAAGGAAATGGATTCAGAGGAGGAGTCTGCTTCTGAGGAGGCGGAGGTGGAATCTGGAGAGGAGTCCGACCCTGGCGTTGCAAGTCTGGCCCTAGCCACAGCCTATGTTGCCAAGTCCATCTTCAACACTGAAGGCAATGACTTCCACACCAACGCTGAAGCTGATGACATGGACGATCCTGCTCCCACCTACTGCTTCATGGCACGTGGTGCCAAGGTAAAATCACGCGATGCTTACTTTCAAACATCAAGTGAAGATGACTCTGATTGTGAATCCAAACCCAGCTACAAAACACTTGCTAAAATTGCTATTGAACAACAAAGGGCTATGGAACATACTCAAAAACTGTTAGACAAAAGCAATGACTCGTTGGACGCGGAAATGACACGTTCACAGTCCTTAGTAGAAGACATAAAAAATCTTCATGCTAAGTACCAAGAACTTGAAAGTCTTCATGAGACGCTCTCAACCACATATGAAAAGCTCTCCTATGATTATCTTCAAAGGAAGCAAGAGCTTGAGAAATTGAAAGCGACTCATGATGATCTTCAAATAAAGAATGAGTCACTTCGCGCTCAACAGATCAGTCCCGCTCAGGATGAATTTGAACCACCATGTCTAAAATGCATTGAGCGTGATAACGCTGCCTCTGTTGCTGAATGTTCCACTACTGCTACTATTGCTCTGTCTTCAACTACTGATGTGGTAACTAACCCCTCTGCTGAGGATGCCACTACTATTGCTGATGAAAATGCTAGGTTGAAGACATTGCTTGAAACAGGGATGTACAAAAGTCTGAAAGGGCATCAGACACTGTGCGATGTCCTCAAAAAGAAGATTCTGAACCGAAACCCTAGGAAAGAGGGTGTTGGGTTCGAGAGGAAAATGAATGCTGATGGTTCCTACTGGAAGCGTGAGCAGTATCCCAAAACCACTTGGGTTGCTGCAAAGGAACCTTCAGTGGATCCATCCACTTTATCTGGATTTACCTGTGCTAATCCTATTATCATTGATGAATCCTTTGATGCAAACTATAAACTGTTCAAAAATCAGAATGGTGAGGTGTTTGCCAGGTATATTGGTACTAACTACAAGAATGGACCTCCTATGAAGAAGATCTGGGTTCCCAAAATCTGCCTTGAGAATCTTCCAGTGAGTGTCATCATGACACCACCAGGGAAGAAGACAAACCCCAGACCAAAGGCATCATATGGTCCAACAGCTTCATACGAACACAGGACTCACTTGAGTCACCCTAACGCCAATGTTTTGCAGGGAAATCATACTCAGACTCATGAATATGAGCATGTGTCTTCAAACCGCTATGTTCATAGAACTAAGAACTTTTCTGCTTATTCACATGAGTATCATTCATCTCCTGCAAGGCTATTTGCTAGGGCTTCAAAGCCGAAATTCTCAGATGCTGCACTTAGACTCATTGCTTCTAAGCCACCCCTGAAAATGTGGGTGGTGAAGAAGAATTAACTCTCTTTGCAAAATGTGGTCTCCAGCCAGCAATCAAAGGCGTCCGATATTATTGCTGGGGACCTAAAACATAAAGGGACGCATAATAAAATGACTTACTATGTATTCCACATATGAATCTCTTATCTGCCATACTGTGTGTTCTAATCTTGATCTAAGCTGTGATAATCCTAGTATGCGTCAAATGCTTATGCTTCACAACATACCTTGTGAAGCCTATCCTCCTAACTGCACTGTAGGGCATGTCACCAAAAGCTTCAGAATGGATTATTGACAGCGGATGCACGAATCATATGACTGGTGATCGAAGTCTTCTCATGGACTCACCTTACGTCCATCCGACAAGAGTCAAATCACATTTGCTGACACTAGTAAAAGCAAGGTATTGGGTCTAGGTAGAGTTGCAATCTCTAGGGATCAACACATGGATAAAGTGATGCTTGTTGAATCCCTTGGGTTCAACTTAATGTCTGTCTCAATGCTTTGTGACTTAAACATGATTGTGGTATTTGGAAAATATCGTTGCCTTGTACTAATGGAATCTGACAAGTCTCTAATCTTTGAAGGATATATGAAAGATGATCTATACATGGTAGATTTCTCAGCAGGTCCACAACTTGCTGTATGTCTTGTCACAAAAGCTTTAGAATGCTGGCTCTGGCATCGAAGGCTAGGACATGCTGGCATGAGGAACCTACACTCACTCGTCAAGAAGAAGCATGTCATTGGCATCGAGGATGTCAAGTTCAAGAAGGATCATCTGTGTGGTGCCTGTGAAGCTGGAAAGATGACAAGGGCAAAGCACCCCTCACAGACAATCATGACAACATCTCAACCCTTCGAGCTGCTACACATGGACTTATTTGGACCTACTCACTACTCCACCCTCACAACAACTTCCTGTCTCTATGGCTTCGTCATTGTTGATGACTACTCAAGATACACATGGGTTCATATAATTCTTTACAAGACTGAAGTGCAAGATGTCTTCAGGCGCTTCGCCAATCGAGCAATGAACAATTATGGCGTGAAGATCAAGCATATCAGAAGTGATAATGGCACTGAATTCAAGAACACATGACTTGATCTGTATCTGGATACAATGGGAATCACTCATGAGTTCTCTGCTCCATACACACCTCACCAAAATGGCATCATTGAGCGCAAAAATAGAACCCTCATTGAGATGGCTCGAACAATGCTAGATGAATACAAGACACCAAGAAAGTTCTGGCCTGAAGCTATTGATACAGCCCGTCACATCATCAACCGTGTCTACATCCATAAGCTTCTGAACAAAACATCCTATGAGCTCCTTACTGGCAAGAAGCCAAATGTCAGTTACTTCAAAGTATTTGGAGCTAGATGCTGGATCAAGGATCCCCATCACAAGTCAAAATTTGCACCTAAGGCTCACGAAGGCTTCATGCTTGGCTATGGAAAGGACTCACACTCCTACAAAGTTTTCAACCTCTTTCTCTACAAGATCATCTAAACTGTGGATGTGAGATTTGATGAAACCAATGGTTCACAAAGAGAACTCCTGCCAAGTACACTAGATGAAGCACCTCCAAGCGAATCTATCAAGCTGATGGGAACTGGTGAAATCATGCCTTCTGAAGCACAGCCTGAAGAGGAACTTATCATCTCTGCACCGAATCAACCTGAAGACAATGCTCAGACCGAAGACAATCCTCCCAATGATGACAATGATCAGCAAGAGCAAAGTCTTCGTCCTGTTCATCCTCGTGTTGCAAATGAAGTACAAATCGAGAAGATAATTGACAACATCAATGCGCCTGGTCCGCTTACTCGCTCAAGAGCAACACAGTTAGCAAACTTCTGTGGGCACTTTTCATTTGTGTCAATATCAGAACCCAAGAAAGTTGCTGAAGCTTTTATGGAACCTGAATGGATTCAAGCTATGCAAGAAGAACTTCAACAATTCAAGCTGAATAATGTTTGGGAACTTGTCAAGCGACCTGACCCTCGCAAGCATAACATTATTGGAATGAAATGGATATATCGAAACAAGCAAGATGAGCATGGTCAAGTCATCAGAAACAAAGCACGTCTTGTGGCTCAAGGATATACTCAAGTTGAAGGAATTGACTTCAATGAAACATTTGCTCCTGTTGCTAGGCTTGAAGCTATTTGCATACTGCTAGCCTATGCTAATCATCACAACATCTTGCTATATCAAATGGATGTGAAGAGTGCATTTCTCAATGGCAAGATTGAAGAAGAAGTATATGTCGCTCAACCACCTGGCTTTGAAGATCCAAAACATCCTGATATGGTGTACAAGCTAAACAAAGCACTGTATGGCCTCAAACAAGCTCCTCGCGCATGGTATGATACGATCAAAGACTTCCTGAAGAGCAAAGGCTTCAAACTAGGATCCCTCGATCCCACACTCTTCACGAAGACATATGATGGCGAACTGTTTGTGTGCCAAATATATGTGGATGACATTATCTTCGGCTGCACCAACCAGAAGTATAGTGATGAGTTTGGATACATGATGCAAGAGCAATATTAGATGTACATGATGGGAGAACTGAAGTTCTTCCTTGGTCTTCAAATTCGTCAGCAAAGCAATGGCATCTTCATATCTCAAGAAAAATACCTCAAAGATTGTCTGAAGAAGTTTGGAATGGAAGACTGCAAAGGTTATACGACACCAATGCCAACCAAACACCACCTTGGTCCCGACGACAATGGTAAAGAGTTCGATCAAAAGGTATACCGCTCCATGATTGGTTCTTTACTTTATCTATGTGCATCTAGGCCAGATATTATGCTTAGTGTTTGCATGTGTGCTCGATTCCAAGCGGCACCAAAGGAATCGCATCACTTAGCTGTGAAGCGAATTCTTCGATATTTGGCTTACACTCCTACACTCGGATTATGGTATCCCAAGGGCTCAAAATTTGATTTGGTTGGATTCTCGGATGCTGATTATGCTGGTGACAAGGTGGATCGCAAGTCTACATCAGGCACATGTCATTTTCTTGGTCGATCACTTGTCTGTTGGTCTTCAAAGAAGCAGAACTGTGTATCACTCTCAACTGCTGAATCTGAATACATTGCTGCTGGATCCTGTTGTGCTCAGCTTCTATGGATGAAGCAAACTCTCGAGGACTATGGCATTAACCTGAAACAAGTACCTCTCTTCTGCGACAACGTGAGTGCCATCAAGATAGCCAACAATCCAGTCCAACACTCGAAGACAAAGCACATTGAAATTCGTCATCACTTTCTCAGAGATCATGTCATGAAGAAAGATATCGATATCATTCACGTCAACACTAAAGAGCAACTTGCAGATATCTTCACAAAGCCCTTGGATGAGAAAAGGTTTTGCAAGTTACGGTGTGAGCTAAATATCTTGGAATCCTCTAATGTCCTGTGATCAGGCACACATCCTAACACTTATGCATGTTGATGACTTAGATGTGCAACACACAAAGTAATGTATATCTTCAATCAATGAAGATTTACACTCTGAGTGTGAATACATTAACATGGAATTTGACTTCGGAGCGCCACGATAATTGTGCGCCGTGTCTGGGCATAATACTTCCTATACGGTGGGTAACGCCACCACCAAATTTCTCTGTTTGAAGTGTTTCACTCATGGCGTTACTTTTGCAAAGACTTCGCATTTGGTTTGTCTTCAGTTTCAATTTATCTTCATGACTTACTGCACTATGATGATTTGATTGCATATATATATATATATATATATATATATATATATATATATATATATATATATATATATATATATACACACTAGTGTTCTGTCCTTTACAGCATTCACTTATAGCTATGTCTTCAAGTTGAATCTTTTGAACTAAGTGAATGTGATCGGACCCTAACCTCTCTATGCTTTCTATCTCAAACTCTATCTATCCAAATCATATGCATTCTATTGAAACTGTCGAATGTCTTCTCTGTGTCCTAGTCAGCAGAAGGCAAAGAGACAAACATTAAATTTGTTTTAAATGACTTATCCTTATTGTTGAAATCCGGAGAAGTCGGAACAACTCTCCGACATGCCTGGCGGGCGTGGGAACGTGGGACAACTCTGAGTATGTTGCATGCTTGCCACGTGTCCCACGGATGTGAACAAAGAGGGGCACCTGCGTAATTGCGCTGTGCCACACACCTACTTATAAATACGTGTCCCCTGTGGTAAAGGAATCCTTCTTCCACCTCTCCACCTCGTCAAAACCCTAGCGCCACCGCTAGTTCTCAACGACGCCGATGATGAAGCGCTTAGCTGCCGCGACTTCTTCGACGCCGTCCTCACGTCGGCCGCGGACATCGTCCTCTCCACCGTCGCCGTAGGTGTCCTCCGTCGCCAAGTTAGGGCACGGTGGGCTGAACTGCTCGGTCTCCTATTCATCCCATCTAGCAGTTCTTCGTGCGGTAATTTTAACTCTATTTTTACCACCTTTTTGATCTTCATAGATTCATCCTATTTACCAAAAGTGGTTTCTACCTACTCAATGTTAGATCTATTCTGTCTGCATCTCATAATGCCTAGTCTATTCACTTAGATTTCCTATCTAGTTTGATTCCTCACTTGTACTTGTTCACGGATTGGTACAAATCTGGAACCAACTCACCTCATATAAGTGAATGTCTTCGCATCGTGAGGTCAATGTCTTCAAACTGATTTATCTTCAAAATCTTATGAGAATGCATATGACCTCTTCCCCTTCCCTCGCATCTCTAATGCTGTCACAGGTACATGTCCGTGGGAGAATCCCTTGGTTCTCATAGTCTGCATTTGTTTGCAGAATACTTACAGCATCATATGAATTCTCCTGAAGCCAGTTCCTGCTTGACCAGCAAGCGAAAGTCTCTGAATCCATTGAACATATTGAAGCCATTCAGTTTGAAGTTCATGGCTGCAGAAAAATCAGCAAGGAAGGGTGGCAGACAGCGCCGAGAAGGAACATCCAAAGATCTGCCTAATGACCTAGCAGAGCTCTACAAGACAGATCCTGAAGAGACATATCATCAGCGCAAGACACGAATCCAATGGATTCGACGCTATTGGGTTGAAGAGTGGTTCAAGTACAAGTTCGTAACCAAGGAATATGCAGAGAAGAATGCAATCAAGAGTCCTTGGGGAGATATTCTCTATTGAGGTCTTCAACCCAAGAACAGAGCTGAAGCTATTGCACAAGATTTCTATCCTTGCATGGTTAGTGGACCACAGCCTAAAGATGCCAACCCATCATCACTGCTCTGGTGTCGTGATGATAATCCCTTCAAGCGCAACTTCCAGTATGCAAAGGCTTCGGCAAAGGAAAACAAGAAGTCATGGGGATTAGACTTCAATCCTGGTCCCTCTGCTCCCCGTGCTGATGGCACATGTGAAGCTGATGAAAATAGAATTGGCCCCTTTTCAAACTTTGATGGCCTCATCTCTTACATCTTGGTGCATGGTGCCAAAGTCGATCATTCTGATAATGATGCTGATTCTGATGAAGCCCCAGCTCCTCCTCCAAGGCCGCAGAAGCCAAAGAAAATTAAGGCTTCAACATCAGCTGCACCTCCAAAAGCTTCTCGTGTGAAGCCACTGGCCACTGCACCTCCTGAAGCCAGTGTGCAGTCTGAAGATTTTTCCCGCATCTCCAAGAAGACGGAGAAGAAAAAGTAACTTGTCAGGCATACTGATCAAGCCTTGACTCCTGCCGCCATTCTGCGCGAAGAACCCATTGACCTGTCCAGTGATGAAGATCTTGCTGATGATGCCCTTGAGCAACTGATAAAGAGCAAGGAACAAGCAGAAATCTTCAACAACTTGCCTCTCTTTGACGTGGCAATCATCCATAACTTCATTGATGAGTGGTTCGACACCCCCAATCTAAGCTTTGAAGATTTGCAGCTTCCCATTGGCCTCAGCGTCTCTTTCAATGGCGCCATTGCTTCTGAGCTAGCTCTTGCTTAGTGCATCGTTGAGCTGAAGAACAAAATTGATTATGAGAAGGCTCAATTCAAGAAGCATGTGGCGAAGCTCAGTGTTCAAGACATCAGAAACTTCAAGGCCATGCTGCATGAGCTTAAAGAAGCTTTTCTGAAGAAGCTCCAAGAAGCTCGAGGCTCTCAGCGCATGAAGAGGTTGGCTGATAAGTGTGTGCTTGCCTACAATGAGGCTGAGAAGCGCAAGTCACTTGGCCGTCCTGGCATTGACCCCAGGATGGCTGCAAAGAAAAACAAGAAGCTTCCTGCTGACCAGCCTGCACCTGCAAGCCAAGAAGCCCCTCGCATTATCTTCCCAAGCAGCATGACTGGCTTGAAGCCAAAAGTCACGTCAACCACTTCAAAACAAAAGAAGACGAGGGCTGCAGAGGCTGAAGCCAGAAAACGGAAAACCTCAGAAGCCTCTGATGCTGCTCCCTCCAAGAAGAAGTGCAAGACCAAGAAAAATCGGGCTGCTCCCACAGAGCCCCTTGTTTTTGAACCCATCTCAGTGGTTCATCCTGCATCTGCAACCCAAGAACTTCGAATGACTGTTCATGAGCCTGCTTCCACAGAGTATCCTGAAGCTGAAGAGATTCCAGCAGTTGATCCCATCACTGCTGAAGACATTGGTCACCAGGACAATGTTGAAGATGATGAAGTTCTTCCTCAGATCGAACATAACGTGGTATCATCGCCTGTTCTTACGAACAACGAACTCATCAGCATTGGTGGTCCTCTGACGCCAATTGCTTAGGATGCATTGTGGGATGATCACCCACAACAACAAGACTCCCCGAGTACTCCCCAACAACAACAACAAGCTACACCACCCGTGCAAGAAGAAGATGAAGACTTTGAGGCCCAGCCAACTCCGTCTCCAAAGGCGTTGCCAGCATTTCGCAGGCTTCACAAAGGACAAAGGCCTCAAGTCCCTCTATCGAGCGTTCCAGAAGGAGAAGTGCAACGCCAACCTGTTGCACGTCTAGTGTTTTCTGAACCCACTCCAACTGTGAATGTCTCCATGTCTGAAGCCCAAGCTGCTGAAGACATTCCGGCTGCATCAGCCGAAGAGAATCAAGAAGATGTACGTGTCCCTACTCCCCCAATTATTGAAGAAGCTGCTCCTGATGTGAACGTGCCAGTGCCCGACCCTCCTGTTCATCAAGAGGAGGTTGAAAATGTTGGAGCTGCCACCACCAACGACAATGAAGACGATGACGTTGTCATGGCTGACGCTAATGTGGAGCTTGAACCAACCAGTGTGCCTGAAGCTAATGAGGCAACTGCTCCTGAAGCACCTGTTGTGCAGCCTGAAGCCTCAGCTGTTGCCCCTGCTCCAGTTCTGCCACCAAGGCCCCATACAGTTGAGCAAGCATACAACCATGGTCAGCTAACCACTGTTCGATGGCCCATTCTGGTACCTCCGCCTACTGCCTCTGGACCTCAATTTGATTATCATGTTGAGCATAGGCCTTAGGTCCAGAAGCCCAAGCCAAGACTGCCAAGGTTTCCAGGTACTACAAACTCACCAGGGTCCTTCAATGCTAATGGCTTCAAAAGCCACAATACCTTCTTTGACAGCGCCAAGAACCCTTACTCCAACCCAAGGATATCATCAGATCGGTTCTGGAGCTATCAGCAGAGAAGCTATTACTCCTGCGTTCTGTATGATCAAGGGCGCATTTTCCCTCATATGCGCCTCGACACTGAAGCCATTGCTGGACTGCCGTGCTTAGAAGAAGCACTTGATTGTTTTCGTGATGCTGGTCTGCTCAGCTTTGTCACAGACAAAGAACATTGGAATGAAGAGCTATTGCTTCAATTCTATGCTACTCTACACATTCGCGGCTACAACAGAGATATCAAGACCTGGATTCTCGAGTGGATGACAGGTAATGTTCATCATGAAGCCAAAGCTCTTGACATCATTGAGCTTACAGGCCTATCCACTCCCGGAGATCTATATGAACCTGGTTGTCAAAAACACCGCAATGCACTGGAAAGCATCTTCCATAAGCCTGAACCCAATATGAGCCAGATGTTGAGCATGCTGAAGCCTTTGCCACGTGATGCTGAATATCCAAAGGAGTTCTTTGTTGATGACCTTGAGTATCTGCTGCGCACTATATATCATATCATCAGGTGGGCTCTATGGCCGATCAAAGGACATTCATCAGTTGCAAAACTTGAAGGAGCCATGAAGACATTGGTCTTTTACATCCTCAATGGCATCAGCTTCAATGCACATGATTTCTTCATCAGGCAACTTGCTGCTTCTGGATCTGATCTGTTTGGTCTGAAGTTTTATGCTCCATGGGTCATGCGCCTCATCAAGCGATACTCATCTGTCAACTATCAACCATCTGCTCGCAATCATCTGATCTTTTTACCAGAGGTTGATATGTCAGTTGAAGCCATATACTCTGACCCTGCCAAGAAACCTCCTTGTATTCAGAATGCCGAGCACGAAAGCTTCACTCAACCCATTGAAGGTGTTCAAGCAGCAACACGAATCTATCCATTGGCTGGAAATACTCGTCTGCCTCATCAAGCACCTACTGAAGCCACTGAAAGCACCATTGCTCAAAGGCCTCGGAAGCGTTCTCGCGTTCTCAATGACCGAGAACTTCTTAAGGCCCTTCATCAAAAACAGGATAAACATCACTTTTGGCTCAAAAGACAGATGCAAAGCCTCTTGGTGGATGTCAATCACATTCATAACCTTGCCACCAAGAATGCCTTTATTGCTCATGAAACTTGCCGGCGATCATGGAAGAGCTTGACCCTGCTTAGTGCTGAAGCAGATCTTCAAGACGATGGCTTCAATGAAAGATTCCAGTTTGACTCCACTCCTCCACGGACTGCTGCCCTACGTCGCACTCCATCGCTTGAAGACTCTGAATATTCTTCCTCCACGGCAACTGTCAATGCCAGAGTGATCGATGACGAAAATGATGCTACTTCACCACCTCCTACTACTGCACGCATCGACACTGCACCAAGTTCATCTGCACCGCCAACCAACGATGATAACCCTGCTGTCAGGACCCCGACTCGATGCCACATCGATCTAGCATGTAACACCTCATATTCCTTTGCGGCCTCACGCACGGTATTCCATGGGTGTCGTCTTACCTTTGCCCGGGACCGTTTGCGCCTTTTGGCACACGTATATGATAGTGTCGCTAGCATCCATATGGTAAAGAGCCCGGGCTGACATGGCTAGTCGTAAACCCAAAGTGGCACAGACTTACAGGGACAGGCATCCATGACCCAGCATCGAACGTGTTGGTCATTAGCAAGTGAATCCGGGCTGTAGCACTGGGCTAGCAGGACTCCGGTAAACCGGGCTGTAGCGGGCTAACAGGACTCCGGTATCCATCGCGTGACATTTCCCCGAAGGGACAGACACAGGAATGAAGAAGGACACATGCCGGCCAGCCTAAGTGTTCCGGAGCAGTAGCAAGCTACCAAGGCTCAGTGGAGACACTAGGAGACATTTCCCGGTAAGAGAGGCTACTAAGAATAAACAACTAGATAGTCAGATCCCACACATACCAAGCATTTCAATCATACACACAATATGCTCGATACAACAAGGCATCACAACATGACTCTACGACACAATACTTTATTTAAGTCTCAGAGAGCCATACATATCATACACACAAGTACGGGTCATACGACCCAGTATTCAAGTCATACAGACATACAAGCCAACAGCGGAAGTAACTTGTCTGGGTACAGACAACTAGTAAAATAAAAGAGGCTTGGGAAGCCTGGCTATACTACATGGTCCTTCACAAGCTCAGGATCACCACCTGGGCCTCGGTCTACTCATCGATGTCAACGTCTACGAAGAATCCATCAGAAGGGGTTGCAGCGTCTTCTGAAAAATGTAGTTAAAGCATCATGAGTACAAAGGTACTCAGCAAGACTTACATTAGATCCTACATACATGCACATTATCAAGAAGGGTTGGTGGGGTTATTGCAGCAAGCCAGCTTTGACTCTTGGCTAAGCTATCCTATGATACACCAACTTGAAATGGTTTTGCGCACACGAGTCCACTAATCACCACTTCAATACACCACCGAGGATCCACCTCCGTCATCCTACGGAGGAACCATCCTCAGCACTCACGCTTATCTTGAGATTTTTATTAGTATCCATTTACTTGTCTATGAACTTTATAGGCAACCAAGTAGTCCTTTACCGCGGACGCGGCTATTCGAATAGATAATGTTAACCCTGCAGGGGTGTACTTCCTCATACACGCTCTCACCACTTACCGCCGTTTACACAACATGTACTCGGCAACCTTCAAGCGGAAGCCCAACGTGGGTGTCGGCCACGACCTACCTAAACACCTAAGTCTCTAGTCCAGGTTTATCGCCTATCCAGGTTCCATCCGCAGGGAGTCCGGCCGAGGTTTCCCATACGGCCCCGAACGATGTGTACAGGGTTCCCGAGATACCTAACATGTATTCAGTACACCCGGCCACGTACCTACCGCATCACAGCCCACCCCTACGGTCAGCGCTGTCCACGGCCTCCAGTAGGCTACAAACACCAGAAACTACTTGCAACTCCTGGACAGAGGACTAGGGTGAATAAGAAGCAGAGAGGGTCCATTGGTTTCGGGCCCAATGCATGGTAGTAGCTGATTCTTAAATCACACATACAGATCTCAGTGCTTAAGGACGGCTTCAATGAAACAACCCACCATGTACTCCCACATGGCCTTTCATCGATACCTTTACCAAATCGTGTTCACCACATCACTCTCCTTACCGGCATGATCATTTCACTCTAGCCCATCACCCAGATGAACCAGACCTGACACGACTCTAAGCATAGCAGGCATAGCAAGGTAGGAACAACACATACATATGGCTCAAACAACTCCTACACATGCTAGTGGGTTTCATCTAGTTACTGTGGCAATGACAGGTCATGCAGAGGAAATGGGTTCAACTACCGTAGCACACAGCAGTTTGAAACGCGTTGTCTTAATGCAGTAAAAGAGAGCAGGAGCGAGAACATGGGATTGTATCGATATGATCAAATGGTTGGTTGCTTGCCTGATGGGTCGATGCACTGATATTGTTCTTCGTTGGGGTAATCACGATACTCCTCAGGGGCAGGACCTGCCGCAGAGAGCACCGATACACAAGGTCACCAAATAATATGCAACAATATGATGGATGCATGAAACATGGCAATATGAGTGTGTTGGGCTAATACAACTAAAACCAGATGGGTTTGAACCATTTTGAACCAAAGATTCAATTTCCAAACTCATATATGGTCATTTAAGGTGCTTTAACTTTTTCTGCAATAAACTGTAGGTTAGCTTGTTTAAACATGCATGAAACCAGTACAGATGGATAGGTTGGATTTTTCTGATCATTTTTCATATATAAAACTTTGCATTTGGAGTTATGGTTGATTTACTATGAATTTTTGAAGTTTGGGGGATTTTCTGGAATTTATAAATCATTCTAGATTTATTTTAATTCCAGAAAAGGATTACTGCGTCAGCATGATGTCATGCTGACCTCAGTAGGTCAACAGACTGGTCCAGGTCAAACTGACCAGTGGGTCCCGCATGTCAGCACAATTAGTTTAGCTAAAAATTAATTAGAACTAAACCGGATTAGTTAACAGGGCTGGGCCCCACCTGTCATTGACTCAACAGAGTCAACCAGGGCCCACCCGTGGTCAAAGTCAAGTCGGCTGCACCGGCGTTTAGCCGCCGGCGAGCCCGACGCGGCGGCGGAAGTGATTTTGGCCGTTCCGGCCACCAAATGGGTCGCGGAAGGCATCTAAGTGGAGCTGGGGACAAACCACAGCTCTTGGTGGAGTTAGTTGGGGTCGGGGTGGCCGGAATCGGCGCCGGCGACAACCTAGGCGGCCGCCGGAGTTTGGGTGGAGGCAAACTCGGGGCTAGGGTGTGCGGTGAGGTGCGGGGAGTGTATGGTTAGACCCTACGCGACGTGGTGGGTGCGATGGACACAGAGAGGTGACCGGAGGATGGCCGGGAGCACATCGGCGACGATCTCCGCGGCGATGCGTGCGGGTGATCTTCGTGCGGTTGCTACACAGCTCGGGGGCGAGAGAGGAAGGGAAGGGGAGGTAGCTAGGCTCACAGGGCACTCGTGGAGGCAACCGGCGGGGTCGGGGACGGACTGATGCGGCGACGGCGTTGAAGGGGATCTCCGGCGACGGCGGACTCGGGCGAAGTCGGTGCGGTGGACTCGGGCCACACGAGCACGCGGGGCTCGGCTAGCTCAACGAAGAGGATGGCGGCGGAGCTCCTAGACACGGCGAGACGGAGCATGGACAGCGGGGAGCGCGGCTACAGCGATGGGGCGGCGGCGGTGGTGTCGGCCATGGCTGGGGAGCGCAAGGGAGAGGAGCTGGGGAGGAGAGGAGATGTCCGAGGGGTTTGGGGGAGAGAGGGGGATCGATCCCCGTCATCAGCTGGACGAGGGGAGCGGCGAGGCGGCGACCAGGTGCGTGGCACCCATGAGGTGTTCGCCGCCGAGCACCTGCCTGCCTGCCTGGCCGAGCCAAGCAGCTCGCTGGCGCGGCAGCTGGGCTGGGCCGGCAGGTGGGCCGGTTAGTAGGCGCCAGGTAAGTTTTTCCTATTTTCTGTTTTTGCTTTTATTCTGCAACTTTGTTGAATTTCTAAAAATACCTAGGCAACTCCAAAATTTACCAAACTGCACCTGGTCCTTAGTTGGAATATTTCCAGCAAGGAACATTTTAGTTTGGGAATATTTGAGCATTTGAAATATTTTATAAATTTTAAATGCCCAAATTCAAATATTTATGACTTAATACAAAGACCTTAGGATGACCTAGAAAATTGTGCATCAATTTTGGCAGAGGTTCTGAACCAAGACAAAAATGATGGACATTTTGGAAGGGCATTTCAGGTTCATTGAAAATATTTTTAGTAAACCCTAGTTGGTTTCAGAGGGGGCTGGGGGTTCTGTCATCCCCATTTTAAGTTTTTGATGAAAGAATAGACATGATGCAACACTCTAATGCATGAAATAGCTAGGGTGTGACAACTCACCCCCACTCAAGGAATCTCGTCCCGAGATTTAGGTTCCTCCGGAAAGAAGGCGGGGTACTCAAGTCGAAGACGATCTTCCCTTTCCCAAGTTGCTTCCTTCTCAGAATGGTGCGACCATTGAACCTTGAGAAACTTGATATTATGACGTCGAGTGGTACGCTCGGCTTGATCAAGGATACGAACGGGGTACTCTCGATACGTGAGGTTATCTTGAAGATCAAGCGTTTCGTGGTCCACTCCACGGATAGGATCCGAGAAGCAACGCCTGAGTTGAGAAACGTGGAAGACATCGTGGACTCTTGAAAGATGCGGAGGTAGTTCGAATTGGTAGGCAACTTCTGCTCGTTTAGCGAGAATGCGAAAGGGTCCAATGTAACGAGGAGCCAATTTGCCCTTGATACCAAAGCGATGGATTCCCTTCAGAGGAGTAACCCGAAGGTAAGCCTTCTCGTCAACCTCAAAAGTCATAGCCTTATGTTTTCGGTCGTATTGACTCTTTTGACGAGATTGGGCTGTTTTCAACTTTTCACGAACAATGCAAACTTGCTCTTCTGCTTCCTGGATCATATCCGGGCCAAAGAATTGTCTTTCCCCGGTTTCTGACCAATTAAGAGGCGTTCGACAACTTCGTCCATAGAGAACTTCAAAAGGGGCTTTACCCAAGCTTGATTGATAGCTGTTGTTGTAGGCGAATTCGGCAAATGGAAGGCATTTCTCCCAATCCATTCCAAATGAGATAACAGAAGCTCGAAGCATGTCTTCTAGAATCTGGTTGACGCGTTCTACTTGACCACTTGATTGAGGGTGAAAAGCAGTGCCAAAGGAAAGGCGGGTTCCCATAGCATTTTGGAAACTTTCCCAAAATTGAGAGGTGAAGAGACTTCCTCGATCCAAGTTAATTTCCAGTGGAACACCATGGAGAGACACTATTCAGGAGATGTATAAGTCTGCTAATTGACTAGCGGTTATACTCTCGCGAACAGGTAAGAAATGGGCTACTTTGGAAAGACGATCAACAACAACGAAGATAGCGTTATTCCCCCTCTTGGTCCTGGGAAAACTGGTAATGAAATCCATACCAATTTTGTCCCATTTCCATTCAGGAATAGCTAAGGGTTGAAGGGTGCCAGCAGGCCGTTGATGCTCCGCTTTTACACGACGACAGACGTCACAACTAGCAATATACTGAGCAATTTCTCTCTTCATCCTAGTCCACCAGAACCTCTGGCATAGGTCCTATTACATCTTAGTACTACCGGGATGAATGGTGAGAGGAGATTCATGAGCTTCCTTTAGGATCAATCGCCTCAGGTTTCGCACTTTGGGAACCACTAGACGGTTCCCGAAGTATACGACTCCTTGATCATCAATGGAGAAACAATTCGCAACTCCTTTCTTGATGTTTCTTTTGATGCGGGAAATCCCCGGATCTACCTTCTGTGCTTTGATGATCTGATCCGTAAGGGTAGGTTTCGCCACCAAGGTGGAAAGGAATCCTTGAGGAACAATGTGAAGGTTAAGCTTCCGATATTCCTCATGGAGAAGCGGTTGACTTTGTTGTAACATCAAGTTGTTACAATAAGATTTACGACTTAGTGCATCAGCCATGACGTTGGCCTTTCCTGGGGTGTAAGTTATCCCTAAGTCGAAATCTGTGATCAACTCAACCCAACGTCTTTGCCTGAGATTCAAATCCGGTTGGGTGAAGATGTACTTCAGACTTTGGTGATCGGTGAAGATTTCACAACGGTTACCGAGGAGGTAATGTCGCCAGGTTTTAAGTGCATAGACTACAGCTGCAAGCTCTAGATCATGAGTAGGATAATTCTCCTCATGTGGGTGTAGTTGCCGTGAAGCATAAGCAATTACGTGTCGATCTTGCATGAGAATGCAACCTAGTCCTTGTCGCGAGGCGTCGCAATAGATAACAAAGTCCTTAGAGAAATCTGGTGGTACCAATACGGGAGCAGATGTCAGGCGTCTTTTCAGTTCCTGAAAGCTGTGCTCACATTGTGGAGTCCACTCGAACTTTTTATCTTTCTTGAGGAGTTCAGTTAGAGGTTTGGCAACTTTGGAGAAGTTCTCGACAAAGCGGCGACAATAGCTCGCTAAGCCAAGGAAACTCCGAACTTGCTTGACCGATTCAGGTGGAGTCCAATTAAAGATGGCTTGAACTCGCTCGGGGTTAACAGCAATACCTTTACCAGAAATTACATGTCCTAGATAGGTCACTTCTGGCAACCAAAATTCACATTTAGAGAACTTGGCATAAAGGCGATGCTCTCGAAGTTTCATCAACACTAGCCTTAGATGTTCGGCATGTTCTTCCTCATTCTTGGAGTAGATGAGTATATCATCGAGGTAGACCACGACGAATTTATCCAAATACTCCATGAAGATTGAGTTCATTAACCTAGAAAAGGTGGCTGAGGCGTTGGTTAAACCAAAGGACATGACAGTGTACTCATATTGGCCATAACGAGTAACAAAGGCCGTTTTAGGAATGTCCCCGTTCCGGATTTTGATTTGATGGTAGCCCAATCTCAAATCCATTTTAGAGAAGACTGAGGATCCAGCGAGCTGATCATACAGATCGTTGATCCTGGGGAGCGGATACTTGTCTTGATTGTGACCAGGTTAACTGGTCGATAATCTACAACCATCCGGTCCGTACCATCCTTCTTCTTGACGAAGAGGATGGGGCAAGCCCATGGAGACGAACTAGGACGGCTGAAACCCTTTTTCAAAGACTCATCAAGTTGTTTCTTAAGTTCGGCTAGTTCTAGTGGTGCCATCTTATAGGGTCTTCTAGCCATCGGGACAGTTCCTGGGATGAGATCTATCACGAACTCAACATCTCTGTCAGGTGGAACACCTGGCAATTCCTCTGGGAAGACATCCGGGAAGTCACGGACTACCGGAACGTCTTCAAGGTCTGGCAACGGACTGGCATTAAGAGAATATAGCTGTCACTTAGCTACTCGGGTCAAGACATTGACTATCTTTCCCGAAGGATGTGTGAGTTGAACAGTCCTAGAGAAACAATCAATTTTGGCATGATGGGCTGACATCTAGTCCATGCCCGAGATGATATTAATATCCGAAGATTTGAGGGCTATCAAAGATGCGAGAAAAACAAGTCTGTCGACTTGAATTTCATTTCCATGGCTTACTCTAGAGGTTTGCCATCTAGAACCAGGAGTAGAAATTTCCATAGTGGACGGCATGTCACAGAATGCGGTGTTATGCAAACGAGCATAATTTTCGGATATGAAAGAATGAGATGCTCCAGTATCGAAAAGAACAGATGCCGGATGGCAATTAACAAGGAGCGTACCGAGAACGACGTTGGGATCCTCTTGAGCTTCTTCAGCAAAGATACAGTTGACATGGCCACGTGCAGTGGTGGCCGGCTTGGCGTAGAACACTTTCCCTGTCGGCTTGCCACGGCCAACAGCTTTTCCAGATTGGTTGGGGTTGGTCTGGGGACACTCGCGCAGATAGTGGCCCGGTTCCCCACATTTAAAGCAAGTCACCGAGCTGGTACGTGGAGGAGCATTGTTGGTTGGACCACCATAGGGCTTGGCTGGTGTAAACTGTTGGGCGGGGCGAGGCGCCTGAAAGGATGGCCTCGGTGTGAACCTGGGTGGCAGGGCAGTGTTAGGCACCCACACGCGGCGCTTCTGAGGACCAGCACCGGATGAGGAACCCATGTCACGGCCATGCTTGCGTGTTGCTTCATAATCAGCCTGACCAGACTCAGCACTGATGGCTTTGTTAACAAGCTTCTGAAAAGATGTGCACTCATGCAGACGGAGGTCGCGGCGAAGCTCAGGACTAAGTCCCCTATGGAACCTTGCTTGCTTCTTGGCTTCAGTAGAGACTTCCTCAGTTGCATATCGTGCAAGGTTACCGAACTCCCTGCTGTAAGCATCCACAGAAAGTTGACCTTGAGTGAAACTGCAGAACTCCTCATGTTTACGGTCCATGAGACCCTCCAGAATGTGATGTTCACGCAAAGCCTCGCTGAATTCAGCCCAAGTAGTGACATGGCCCGCTGGGCACATAGCTCCATAGTTCTCCCACCATAGACTGGCGGGGCCTTCAAGATGATATGCAGCAAAGGTGACCTTATCAGCCTCAGCTACTAGCGCAGAACGCAGTTTGTGAGTAATACTGCGAAGCCAGTCATCGGCGTCGAGAGGCTCGACGGAGTGGTGGAAAGTGGGTGGATGTAACTTGATGAAATCACTGAGTGACACCAAGTTATTCCTCTGATGGTGTGCCATGTTTTGCTCGATGCGCTCCAACAAACGGTTAGTCTCCCGCTTGTTTCTCTCGGCTTCCAGCATAACTTCGGCTAGAGAGGGAGGGTGAGGCAGGTTTGTTCCCCCAACTCTGCTGCCTTCGGCCTGCTCTGGGGGAGCAGGGTTGGTGCGGGTGTTAATCATCCTAGGAAAACAAAACAATAGTTTAGTCCAGGATGATAGGATTCTGACATAGAACGAAGAATGTAATGGATAACTTGGAATGTAAGATGACCATCCGTATGACATGGTAGATACAGAAACTGCTTCTTTTATTCCATCGTCATACACACCATACAAGGTTTAGTACAGAACCAGACAAAGTACTACTACGGTGAAAAGAGGATTACATCTCATCGGAGGCATTCCGAGCTCCTATACATTATTTTTCTACACCTCCGGAAGGCGGTACAAGCTAAGTCATATCCCACGAGTCACGCAGGACGGTGGATGATACAGCTAGTACGATACTAGTGATACTACTACTAACTCAGACAACTCCGTAGTAGTCTTCATAGAAGTCACCTCCATAGCCTGGAAGCTCAACGTGATCATCCGAAAACAGTCGGTCGCGTGGAGCTTGTGGACCATAGGGGCTAGGATGAGGTCTTGGACCAATAAACGGTGGCCTATGGGGACCACGAGGTGGGGTGATGCCTCCTACATCACGCCAATCCATCACGTCTGGCAGAGCAGATCTCACAGGATAGAGATCTCGCATATCCATATATCCAGCTTGCACAGCCGGTGCAAACCGAGTCAAAGTGGCCCAATGATCAGCACGGGTATTGAAAAGCTCTAGTCTCAAGGCCCGATTTTCACGGTCCTTGTCTTCAAGCAACTGTGCAGTGGTGCGGGTCCGTGAATCCTCCTGAGTGGAGTCAGCATAGATAGCCTGGAGATACCCTTGTGCTCCCGGAAGTGATGCTGGCATATACCGAAAATCAGAGTCCCGAAATAGGCCAGTCCTGACTCGCCTGATGATCATCATAGAGTAGGCAGCATCCTGCACAGCCATCTCAATAGTAACCCCGAGTCCATAGGAGCAGTGAAGGGGCTCGGTAGATCCAGGATAAGATGGAAATATCCTGACAGTGCAAAGATATTGACTTTGATTAAAGTCTCGGAATTGCTCTTCGACCGTGTACTCAGGATACCAACGGTATCCAGCCTCAGTCATTACCCTGACCAACATAGCAGTATGGCCGGGTACATCTAGACATCGAGTCAAACAAACCACTTGATTCTGAGGACGGGTCGCCATATGGAACATGATAAACACAAGACATTAAGATTCCTAGCAAAAATTGGACAGCATAACGGCTGTAAATGCTCAAAAAAGGATTTGAGGCGTTTGACAAAGAATTGCATAGACATTCAACAACATCATATCAAGGTTCTGGGTTCATCTTAGCAACATAATGGGGTAGTAGAGCTGAACTAGGCTTGTATCCATCAAACCTATAAGGTACTACTGATTAGTAACACGTGAACCTGATAGAGAGGAGGGATCCTAGTCCTTAACCCCCGGTAGAAGAATAGACTGACTCAGATCAGAATGTTATGAGATAAAGGAGTAAAAAGAGCCTTACATTCCATCCCACAAACAATTCCCCTATATATAACTAAAGAATTTCTAGACTCAACACCGACCAGTTTGGCTTGGAGAACCTACAGGCAGTCCGGCTCTGATGCCAACGCTGTCAGGACCCCGACTCGATGCCACATCGATCTAGCATGTAACACCTCATATTCCTTTGCGGCCTCACGCACGGTATTCCACGGGTGTCGTCTTACCTTTGCCCGGGACCGTTTGCGCCTTTTGGCACACGTATATGATAGTGTCGCTAGCATCCATATGGTAAAGAGCCCGGGCTGACATGGCTAGTCGTAAACCCAAAGTGGCACAGACTTACAGGGACAGGCATCCATGACCCAGCATCGAACGTGTCGGTCATCAGCAAGTGAATCCGGGCTGTAGCACTGGGCTAGCAGGACTCCGGTAAACCGGGCTGTAGCGGGCTAACAGGACTCCGGTATCCATCGCGTGACGAAGAAGGACACATGCCGGCCAGCCTAAGTGTTCCGGAGTAGTAGCAAGCTACCAAGGCTCAGTGGAGACACTAGGAGACATTTCCCGGTAAGAGAGGCTACTAAGAATAAACAACTAGATAGTCAGATCCCACACATACCAAGCATTTCAATCATACACACAATATGCTTGATATGTGCAAATACAACAAGGCATCACAACATGACTCTACGACACAGTACTTTATTTAAGGCTCAGAGAGCCATACATATCATACACACAAGTACGGGTCATACGACCCAGCATTCAAGTCATACAGACATACAAGCCAACAGCGGAAGTAACTTGTCTGGGTACAGACAACTAGTAAAATAAAAGAGGCTTGGGAAGCCTGGCTATACTACGTGGTCCTTCACAAGCTCAGGATCACCACCTGGGCCTCGGTCTACTCATCGATGTCAACGTCTACGAAGAATCCACAAGAAGGGGTTGCAGCATCTTCTGAAAAATGTAGTTAAAGCATCATGAGTACAAAGGTACTCAGCAAGACTTACATCAGATCCTACATACATGCACATTATCAAGAAGGGTTGGTGGGGTTATTGCAGCAAGCCAGCTTTGACTCTTGGCTAAGCTATCCTACGATACACCAACTTGAAATGGTTTTGCGCACACGAGTCCACTACTCACCACTTCAATACACCACCGAGGATCCACCTCCGTCATCCTACGGAGGAACCATCCTCGGCACTCACGCTTATCTTGAGATTTTTATTAGTATCCATTTACTTGTCTATGAACTATATAGGCAACCAAGTAGTCCTTTACCGCGGACGCGGCTATTCGAATAGATAATGTTAACCCTGCAGGGGTGTACTTCCTCATACACGCTCTCACCACTTACCGTCGTTTACACGACATGTACTCGGCAACCTTCAAGGGGAAGCCCAACATGGGTGTCGGCCATGACCTACCTAAACACCTAAGTCTCTAGTCCAGGTTTATCGCCTATCCAGGTTCCATTCGCAGGGAGTCCGGCCGAGGTTTCCCATACGGCCCCGAACGATGTGTACAGGGTTCCCGAGATACCTAATGGGTATTCGGTACACCCCGCCACGTACCTACCGCATCACAGCCCACCCCTACGGTCAGCGCTGTCCACGGCCTCCAGTAGGCTACAAACACCAGAAACTACTTGCAACTCCTGGACAGAGGACTAGGGTGAATAAGAAGCCGAGAGGGTCCATTGGTTTCGGGCCCAATGCATGGTAGTAGCTGATTCTTAAATCACACATACAGATCTCAGTGCTTAAGGACGGCTTCAATGAAACAACCCACCATGTACTCCTACATGGCCTTTCATCGATACCTTTACCAAATCGTGTTCACCACATCACTCTCCTTACCGGCATGATCATTTCACTCTAGCCCATCACCCAGATGAACCAGACCTGACACGACTCTAAGCATAGCAGGCATAGCAAGGTAGGAACAACACATAAATATGGCTCAAACAACTCCTACACATGCTAGTGGGCTTCATCTAGTTACTGTGGCAATGACAGGTCATGTAGAGGAAATGGGTTCAACTACCGTAGCACACAGCAATTTGAAACGCGTTGTCTTAATGCAGTAAAAGAGAGCAGGAGCAAGAACATGGGATTGTATCGATATGATCAAATGGTTGGTTGCTTGCCTGATGGGTCGATGCACTGATATTGTTCTTCGTTGGGGTAATCACGGTACTCCTCAAGGGCAGGACCTGCCGCAGAGAGCACCGATACACAAGATCACCAAACAATATGCAACAATATGATGCATGCATGAAACATGGCAATATGAGTGTGTTGGGCTAATGCAACTAAAACCAGATGGGTTTGAACCATTTTGAACCAAAGATTCAATTTCCAAACTCATATATGGTCATTTAAGGTGCTTTAACTTGTTCTGCAATAAACAGTAGGTTAGCTTGTTTAAACATGCATGAAACCAGTACAGATGGATAGGTTGGATTTTTCTGATCATTTTTCATATATAAAACTTTGCATTTGGACTTATGGTTGATTTACTATGAATTTTTGAAGTTTGGGGGATTTTCTGGAATTTATAAATCATTCTAGATTTATTTTAATTCCAGAAAAGGATTACTGCGTCAGCATGATGTCATGCTGACCTCAGCAGGTCAACAGACTGGTCCAGGTCAAACTGACCAGTGGGTCCCGCATGTCAGCACAATTAGTTTAGCTAAAAATTAATTAGAACTAAACCGGATTAGTTAACAGGGCTGGGCCCCACCTGTCATTGACTCAACAGAGTCAACCAGGGCCCACCCGTGGTCAAAGTCAAGTCGGCTGCACCGGCGTTTAGCCGCCGGCGAGCCCGACGCGGCGGCGGAAGTGATTTTGGCCGTTCCGGCCACCAAATGGGTCGCGGAAGGCATCTAAGTGGAGCTAGGGACAAACCGCAGCTCTTGGTGGAGTTAGTTGGGGTCGGGGTGGCCGGAATCGGCGCCGGCGACGACCTAGGCGGCCGCCGGAGTTCGGGTGGAGGCGAACTCGGGGCTAGGGTGTGCGGTGAGGTGTGGGGAGTGTATGGTTAGACCCTACGTGACGTGGTGAGTGCGATGGACACCGAGAGGTGACCGGAGGATGGCCGGGAGCACGTCGGCGACGATCTCCGCGGCGGTGCGTGCGGGTGATCTTCGTGTGGTTGCTACACAGCTCGGGGGCGAGAGAGGAAGGGAAGGGGAGGTAGCTAGGCTCACAGGGCACTCATGGAGGCAACCGGCGGGGTCGGGGACGGACTGATGCGGCGACGGTGTTGAAGGGGATCTCCGGCGACGGCGGACTCGGGCAAAGTCGGTGCGGTGGACTCGGGCCACATGAGCACGCGGGGCTCGGCTAGCTCGACGAAGAGGATGGCGGTGGAGCTCCTAGACACGGCGAGATGGAGCACAGACGGCGGGGAGCGCGGCTACAGCGATGGGGCGGCGGCGGTGGCGTCGGCCATGGCTGGGGAGCGTGAGGGAGAGGAGCTGGGGAGGAGAGGAGATGTCCGAGGGGTTCGGGGGAGAGAGGGGGATCGATCCCCGTCATCAGCTGGACGAGGGGAGCGGCGAGGCGGCGACCAGGTGCGTGGCACCCATGCGGTGCTCGCCGCCGAGCACCTGCCTGCCTGCCTGGCCGAGCCAAGCAGCTCGCTGGCGCGGCAGCTGGGCTGGGCCGGCAGGTGGGCCGGTTAGTAGGCGCCAGGTAAGTTTTTCCTATTTTCTGTTTTTGCTTTTATTCTGCAAGTTTGTTGAATTTCTAAAAATACCTAGGCAACTCCAAAATTTACCAAACTGCACCTGGTCCTTAGTTGGAATATTTCCAGCAAGGAACATTTTAGTTTGGGAATATTTGAGCATTTGAAATATTTTATAAATTTTAAATGCCCAAATTCAAATATTTATGACTTAATACAAAGACCTTAGGATGACCTAGAAAATTGTGCATCACTTTTGGCAGAGGTTCTGAACCAAGACAAAAATGATGGACATTTTGGAAGGGCATTTCAGGTTCATTGAAAATATTTTTAGTAAACCCTAGTTGGTTTCAGAGGGGGCTGGGGGTTCTGTCATCCCCATTTCAAGTTTCTGATGAAAGAATAGACATGATGCAACACTCTAATGCATGAACTAGCTAGGGTGTGACACCTGCTACTTCACCTACTCATGAGGACGAGTAGATGCTCTATGTCTTCAAACATTTTTGGTCCTTACTGACAAAAGGGGGAGAAGCGTATGAGTTGACAGTCTTGAAGCGGGTTCATATGGGCGGTTGCATTATATTTTGCCTCGTGCTTACAACTCTTGCTTTTTAAAACATTTTGTTCTTTGAGTTGTAACACCTAAACTTGATGGTCGTCTGCTACTTATTTGCTTTACTGTGATGCGATGATAAATTCCGCATGTGCGATGGTAACTTCCACACTTAGATCATCCTGCAGACGTCCATTTTTCATTATGCATGTCATCCTATTTGCTATATCATTTCATGCATGATGAATTATCTTCATAAGTTGAAGTAGATCTCCACAAGTACAACCTGCCATGTGCATTTGCATTCCAAAAGCAAAATTACTTATATGCACATCTTTAGGGGGAGCCTGAGGGAGTCCTGGACTAGGGGGTGTCCGGATAGCCGAACTATCATCATCGGCCGGACTCCAAGACTATGAAGATACAAGATTGAAGACTTCGTCCCGTGTCCGGATGGGACTTTCCTTGGCGTGGAAGGCAAGCTTGGCAATACGGATACGTAGATCTCCTACCATTGTAACCGACTCTGTGTAACCCTAGCCCTCTCCGGTGTCTATATAAACCAGATGGCTTTAGTCCGTAGGACGAACAACAATCATACCATAGGCTAGCTTCTAGGGTTCAGCCTCCTTGATCTCGTGGTAGATCTACTCTTGTAATACCCACATCATCACTATCAATCAAGCAGGACGTAGGGTTTTACCTCCATCAAGAGAGCCCGAACCTGGGTAAAACATGGTGTCCCTTGTCTCCTGTTACCATCCGCCTAGACGCACAGTTCGGGAGCCCCTACCCGAGATCCACCGGTTTTGACACCGACATTGGTGCTTTCATTGAGAGTTCCTCTGTGTCGTCGCCGATAGGCTCGATGGCTTCTTCGATCATCAACAACGACGCAGTCCAGGGTGAGACCTTCCTCCCCGGACAGATCTTCGTATTCGGCCGCTTTGCACTGCGGGCCAATTCGCTTGGCCATCTGGAGCAGATCGAAAGCTACGCCCCTGGCCGTCAGGTCAGATTTGGAAGTTTGAACTTCACGGCTGACATCGGCGGGGACTTGATTTTCGATGGATTCGAGCCGCAGCCGAGCGCGCCGCACTGTCACGACGGGCATGACTTAGCTCTGCAGCCGGACAGTAACCTGGAGGCCGCACATGAGTCCGCTCCGATCTTCAACTCGGAGCCGGCCGCGCAGATCGAGGACGGGTGGCTAGACACCGCCTCAGGGGCTGCAACCTCAATGGTGATAGAGCCGAACACTGACCTTGTCCCTCATGAAGCTCGTGACTCCGAGGTGCCGGACTCCTTGCCGGACTCCGAACCTCCCGCGGCCCCTCCAATCGAATCCGATTGGGCGCCGGTCATGGAGTTCACCGCCGCAGACATCTTTCAACACTCACCTTTTGGCGACATCTTGAGTTCGCTAAAGTATCTCTCGTTATCAGGAGAGCCCTGGTCGGACTACGGTCAGGATGGTTGGGACGCGGACGACGAAGAAATTCAAAGCCCACCCACCACCCACTTAGTAGCCATTGTCGACGATCTAACCGACATGCTAGACTTCGACTCCGAAGACATCGACGGTATGGACGACGATGCCGGAGACGACCAAGAACCAGCGCCTACTGGGCACTGGAAAGCCACCTCATCATATGACATATACATGGTGGATATCACAAAGGATGGGAATGGCGAAGGAACATCAGAGGATGACCCCTCCAAGAAACAGCCCAAGCGCCGGCGTCAGCGGCGCCGCTCTAAATCCCGCCACAGCAAGAATGGAGATTCCGGCACTGAAGATAATAACACCCCAGACAGTGCCGAAGACAACCCCCTCCAGCAAGATTCAGCACAGGAGGACGGAGACGCCAGCCCTCATGAGAGAGCGGCAGACGAAGAGGTAGAGGATTACATGCCTCCCTCCGGAGACGAGGCAAGCCTCGACGACGACGAATTCGTCGTGCCTAAGGATCCCATCAAACAGGAGCGTTTTAAACGTAGGCTTATGGCCACGACAAATAGCCTCAAGAAAAAGCAGCAGCAGCTTAGAGCTGATCAAGATCTGCTAGCCGACAGATGGACTGAAGTCCTCGCGGCCGAAGAGCATGAGCTCGAACGCCCCTCCAAAAGCTACCCTAAACGCAAGCTACTCCCCTGATTAAAGGAGGAGGCATATGAACCTGCATCACCAGCAGACAATACGGCTGACCGACCACCCCGTGGCCGCGACAGAGAGGCCTCTAGGCCCTCCACCAGAACCGTACCCCGACATCGCTCGAAAAGCATAAGGCCACAGGGGAATGCTCTGGACTTGCGAGATATATTGGAGGATAAGGCAAGACAATCAAGATCGATCTATGGATCGCGTGGGCGCCCCATGATACGCGACGACAACCATCGCGCCGGACACAGTAAGTCCGGCCGGGCCGAACAAAATATACAAAGCACTTTTGAACTCTGTCGTGATATTGCCCAGTACAGAGGCGCCACACACCCACTATGCTTCACAGATGAAGTAATGGATCATCAAATCCCCGAAGGGTTTAAACCCGTGAACATTGAATCTTATGATGGCACAACAGACCCCGCGGTTTGGATCGAGGACTATCTCCTTCATATCCACATGGCCCGCGGTGATGATCTCCACGCCATCAAATATCTTCCACTCAAGCTTAAAGGACCAGCCCGGCATTGGCTTAACAGCTTGCCAGCAGAGTCAATTGGGAGTTGGGAAGACCTGGAAGCCGCATTCCTCGATAACTTCCAAGGCACGTACGTGCGACCACCAGACGCTGACGACCTAAGCCATATAATTCAGCAGCCAGACGAATCGGCCAGACAATTCTGGACACGGTTCTTAACCAAGAAAAATCAAATCGTCGATTGTCCGGATGCGGAGGCCCTAGCGGCCTTCAAACATAACATCCGCGACGAGTGGCTTGCCCAGCACCTGTGACAGGAAAAGCCGAAATCCATGGCAGCCCTCACATCACTCATGACTCACTTCTGCGCGGGTGATGACAGCTGGCTAGCACGCAACAACAACCTCAGTAAAAATTCTGGCAGTCCGGATATCAAGGACCGCAATGGCAGGCCGCGTCGCAATAAGAATAAACACCGCATTAACGGTGACATTAGTGAGGATACGATAGTCAATGCCGGATTCAGAGGCTCTAAACCCGGTCAACGGAAAAAGCCATTCAAAAGAACTACTCCGGGTCCGTCCAATTTGGACCGAATACTCGACCGCTCGTGCCAGATACACGGCACCCCCGAAAATCCAGCTAACCACACCAACAGGGACTGTTGGGTATTCAAGCAGGCAGGCAAGTTAATTGCTGAAAAAGACGACAAGGGGCTGCATAGCAACGACGAGGAAGAGACCCGACCGCCGAACAATAGAGGACAGAAGGGTTTCCCCCCACAAGTGCGGACGGTGAACATGATATACGCAACCCACATACCCAAAAGGGAGCGGAAGCATGCACTCAGGGATGTATACGCGATGGAGCCAGTTGCCCCGAAGTTCAATCCATGGTCCTCCTGCCCAATCACTTTTGACCGAAGGGACCACCCCACCAGCATCCGCCACGGCGGATTCGCCGCATTGGTTTTAGACCCAATCGTTGACGGATTTCACCTCACCAGAGTCCTGATGGACGGCGGCAGCAGCCTGAACCTGCTTTATCAGGATACAGTGCGCAAAATGGGCATAGACCCCTCAAGGATTAAACCTACAAAGACGACCTTTAAATGCGTCATACCAGGTGTAGAGGCCAATTGTACAGTCTCAGTTACATTGGAAGTGGTATTCGGATCCCCGGATAACTTCCAAAGCGAAGAGTTAATCTTCGACATAGTTCCGTTTCGCAGCGGCTATCATGCTCTGCTCGGACGCACCGCGTTTGCAAAGTTCAACGTGCTACCGCACTACGCATACCTTAAGCTCAAGATGCCAGGCCCTCGAGGAGTCATCACGGTCAACGGAAACACTGAACGCTCTCTCCGAACAGAGGAACATACAGCGGCTCTCGCGGCAGAAGTACAGTGCAGCCTCTTAAGGCAATTCTCGAGTTCGGCCGTTAAGCGACCGGACACGGCTAAACGCGCCCAGAGTAACCTACAACAAGACCACCCGACACGTTCTGAGCACGCGTAGCAATGCGGCCCCAACCCCAGCCCCTACAAAATTCCAAGACGGGTCCTTCGCGTACATCATTACGCTCTGAAGATACCATGGGCATAGGGGGAGGGGCACGACCACGATAGGCCCACAATGCGGCTTAACCACACCAGGGTCTCTCAAGTGTGTCGTTCTTTTTTCTTTTTTACCCACAGGACCCCGTTCATCAGAGGCCCTGTCCGGCAGAAGACCTGCCGAACTCACGACGCAACAGCCAGGGAAGGAGAAGGCTACGACGAATATCCAGGTGGTCTCCATTATGAGCAATAAATCTATTTTATACACCATTCTGCAGCCTACCCCTGGAGGGGGACATGTTTAATAGTCCCATCCCTTGCTTATTGCACCATTTGTATCGTTCTGCATTCACAACAGTATTTCTTGAATAAACAATACACCTTTTTGCTTACAATTGCATTCCTTTCTTATACATATGTTCATTTATGACATGTTGCATCTGTACACTTTGGTACGGCTAAATGCACCAGGGGCTTATGTTTCCCGCATCATGGTGCGATAAGTCCGAACACTTTCACAAGTGCGGCACCCCGAACTTATAGCATTATATGCATCGGCTCCGAATCATGTCTTGGGTCAATAGTTGGGTTTGCCCGGCTCCCATGTTTTGGTACCTTATGTTCCGTTGTATCGGCTAAGGTAGCACTGGGAGAACCACTGCGATTGCGCCCCAGTTGAGCTGGGCAAGCGCCTCAGTGGAGAAAGCTAAAACTGACCGTCATGATAAGGCGAGAGCCGGTCGCTGTTCGAGAGGTTTTTTCGAGTCCCTAAAGACTTATGCCGCTTAGAGCGAGGAACCGGCTTTGTCCGGCCCAGGCGTGGATAGCGCCCCAAATTCGGCCTTACGAACACTAGGGGCTTCGTCAAAATTTAAAATTATAGAATTTTATGGCTAAGTGAGAGTGTTCAAGCATTATAAGTCCGGTTGCCTTGTTCGTTGTGTTGAGCGCCTCCCTAGATGGACCCAAAAATGGGAACAAGAGTGCTCAAATTTATCCCGAACACCCCAGCACTCGTGGCATGGGGGCCGAAGCCGACGACTTGCCATCTCTCAGATTTGATAAACGGCCGCACAGAAGGTAATATTTTAAGTTAACAACAGTTGCTTAGCGCATATGAACAAAGTTTTCAGCGCACAGGATAACAAAATGCGAGTCTACTCAAATATTACATCTTTGGAGCACTGACCCGCAATAGTGCGGGCACCCTTCAGAACAGTCTTATAATACATCTCGGGCGTACGATACTCCTCGCCCAGCGGTGGCGCGTCCATCACAAGCTTCTCAGCATCCATCTTGCCCCAGTGCACTTTTGCGCGGGCAAGGGCCCGACGGGCACCTTCAATACAGGCAGAGTGCTTGATGACTTCAACCCATGGACACGCATCCACCAGCCGCCGCACCAGGCCGAAGTAGCTCCCAGGCACGGCCTCCTTAGGCCACAGCCGAACTATGAGGCCCCTCATGGCATGTTCGGCCACCTTGTGGAGCTCGACCAGCTGCTTCAGCTGGTCGCTAAGGGGCACCGGATGTCCGGCCTCAGCATACTGAGACCAGAAGACCTTCTCCGTCGAGCTCCCCTCCTCGGCCCGGTAGAAAGCGGCAGCATCGGACACGCTGCGAGGAAGATCTGCGAACGCTCCTGGAGAGCTCTGAATTCGGGTAAGTGATAGGTAATTCACACTCACATGCTTACTTTGCATGAAAAATGCCTTACCCGCTGCTATTTTCTTCAACACCTCGATTTCTTGGAGGGCCTTGTAGGCTTCGGCCTTAGCGGCTTTGGCACTCTCAAGAGCCGATGCAAGCTCGGACTCTCGAGTCTTCGAGTCACGCTCCAGGCTCTCATGTTTTTCCACGAGATCCTGGAGCTCTTGCTGTATCTCCGCCACCCGCGCCTCCTGCTTCTCTCGCTCGGTGCGCTCCGTGGCCGCATTACGTTCGGCCGCGGACACCGCCTCCTTCAGGGTCGCCACCTCGGTCGTGGCACCTGCAATACTCACGTTATCCTTGTCAATTTTCTTGCAACCAAATCTTTTTATGTAAGGTACAATCTTAATACGGTGTTATTCACCTTCCTTGTCCTCGAGCTGCTTCTTGGCACGGCCGAGCTCGTTCTCGGACCGCTCGAGGCTTTGCTTCAAAGTATTGACCTCCGCAGTCAGTGCGGCAGAGGTCAGCAGCACAACCTGCAACCCCATATTAACATATTTCATGACTCCTGCGTATATCTTTTTAGATCCTCAGTCCGGCTTTTCTTTCCGAATACCGAACCGAGCATCAGGGGCTACTGTCTATGCGGTACTATTCTACATATATCAAAATTCTTACCTCAAAGCCTGTTAGAAGGCTGCTGCAGGCTTCGGTCAGCCCGCTCTTGGCAAGCTGAACCTTCTAAATCACCGCACTCATGAAGGTGCGGTGTTCCTCTTCGATGGAGGCGCCGTTGAGAGCCTCCATCAAGCTATCCAGCGCCTCCGGATGGACGGAGGCCGCTAGCGTCACGGTCTTGCCCTTCTTACGAAGGGGCCGCCCGTCGGACTCCGGAGCCACTTCAGGTTCCGGTGCGGAGTCCGGCGCAAAGTCCGGGAGGTTGCCCTGCGGCACCTCGGGGGCCTCCTCCTCCTGGCGGGTCCCCTCCCGGGATCCCACCTCGGCATCGTCCGCATCACGGGGGGTGGAGGCGGTCGGAAGGGAATCCATATCCGACGCACCCAAGGACCCGCTCGACGAAGCGGGAAAATCATCCTTGGGCGGACTGCAGGGTTGTATGCGGCATTAGAAAGACACTATGTGGCAAAAAGAAAAATCATGAAGTTATTCGGGAGTCCGGATACTTACGATCTCGCCAGGGGCTTGGCCCTTGGAGGCCAATCCTCGTCGTCATCACTGGCGTTGGCAGAGCAGTCCGGGGGAAGAGTCTTTCCCTTCTTGGACTCTTCGGCCTCCCTCGTTGGGGAAGCCTTCCTTTTCTTCCCTCCTTTCGCTGGGGGAGAGGCCTTCTTCTTTTCCTCCTCTCCTTTGTGGGAGGAGTCTTCCTCGGAGTGATCGTCCGATGACACCTGAAAACAGGAACTCTTCCGAGTGCCCGTGGCCTTCTTCTTGGCCTTCTTCTCCGACACCACGTGGGGTGCCGGAGCCAGCAGCCCCGTTAAGCGGGCGTCCGTTGGGTCCTCTGGCAATGGGACCGGACAGATAGTCTGTTCAGCCTTCTCCAGCCAGTCCTGTCAAAGGAGAGGGAGTTTAGATCCCGCATAGAGTCAAACTATGGAAAACAAGTGTCCCGTAAAGGGCAAAATCGCTTACCTCGCTAGCCGCACTCTGCAAGCTGAATCCGCGATCTTCGGTAGCGGATGCGGGGGCCTCGGCACCTTTAAACAGCACCCTCCAGACATCTTCGTACGTAGTGTCGAAGAGCCCGCTCGAAGTCTGGTGCTGCGCCGAATCGAACTCCCACATATTGAAGGCCTGTCGTTGGCACGGGAGAATCCGGCGGATGAGCATGACCTGGACTACGTTGACAAGCTTGAGCTTCCTTTTCACTAGCTTTTTGACGCAGGCTTGGAGTCCGGTCAGCACCTCCGAATCACCCCATGTCTGGCCGCTCTCTTTCCAGGAGGTGAGCCGTATGCTGATGCCAGATCTGAATTCGGGGGCCGCTGCCCATTCAGGGTCACGCGACTCGGTGATGTAGAACCACCTCGATTGCCACCCCTTAATGGTTTCCACGAAAGTGCCCTCTAGCCAAGTAACGTTGGGCATCTTGCCCACCATGGTGCCTCCGCACTCCGCTTGGCTGCCCTTTACCACCTTCGGCTTGATACTGAAGGTCTTGAGCCACAAGCCGAAGTGGGGCTGGATGCAGAGGAAGGCCTCACTCACGACGATAAACGCCGAGATACTGAGGATAAAATTCGGGGCCAGATCATGGAAATCCAGGCCGTAGTAGAACATGAGCCCCCGGACAAAGGGATGGAGTGGGAAGCCGAGTCCACGGAGGAAATGGGGAAGAAATATTACCCTCTCGTGGGGCCTGGGGGTGGGGATGAGCTCTCCCTCGTCGGGGAGCCGGTGCGCGATGTCGCTGGACAGATATCCGGCGCTGCGTAGCTTCTGGATGTGTCCCTCCATAACGGAGGAGGCCATCCACTTGCCTCCCGCTCCGAACATAGTTGGAGAAGGTTGAGGTGAGATGTGCGGACTTGGGCGCTGGAGCTCGAGTACGCGGAGATGGATAAGCCAAGGAGGAAGAAGGTGCAGGTAAAAGGGTTGGATCTTTATCCCCTTATATGGGCGGACGGAGACATGCGTCCCCACCGGCCTGATAAAACTCGCTTATCTCCCAAGCGCCGAAATCAATGGCGCGGTTGGGTTACCCACGTCCGTATTGATGGGAATCCCGGAATAAGGGGAACACGATCTCTGCTTCGATAAGACGTGCCAAGGAAACCGCTTCGCTAAACATGCCGAGGTGGTACAATAAAAACGATTCGAGTAAAGGCTTGGTAGTGGTGTGATGTCACACCACCAAATACGTCAGCAGATTGAACTTGTGTAAATATTACTCTCTCTACGGTGGTATGTGGAATTTATTTTGCAGAGCCGGACACTATCCTGGTGTTCACAATCTTCTATAAATTATTCGGAGAAGGAACCCACCTTGCAACGCCGAAGACAATATGCGCGCCGGACTCGTCGTCATTGAATCTTGGTTCAGGGGCTACTGAGGGAGTCCTGGACTAGGTGGTGTCCGGATAGCCGAACTATCATCATCGGCCGGACTCCAAGACTATGAAGATACAAGATTGAAGACTTTGTCCCGTATCCGGATGGGACTTTCCTTGGCGTGGAAGGCAAGCTTGGCAATATGGATATGTAGATCTCCTACCATTGTAACCGACTCTGTGTAACCCTAGCCCTCTCCGGTGTCTATATAAATCGTATGGCTTTAGTCTGTAGGACGAACAACAATCATACCATAGGCTAGATTCTAGGGTTTAGCCTCCTTGATCTCGTGGTAGATCTACTCTTGTAATACCCACATCATCAATATCAATCAAGCAGGACGTAGGGTTTTACCTCCATCAAGAGGGCCTGAATCTGGGTAAAACATCGTGTCCCTTGTCTCCTGTTACCATCCGCCTAGACGCACAGTTCGGGACCCCCTACCTGAGATCCGCCGATTTTGACACCGACAGAGCCCTTGCTACTTATGAAGACAATTCCTATCCTTTACAATTTCACATACTTTATCCCCGTTGAAAATTTCAACCAGTTTGTCATCAATCACCAAAAAGGGGGAGATTGTAAGTGCATCTAGTGCCACCCCTAGTTGGTTTTGGAGTATTGACGACAAAGTTGGTTGAGGGACAAAGTTGGAGAATTGCAGGATAGCGCAGGTAGTGTCCCTCATTGATTCGGTTTACCTACCAGAGATGACCCCTAAAAATGTATGAAGACATTGAAGACAATGGTGGTATGAGAAGATATTCGTCTTGAAGACTATGACATGAGAAGACATTGCGTGAAGACTATGGAGCGCGAAGACTGTGTGGTTTCGTTGTTTCCTTTTCTTCTTTGTTGAGTCATAGGAACCACCATACTGTTAAGTGGGGTCCAAGTGAACTAAGTCAGAGTGACTAAAGTGATGCTCAACCCAAATCCTATGTCTTCGAGCGAAGACAATGAGAGCAAATCTTATCCAGAGCTGGATGAGTCAGATTTGCTTGTAGCCCAAGTAAAGTTGCCGCGTGTGTTTGAAATTTGACCGTTGGAACACGTGTCAGTTCCTTAGTGACCCAGGGTCATTTCGGACAAATCAGGTCGGGTTGCCTTGTGGCTATAAATAGCCCACCACCTACACCATAAATTGGTGGCTGCTCAGAGTTAGTACACGTCTTTTGTCGTTTTGAGAGCAACCCACCTCGAAGCATTTGAGAGAGAGAAATCCTTGCGAGGACAAAGCCCAAACACCCAGAGCCAAAGAGTGTTAGGCATCACTGAAGTCTTTCTGTCTATGTGACTTGAAGACTTATTACACTTGAGGACTGTGTATCCTCCAGCCGGTTAGGCGTCGCTTCTGAGCATCCAAGAGTCATTGTGGATTCCGGTGAATGAAGTCTGTGAAGGTTTGGAAGTCTACCTTGAAGACTTACCAGAGTGATTGGGCGAGGACTGGGTGTCCTTAGCTCAAGGGGAATAAGGTGAAGACACGGTCTTCTGAGTTAAATCTCAGCCTCCCTAACCAGACGTACAGTTGTCACAGCAACTGGAACTGGTCTAACAAATCATGTGTCTTCAACAAGCGACTGGTTCTATCCCTTTCCATCCTTTACTTAAGTTTGTCTTCGTGAAGTCACTGCCTATCTGTGTATCTGTTTGACTTCATTGCTTGACTACTACTGTTGATTGGCTTCACCCTATCTTCCATCCTGATCCTTACTACTTAGCTGCTATTAGTCCTGTACTTTCACATCATTGCATATTTGACTATGGCTTGCTTATGGTAGTTTATCTTCCGCTGGATATCAACCAGGTCATTTCTGTTGTTTGTCTTTGAAACTTCTAAGTTTTGAAGGCTTTCATAAAAATCGCCTATTCACCCCCCCTCTAGTCGATACTAGCACTTTCAGATACCCATGTTGGCTCCCACATGCTCCTCGATGATCTCATTGGATGAACCACGATGTCGAGGATTCAATCAACCCCGCATACAATTCCCTTTGTCAGACGGTATGTTACTTGCCCGAGATTCGATCGTCGGTATCCCAATACCTCGTTCAATCTCGTTGCCGGCAAGTCACTTTACTCGTACCGTAATGCATGATCCCGTGACCAGACACTTGGTCACTTTGAGCTCATTATGATGATGCACTACCGAGTAGGCCCAGTGATACCTCTCCGTAATACAGAGTGACAAATCCCAGTCTCGATCCGTGTCAACCCAACAGACACTTTCGGAGATACCTATAGTCACCCAGTTACGTTGTGATGTTTGGTACACCCAAAGCACTCCTACGGTATCCGGGAGTTACACGATCTCATGGTCTAAGGAAAAGATACTTGACATTGGAAAAGCTCTAGCAAAACGAACTACACGATCTTGTGCTATGCTTAGGATTGGGTCTTGTCCATCACATCATTCTCCTAATGATGTGATCCCGTTGTCAACGACATCTAATGTCCATAGTCAGGAAACCATGACTATCCGTTGACCAACGAGCTAGTCAACTAGAGGCTTTCTAGGGACGTACTGTGGTCTATGTATTCACACGTGTATTACGATTTCCAGATAATACAATTATAGCATGAATAAAAGACAATTATTATGAACAAGGAAATATAATAATAATCCTTTTATTATTGCCTCTAGGGCATATTTCCAACACCATGCACTTGAAACTAATCCAGGGTTCTTTCACCCAATGACATAATAACTCATCATCATCATCATCATATTATTAACAACTTATCATCATAATACATCATTGTCATATAACACTTCCTCATGATCATAATTTTTATCAATGAGACATCATATAGCAAGTTGGTCAGCAGTCATAATCACAACTCCTCATCATAAACACATTGTACCACATAATAACACATTGTACCTAGGACCTACTTCTCCCTCATAGGACCTACTACGTTCTCTTAGGTAAAATAGCATAAAACAAGATAGGCCCTGACTCTCCATTATGGAGAATGGAGATTATCCTGTCTCCAATTCTTGCCCTTTGCCTAATGTTGCTTCCAAGTAGCTTCCTATGAGTGACCATACATTTTTTTTCCAATCTTTGATTGTCATGTCTTCATTGGTTTTAGAATTCCTATATGAACAGGAGTGATTCGTAGGATGACCTGGCCATATATTCAAAACATCAAGGCGGCCTTTCTGAAACATCAGATGAGGCACACACTCCTGCAGGATTATCTGTTGAAAAACAAAGTAATAACTTCGTAGTTAGCAATGTAGTTCAGTTTTAGAAGAATTTATGCAAAAGATGCACATATGTCGTAATACTAAAAAATCTTACCATGACATCTACATGGATGTTAGCATAGTTCAACACGTGCATAAGGATGGCAATGGGTCGGGTTTGAACCGGGTTGAACAATATCTAATCCATATCCATATACATGAAGATAGTCTTTGCCCAACCATGAAAATATCCATGGGTGAAAAATTGTGTCCATGTCCAAACCCGTCGGATATCCATACCCACTGGATATCCATTGGGTCCTCTCGAGACATATAAATAAGACATAATACAATGTTAACATAAGCTCTTCCACTCATCACCTCATGTCATGCTAGGCTTCACTTACGGTAAACATCAACTTATGGTAAATCAACGCCCACTAACAACCAAGTATCATTTAGGATTTTTTTCTAATAGCTGAGAATGACGAGTCATTTAACAAGGAGATAAAAATAAGAGAAGGGGTTTTGGAGTATGTTATGGATGGGATTGAATGTCAACAATTAAAAGTTATGACAAGGATTGTGCAATTTCTTTTGCATGTTTTAGATAACAAAGTGTAAAATTGAAGCGGGACATATGACTGTGGGGTAGGGATGGTAGACTTCTGCCCAATAAGTCATAATACCGGGTCGGTTTTGGATATATCCACGGGTGCAAGATTATATCCATGTCCAACCCACGAGCAATCGGCTCGGGTTTGGGTGCCGCCCATGGACACAAAAGCATATCCAAACCTTATCCATTCGGGTCGGATATCCATGGGTATCCATGTCCATGGATAAAATTGCCATACTTACACGTGCACTAGTGGCATGTATTGACCATAATGTGGAGGAGTTTGATAATACATATTATAATTCTCAAGATCAGTAATAAATGCGATCAGATGATTTTTCTCCTGATAAGTTAATTTTGAGCCATCGGTGTAGTAGGTTCTGTCTACCATCTTCCACACATTCTTTGAAGAAGGAAAATAAGCTATCAATGGAAATAAGCTGTCAACTATTTTGAAATAAACAATATAATTACTTAATAACTATGTTTGAGAAACTCACATAGCGGTAGAATTGGAAGCGTATCAACAAGGACCCAAATGTCCAAATTGTCTTCCTTGATGTCAGGATCACCAAGATCCATGGTGACAAGCATACCTTCTTGAAAATCATACATCTTGCAAAGTGCTTCCCAATTCGGGCAACCAAAATGGGATACGCTCTCAGAATTGTATAGATTTACCTCAAAATCCATACCATGATGGGTCCTTAGGTGATTTTTTTTGTTTCCATACTCTCATGATCTTCAAAATCCATCCTCTCCAAGACATAGAGTCTTGCATGAAATGGCATAAGCTAGTCAAATTGTAAAAGACAGAAAATACACATTGAAGTAGTAGAAGTCGAGCTTAATTACTAAAGAAAACACTTTGTGTTGTAGCATACCGTTTCAACATCGAAGGCCTCCTGAAGCTTAATGCTGAAGCGCCGTCCTTCTACCAAGTGAGGCCTGTTGCAGAAACCCCAGTTGTCGCCGCACCAGGAGCACTCCCCGAGACATTCATCCGACGACATTTCCTATGTTCATGATTCAAAGATTAAACTTCTAAAATTCAATATATGTACTACAAAAACTAAATTAGATCATTATCATTCAACATGGTTGACTATCGGTCTATTGAGTCTTTATTTTGAAAACTCTCGGCTCACATGGTGTATATATTCGACCGTTGGTGGTGGTCGCTCCTCCCTTCGTCCTCGAGTGCATTAAACCAAAATGTCTAGCACACGGGAACGAAGGAGAAGCGACCCCTACGACAACAGTCGGCATTCTTCTTCTCTCATATATGGTGGACACACTCCCTCACTGATTTTTTGACCGTCGGTGATGGTCGTTACTCCTCCTTCCCCTAGTGCCTAACAAAGGTCTAGCACAAGGAGAATAAGGAGAAACAACCCCCACGACAACCGTTGGGTTTCTTCCTCTCTCGTATATGATGCAGACTTTCTCCCTCACTCATTTTTTGATTGTCATGTAAGGAGCCTCGATAGACTTAAAGTCAACCCAAAATGTTGTTTAATTATCTTTCTAGAAAATCAAAGCCACTCGATATTTCCTACATATTCTAGCACAAGTCATGCCAAAATTCACGGAAAAATCTGGCATGACCTTTTCTAAAAAAGGACATATCAAGCATCTGAAATTTGTCGGAAAGGAAATTAATCAACACTCCGGCAAAACATAGGCCACTCGGAGGTGTTACCTGCAAACATGGCCACTTGGGCAAGCACATATCCTATTTGCATTCAAACTTGATGGTCATTGCATTCAAACTTGATCGTCATTGCATTTCAATGGTTGAAAATATGAACAAAAACATTTCAAAATATCTTATAAGACTCATATTGAAATGGAGATGTGGCTAGTGTCACCTCAAGGTTGGAGGGGGCCTGTGACGGGGACGACGGCGGCGACAACATGGAGATTTGGCTGCAAAAACAAAATAGTATTCAAAATAGTGCTATCCAATTTGAGCATTCAAAATAGGAGTAGTTCTCTAATTTGAGCATTCAATAAGCAAAAAAAAATCATAAAATAAATTAGTATTCAAATTAGCATGCATTCAATAAGCAAAACTAAATCATCTCTTGTGTCTGTACATAGTCGAATATTATCACTAATACATCTCAAATAGTCTCATACATATAACCTCACTAATACAGCTAAAAACCCTAGAGAACGACGGGTATCGGCCAGGGCGATGGACACCCAAAGAGAAGGAACCACCACAAAATCATAGCTCCAGTGAGATCCCTGAAGAACCTGCCAGGTATTGGAGAACCTGCCCTCCAACACAACCATGTAGCGACGGACGTGCTCGTCCTCCTCGCTGACACGGTGATGTACCACCTCCATGGGGTCCTCAAGCCTCCGCACCATCACTGGCCCATGCGACCGCCGCCAAAGAAGGTTCGGGTCAACGATGAGCTGGCTCCTCACTAAGCTGCACCTCCCGGAAGGTAGCACATCCCAGTACTAGCCCGGCGGAGCCCAGTCCCGGACATGTCGCCTCTGATCAAGCAGGCCTCCTCTGCCGAGTCGATGACGAGGATGTGAGATAGGCATTGTCGACATAGATGCGGGAATAATTGCTTTAACTAAAAAAGTAAACTAGTTCTATTAATTTTCGTGCTAAAAATAAAATAGTTGTATTAGTTCAACTAAGCACTTATTATAAATAAAAATAAACTAGTTCTTACTAAAAAAACTATTTCAACTAGTTCTATTAATTTTCTTACTAAAAAACTAGTTCTGTTAATTCAACTAGTTCTTACTAAAAATAAACTAGTTCAACTAGTTCTATTAATTTTCTTACTAAAAATAAACTAGTTCTATTAATACCACTAGTTCTTACTAAAAATAAACTAGTTCAACTAGTTCTATTAATTTTCTTACTAATTCTATTAAACACTTACTAAAAAACAGTAGAAAAAACTATATTGAATTTTTTCACTAAACAAAACACAACTGCCCTAGTTAAACCCTACTGCCCTAACCCTACTGCCCTAGTTCTTAAGCATCTACAAGTACTAACTAATTATATGAACCCTACCTAGGTACTTAAGCATCTACAACTACTTAAGCACCCATTGATGAAACCTAGGAATTTGTCCTAAAAACTAATTAAGCATCTACAACTACTGCCCTAATTAACATCTAGTTTACAATTAAGCATCTACAACAACTGCCCTAATTAGCATCTAATTTGATGAACCCTCACTAATTAGATGAACTCTAAAATTTAACCCTAGGAACCCTAGCTAGGAAGAGGTAGGGGAGGAGGAGGACGAGGGTGTGCTCACCTCGGGCGCCGGCGGAGTTAAGGAGCGGCCGAGGGAGGGGCATGCGGCGTCGAGGTCGGGGACGGGGTCGGGGTCGGGGCTTAGGCGCGCGGCGGAGGGCGGCGATGTAGGGGGGCGTCGAGGTCGGGGTCGGGGGCAGCGTCAAGGTCAGGGTCGGGGGCGGCGTCAAGGGCGTGCGGAGGGCAACGAGAGAGCGCGCGGCGGCCGGGCGGCGACAGCAGACACGCGAGTTGGATTTGGGGGAAGTGGCCATGGGGAAGAAGAACCGCGTGTTGTTAAGTCAAAAGTAGTAGTAGCGCGTTCCAGGAAAAGCGCTACTGCTACATTAGCTATAGCTAAATTATCAATAGCGCTGGATGGCAACAAGCGCTACTACTAAGTTAGCTATAGCGCGTGTCCAGAAAGCCCGCTGCTGCTACGCCTTTCTCCTTTATTTTTCTTTTTGATTTATTTTCATTCACATTTTCTTTTTTTCTTTCCTTTTTTCTATTTATTTCATTTTTATTTACTTTTCTATATGTTTTTCATTTTATTTTCCTTTCCTTAGCAGTAGCACTTTCTGCGTAAAACACGCTGCTACAACAATCTTAGCAGCAACACGCTTTTCTTAAGCACGCTACTACTATTGGTAGCCTGGCGAGAACAGTAGGTGAGACGCGCTACTGCTACAAACTTAGCTGCAGCGCGTTTAGTTCACACGCGCTAGTGGTAAATTATAGTAGCGCTTCTTTTTAGCCCGCGCTACTGGTAAGTTTCTATGTATATGATTTTCCCTAGTAGTGAGAGGTCGCAAAGTCAGTTCGCATTTCAAATAAAGCAACAATCAATTTGATGGCCAAAGAAGCAGGTGGAAGTGAAAACCTTGGCTTTACACCTCAAGATATGAAAAATTGTTTGTACTCAAAGAAAACAATAAAAGCGAAGGGAAGTGACAAGGGGGAGTATTAGAATACATGCAGAAAAAGATCTCGGAATATGTAAACGTTTTCTATTCAATTCAAGTGGATGATGATGAGTTGATAAGTAATATTTTTTGGGCCGACTCCAAAATGGTTTCAGACTATGTAATATTCGGTGATGTTATATGCTTTGTCGCTTTGATACCACGTACAGAAAACTAGATGATGGTCGTCCATTTGGTTTGATTGTCAGGTTGAATAATCATCAGATTACTATTGTCTTTGGTGTTACACTTCTCTATGATGAAACCGCTGCTAGTTTTGGTTGGCTTTTCAGAACTTACCTAAAAGTTATGTCAGGAAAACATCCACGTACAATTATCTTCGATGAAGATGCGGCAATGGCAAAGGCAATAGTTGAAGTCTTCCCTCACTCTCACCTAGACTTTGTGTGTGGCATATAAATCAAAATGCTTGCAACCACCTCACCAGAGTTGTTGACGAATATAAGAAATTCAATTTTGATTTTCAGCACTGTATATGTGATATAGAAGGGAAGGATGAATTTTTAGGTGCATGGGATAAAATGATTGACAAGTATGGACTGCATGACAATGAACGGCTGCAAAGGTTGTTTGAGAAAAAGGAACACTGGGCACTAGTGTATGGTAAAAATATGTTCTCTGACCACATGAGCGTTACCCAAAGAAGTGAAAGCATGAACAATGAACTAAAGAGATACATTAGTATTAAATATGACATGCTTACTTTCTTTGAGCATTTTGAGCGGCTAGTTTTGGATAAAGGATGTGAAGAGGTGAAGTATGACTTTAAAGCAACACAGACTACTCCTAGGTTGAAGGCTAAATCTAGCTATACGTTAAACAAGCTGCAGCTACATATACTCCAGCAATATTCAAGATGGTTGAAGATCAAGTGCTTCGGACTATGAACTACGACACGTTGCTTTGTTATGAAAGTGATACAGAGCTGAAGATTTATGTAGTGAAATTTCATCGCACACAACGCGAACATCTCATTAGATTCATTCCAATAGAAAAAAGGGTTAGCTGCAGTTGCAAAAGGTTTGAGTTTGCCAGAATTCTTTGCTCTGTACTTAATATTAATAATATCAAGCATATCCCTAGGGAGAATATATCTTGAAAAGATGGACAATTGATGCCAAAGTTCTAGATATAACAAGCAAATGCAACCCGCATGATAACCTAAAAGCAAGAATGTCTAATGGCTACAAGGAACTGTGCAGAATATTTGTGAAAATAGCTGCTCGTGCCGCTGAGTCAGAAGAATCATACTATAAGGATGCTAAATGTGCAGAGCAATTAGCACAATATGTTGTGAAATGCTTGAAGATTATAGCTGATCCAGATTTGGTTGGCACTGATGAAGATTTGGTTAGCGCTGATCAAGATTTGGTTAGTGCTGATCCATATTTGGGTAACTCCTGTACTAAAGAGGGTACAAACTATACTAACAATATTTGCCTAGACTATTGTTGAACAAAGACTGATATTTAGCATTATAGTGGCAGGAGTAAACATCCCCTCTAGTAAATTTCAAAGACGGTGAGGGGCTTGCAAAACCAAAAGGGGTGAAGGTCAAGGAGAAGAGTGTGAAAGGATCAAAAAGACCCATTGGTGGATTTTGAGAAAGCAACTTCAAAGAAGAAAAAGAACACAAATGATACTGTGCAACTAGAGCCTCATGGCCCCTCAACGGTGTAATATTTTGTCACTTTATTCCTATAGAACATTTAATGTGCTGAACTTTCTCTATCATTTTCGATAGGGACCTTTGAAGAAAGCAATTTTAAAGAAGAAAATGAACACACATGATATTATACAATTACAACCTCATGACCCGTCAATGGTAATAATACTCTGTCACTTGTTTCTTATAAAACCACATATGTACTGACCTTTCTCTATCATTTTCTACAGGGTCCTATGGAATTTTTCACGAATCAAATGGTTGCATATCAATTACACATTTACACTACATATGCTAAGTGCTTCAATGCATCCATAATGACATCCCTATGCAACCACAGACCCAATAACTGTTGGCTGGATTCCAACCATACAATATAGCAATGGTACAAGCAGTTGACACTTTCAAGTTTTCCTATTTTTTAAACCTCAGTGCAACTGAACTTTGCTTTCTCCACAAGATCATCCGACAAATAATATGTACGCCTTGCTGCAAGGGGACATTGGGGCCTCTAACTCTGGTTCGATGACAGGAGAAAATCAAGACTTCCTCCATCAACCGAACCCAATATCTATCCTAAAAGCTTCAATGTTGCAACCAAGTGATCATACCATCCCAATACCACCGCAGATTCAAGAACCACGCAATACTCCAGTGCTACAAGCAGTCTACACTTTCATTTCAAGTATAGTTTCAGAACTTTAATGAAACTAAACTTTTCTAATTTTCTACACAGGGTGATCCAACAAATCACATGTATATATATTTACAATGTCAACATTCTACGCTGAATCCCTCACTTCAAGAGAGCATTGGGACCTCTAACTCTAGTTTGATGATAGGAGAAAATCAATTCTTTCCCAATCTACTGAAGCCAACCTAATCTATTTTGTTCTTGTGAGTTTTATGTCATGTGTGTTAGACTTCCAAGTTGTAAGTGATTTTTATTTGAACTTGTATGTACCGTTGACTGAATGCTACTCCATCTCCCCAATTAAATGTTCATAGAATTATCTATGCACAATGTCTGCAAGCATCATTCTCGTATGACCTCTCAGCTATCCTTCAATTTAAGTATGAGGATAGGAATCCCAACAATCAATTTTAATTCTATGACAAAAGTGCAGACATAACCATCCAAATGTCAAACCTAGAGAGTGAGCAGACAACAGATCAATTGGTCCGACACTCCAAGTTTAATACTCATAAGTGTATTGATCTTAGTACAATTTTATACTAAAGTTAGTATAAAGTTGAGACACTTATTTTGGGACGGAGGAAGTACGTACTTCGCACTGTGAGCACAAGATTAACAATAGCATGAAAATAATTTTAGTTAAACAGAATGGTTTGCTCTCAGCTTTCTCCCAATTTAATTTGCATCGGACAGGAGCAACACAAGAAGAAAACGAAATTTACCTATGTCCTGTGTAGGTGATGCTGAGTCGACGATCTGTAGGCCGGCGGCTTTCTTGAGGATGGAAGTGATGACCGAGCTAGAGCTGAAGATTGCAGTCCATCCTCCCCCTCCAAGCATCTCCGTCCCCCTTCTTCCTCTACAAGGGCGTATCAAATCCATGGCGCTCACACTGCGGTCCTCGAAGTCCTTCATCTTGCTCCCTTGACCCCTCCTCCACAAGCCCGAGGCGCCGCCCTATTGTGTGGCTGTCCCGTAGGCGCTTGCCAGCCTCCGCGCCTCTGGTCCGACCGACCCGATTTCACTAGTAGAAAAAGGGCCTAATGTGAAGCTCATTAGTCCCGGTTTGTATTTGAATCGGCACTAGTGTGACCATTAATGTCGGCTCCAACGATTAGACGGGCGACTCGCATTAGTACCGGTTCATGGCGAACCTTTAGTACCGGTTCGTGCCACGAACCGGTACTAAAGAGGTGGTGGCAGGCTTTTGTCAGGCTGGGGCTCCACCAGCACCTCTGGTACAGGTTCATGCCTCGAACCGGGACTAGAAATGCACCTTTAGTCCCGATTCGTCTAACAAAATGGTACTAAAGGTCTTCCTATATAAACCTCTTCGTCTAGCCCGAGCGCTCTGTTCTTCCCCTTTCCTCTCCGTTGTTTTCTTCCTCTTCCTCTCGAGCTCACACTCCATTTTTACCAAAATTTGTGAAGATTTGAAGGCACCTCCTCCATCCAAGTGATCACAAAGGTTAGCAACTTTGTCTTTTCATCTCTCATTGCTAGATTAGCTCTTGCAATGCTCTTAGTATATGATTTATATGCAATTTGAGGTCAAACTAACTCTTAGTTTGCATATGTAGGTGTGGTTTACTTAGTGCCTTCCCGTCTCCGTCCTAACCACCATCGATCGCCCGCACTGTCCCATCGCCGGCTCCACCTTGTGGTGAGCCTCTTGTTCTTATCTATTTAATATAAAAAAATCTTGTTTGTGTGATTTAGATATATAGTTACTTGTATAATTATCTTACCCGTACGTTGTTTGTTATACATAGTGCCATGGTTTTGATATCCGTCCCTTCGGCCCTCGTCCGGGTTATGATTCAGATGTGGTATATTCTCTTTTATAACTATTTGTTGCATTTCATGTTTATGACAAATTATGCCCATCAAGTTGACCTAGATATTTTTATCTAGGAGGTATGTGAACTAGAAATTCCAACCGACCCCATTGTCGAGAGGTTAAATTTAGTTGAAAAGAAAACGAGTATTTGAAAGAAAAATTGAAAAGAATTGAGAGGGAGAAGATGGAATTGGAGTTGCATGTTGCCGATGTCGTTGATGATCACAAGATCAAGATGGAGAAAATGTGCTTGAAGATTAGAAAGATTATAAAATATGCCATCGATAGTGAGGCTTGGTATCATTATGATGTTGGATCAATTGTTACCTTCGTTGCGATCTTGATCGTATTTGTTGTTGCATTTAAATGCTTTAGCTAGAGACTTATTTGTATGTTGTTTTATGAGAATAAGTGTTGTATGAACTTTATGTATGAACTTGTATTAATTTGTTCTTTTTTGTGCTGTGTAATGAAGATGAGACGACAATGGATGTAGGATGACCGATGCTCTCCCCAGTTCATTAATGGCGTGCATACTTTTCTGCTTGCAGCTGAGGCAAACAAGCAGGCGGATGGTTTTATGCCTTGTCCATGTGCTGGCTATACAAATGATCAGAATTATAGTTTGAGTCCGGTTTCATGCCCCACTATAATGTTTGGACCAAGAACGGAGAAAGAGGTGATGGAAGACAATGAATAAGAAGAGGACGACGACAACTATCCTGACCATGGGTTCCCTAAATACAATGGTACAACAATGGGGGAAGAAGCTGAACCGGCAATGCAGGAAGAAGCTAAAGAAGAGGTATCAATTGAGCTGGCAATGCGGGAAGAAGTTGAAGATGACCTGTACTTGCTGTCCTAGTTACCATCTTCGAATATAATGAATTTCAAAGGGTACGAGATAAATGAGAATAAATTTTACATGACCGCCCAAGATAAAAGGAGCACCAACCAAAACAGCGGTGTCCGCTTTGATGCAGCAACTAGTAGGGGAAAGATTACATATTATGGTTACATAGAGGAGATATGAGAACTTGACTATGGAAGTGATTTGAAGGTCCCTTTCTTTCGGTGCAAATGGGTCAATGTGACAGGAGGCGGCGTAAAGGACCCGCAGTACAGAATGACAATAGTGGATCTCAACAATCTTGCGTGCACAGACGAACCATTCGTCCTAGCGAATGATGTGGCACATGTTTTCTATGTGAAGGACGTGTCTACCAAGCCGAGAAAAAAAAGATAAGGAAGTGAATACATCATACAATGAGCCAAAGGGCCACATATTCTTTCAGGGAAAAGAAACATCGTGGGAGTGGATGACAAGACAAACATGTCAGAAGATTATGAAAAGTTTCACGAAATTGCTCCTTCACAGTGAATATTGACCCGAGCATCCAGTTAAATGATGAAGATTGTCCATGGTTACGGCGCAAAGGGACACACGCGAAGAAAAAGTTTCACACCCAAATACAACAAGGATTCTTTGTAATAGTTAGGGTGCTTATGTGTTTTGCATTTGAAACGTGTACTTTTGTGCTTCGGACAAACGTGTACCTTTCTGACTTCATTTGCTAATTTTCAGCTCATTTACTGTTTTTTAGCTAAATGACCCTGAAATTGAAAAACACTACAAATGAACTCTGAAAAGGTTGAAAGTTGGCATCGTACCAGCATTTTATCCACATAGCATGTGCAAAAAAGCTGAGAGGATTACGGCAAAAACTAGATGCACTTCGTGTACAAATGGACAATCTCTTTCGAAGTATCACGGTTTCGGACGAAAACTCATCTATTAAAAGGCAATTCATTTTTTAACTTATTACAACTCCAGACTTTTTATGCGTTCAGTATGCATCATTCAAAGCCACGTCATCCACTTTCAACCCTTTTTGACATCATTTGCTATTTTTCATGCATTTACTGATTTTTTGAGCTAAATGACCCTGAAACTGAAAAGCACTACAAATGAACTCTGAAAAGGTTGAAATTTGCATGGTATCATCATTTTACCCACGTAGCATGTGCAAAAAAGTAGAGAGGGTTACGGCAAAAACTGGATCCACTTCGTGTACAAAATGGACAATCTCTTTCGAAGTATGAGGGTTTCAGACGAAAACTCATCTGTTACAAAGGCATTTCATTTTTTTAAATAACATTGAATGTAATGATAAAACACACTAATATTAAACATAAGAAAAAAGAATCACTCAAAAATCTATTTAAAGTAAAGTTATTCCCAAACTAGTGATTCACACAAATTTCAAATTAGTCAAATTTAAACTATTCAAATTTGAAAACTACTGGCACTAACAGAAAGTTTGTAATTTCTTGTACCTAAAGCGAAAATATTCAAAAAGAAATTGTAAATACAGCAAAAAACAACTCAGAAATAAATAAAAAAATAAATAAAGCAGGAAAGAAAAAAAAACTAAAGAAAAAAAGCCCACCTACTGGGCCACAGCGGCCTGCATACGACTAGAAACCCAACCTGTAGTTGGGCCAGGATGTAGGCCCGCTAGCCCAGTAGGCCCAACAGGGCAACACAGATTCATTAGGCCACAAGGGCCTGCTTAGAGAGGAGCTCGAGAGAGCTACCACACTGAGGCTTATAAACCAGTGCGGACGCCCCTCGGCTAGCGAGGTGGGACTAAACTTGCGCACCACACCTGGACCAACACACTCCCTTTACTACCGGGCCATGGCTCCAACCGGAACTAAAGGTGGGGTCTTTAGACCGATTGCAGCCACGACCCGGTACTAAAGGGGGTCGCTTCCCGCCACTTGGACTGGCCAAATTTGACCTTTAGTACTGGTTTGTGGCTCCAACCCGTACTAAAGGTCCCTCCTATATATATATAGCCCTTACGAAAATTTCAGTTTCTTCTCCTCTGCTTCTTCGATCCCCCGTCGCCACCCCCCGTTGACGCCGCCCCCGTCACGCGCCGTCGCCGCCCCTGTCCCCATCGCTTCCCCGTCCCGTCCCCGTCGTACCGTCCCATCGACTCGCGCGCCGCCCCCGTCGCTGGCCCGTCCCCGTTGCCGCCCCGGCCCGTCGCCTTCCAGTCGTTGTGAGACCCCCACCATGGCCGGCCGCCCTCCCAAGCCTCACACACACACACACACACACTCTTAGATGTTATATTTTTAGTTTTTAGTTTTTTTCTATTTTTTCTGTTTTTAGTTTGTTAGTTTTTTATACAAAGGTTTTAGATGAATTAATTAATTAATTAGATTAATGTCAAATGTCAAAGGTTTTAGATGAATTAATTAATTAGATTAATGTCAAATGTTAGATGAATTAGATATATGAATTAATGTTAGATGAATTAGTTTTTTATAATTTTGTCAAAATGTTAGATTAATTAGCTAGCTAGATATTTTAATGCAACGATATTTGATCGGCGACATATGTCAAAGTTTGCATATGGAATTTAAAAAATGTTATATTTGCATATAGAATTTTGACATATGCAACAATATCATTTTTAAAATTTGTATATAAGAAATCACAATCCAATCATTTAAAATATGTTACATTTGCATATAGTATTTGTTCTCGACGTCAACGATGCCCGGCCCGCATCCTCGCCATCGACCCGTTCGCAACGACGTCCTGATTCAGAGGAGCCATGTCCGGCTGGCACTGGGAGGTGCTACCTTCAGGGGCACGCCGCTTGGTGAGGAACCCGATCCCGGGTCCCGTCGTCGACCCGGAGCTCCTTTGGTGGCGTTCGCGTGGCCACTTTCGGTGCGGAGGGATCCCGCCCCGCCGGAGGTGGTATGTCACCGTGCCAGGGAGGAGGACGAGCACGTCCGTCGCTACATGGATGTTATGGACATCAGGTTCTCCAATACCTGGCAGGTTCTTCGGGGATCTCACCCGAGCTATGATCCTATGATGGTTCCTTCTCTTTGGGTGTCCACCGCCCGCGCCTCAAGAACCGCGAGTGAACTAGATAATTCGATAGTACTCGATCTATATTAGCTAGCTAGTTATGTATTCGATAATATTCGAGATGATGTATTCGAGATTATATATATTATTCAATTATATTCGATGATGCATATTATCTACTATGATTCAGTTTTATCTTTCGAGATGCATATATATTATCTACTATTATTCGAGATGCATATCATTTATATACTATTATTTGAGATGTGTACTAAATTGTTTTATATTTCTTCTGGATTAGTTAAATAAAAGCTATGGCGGACAATACCGATAGAGAAGGAGAAGAGGCCATGTTCGAGATCATACGGTCCCCTCGCCGGCCAGATGATCAGAATGAAGAAGATGATGGCTCCCATTATCTGAACAATACCAGGCAGGGTGATATGATATTCGATCAAGATGACCGAATTGATGAAGTCCAGAACTATGATGATGATCTTGAAATAGCAAATACCGGCGATGTATATTTATAGAAGCAAGCATCTGGTGATCATCACGTGTTTTAAATGATTTATATATATATATATATATATATTAACAAATTGATCTTTCTTCTTTCAGCCCTCCGGATCGAGAAAATCGTCTGCAGGCAGCAGGACAGTGCGAGGCCCGGCCAAAAAGTTGAACGAGGGCGTAAAGTACAACATCGCTGCCATCAAACCTAATGGTGAACCAAGCGAGCCTAAGCAGAATGCGGGTGTCGGTGTCAAAACCGGCGGATCTCGGGTAGGGGGTCCCAAGCAGTGCGAAGTTCATTCGTCAGTGCGGAGTTCTTGTGAAGGACCAAATCCCGATCTCCATTCAAGAATGGAAAAAGCCAGCAAAGCAACGTCCAGATCTTACTTTTGTTGACGAAAGAGCAAAAAAAATGCTTTGGGAATCTCTTAGGTCACATTTCACCCTACCAGATCATTTCACAGATGCAGATGTGCAGAAAGTCAAGGACACTGCTCTTAGGAAGATGGAGGTTGCATTCAACAACCACAAGAAAACTATATGGGCCAAGTACGTCAGAGGAAAGAAAACTCCAGAATTCACGGGAACACTTGAGAAGCAAAGAGATCACTGGCCAACTTTTGTGAAATTCAAGGAATCGAAATTAGCTAAGGAACGGTCGAGAATAAACACGATCAATGCCGCGAAAAAGGAGCATTACCATAAGCTTGGCCCAGGTGGCTACGTTGTGGCCCGGCCTAAGTGGGATAAGGCTGAGCAAGAGATGGTGGATGCAGGGGTCAGTCCAGTTACATTGAGCTGCCTCCCCATAGGTGCAGGACTTGGTTCTATGTGCATGGGGGGGGGGCGTTGGACCCAAAGACGTGACAGGTTTTGCAGAATGCAAGTCTTAAAGGAGCCGACCTCAAAATACTTGTTGCAATAGAAGAGGCTCGAACAGGGGCATTCACACCAAACAGAGAGAACAACGAGCGTAAGCGCGCCCTGGGAAATCCTGAACACCCGGGAAGAACACGAGGCAAAGGTGTTGTTCAGTGGCATGAGGGGTTTGAGGATTGGAACACCGACTACAGAAGCCGTGCGAGAAAGAAGATGGAGGAGGAGAAGAAGAGGAAGTTGGAGGAGGAGCAGAGGAAGCGGGAAGCAGAATGCCTTAAAGGCCTAGAATCAGCGCACGCGGAGTTGACACTCCAATTCCAGCGGCAACAGCAGTAGATTGACTCACTTAGCCAGGAAAGGGGGTCTCTGCAGCGGCAACAGCTAGCGGATCCAGCATTGGATAACACCATCCCATCCATGTCGAGAAGCAGTGTGGGCTTCGCACCGGGTGATGAGTCACTACTGTTGGATAGATACCCTCTACACTTCAAAATGAAGAACATATCCATCAAGGTGGCAGACGACATTGCTTATACAAATCCCCCTGAAGCAACATTCCATTGCAATTCGATTTCAGCTGCCTATGCTCGTGTCGCGGTTGATGAAGTGGTGGCAGAATATTGGGGGCTACAACTTGACATTCCTGGAGGTGACGACGAGCGCACAGTGGGAGAAGCCATACATCGTATCATTCTATGGAGAAAGGATTGAATCGTCTTTCCAAGGCCACCGACACCACGTCAGCCGACTCCTCCTTGAAGTCCGCCACCGCGTCAGCAGACTCCCGCTCCTCCAAGTCATCAGCCACCGCCTCAGCAGGGTCCCGCTCCTTCAAATCTGCCAACGTGTCTGGCCACTCCTCCTTCTCCAAGCCCGACACTGCGTCAGCCCACTCCTCCTCCTCCAAGTCCTACAACGCGTTAGCCTAGTCCTCCTTCTCCAAGTCAGGCACCACGTCGGCCATCTCCTCCGCCTCAGCGGGCTCCGCCGCCTAAGCAACAGTGGAAGAGAGCCCCCGCAGCTATGGTGGCTAGAGGTACAAGTACACACTACTAGGAAAAGGGCTATAGATAGGATTGATACTAATGGCGCATCAGCTAAGTAGTGCGCCACTACTATATACTAATGGCGCACCGGTTGGAGGTGCGCCATTAGTGTGGAAGACACTAATGGCGCACCAGGCACACGGTGCGCCACTAGTATTGAATTTTTTTTCCATTTTTCCATACACTCTAATGGCGCATGGTGCCAAAGTGCGCCATTACTAGTTCTACCAAGTAATGGCGCACCATGTAAGCAGTGCGCCATTAGTATATAATTTTTTTACTTTTTTGCAAAACTACTAATGGCGCACCGTGTATATTTTCATGGACACTTTTTGATCTCGATCTTGATCCCACCCGCACCCTCCCCCGCTAGCTCCACCGCCGCCGACGACCCACCGCAACCCTACCCCGCTCCACTGCCGCCGACGAGCACCTGCCCTCCCCGCACCCTCC